>NC_028458.1:52840699-53208438 GCF_000263155.2 Setaria italica | reverse complement strand
CACGGACAACACTTCCCCCGCCGCCACCACCCACCGGGGGTCTCCCACCTTCCTGCTCTGGCAGCGCCTCGCCGCCCCCCACCCCACCCCCACCCCCGCCCCGCCGACTGGCGAGCCACCCCAAATCCCTCTAAGCCCGGAGGTCACAGGTAACTCCCAACCCCCACCCCAAGCCCGAACCCTAACTATAACCCGCTGGAGTCTCACTGGAGCTGAAGATGACGATGCTGTGGCGCTCAATCATTGGCCAGCGAAATTCGAGGAGGTAGTAAAAATGCACAAGTATGATATAGCTTTCCCCTTTGGATTTTAGATGAGTTCGGTTGGCGACCATGTTGAATCTAGGTATATGGTCTATGTTTAGATGTATAATAATATCTACTCCCTCCATTTCAAATTATTATTTATTTTGTCTTTTCTAGATACTTTTTTACCTGTCACAACATTCCATTGTGATTTTTTTCTTATCCATCCTCTTTTTGACTTTATCGTATACTTGTACATATACATTTTTTTTCTCGGGAACATGAAGTTGAAATCACTAGTAGTCGCGGATCAGCATGCCACGTGTTATATTCGGTGAATACAGATATCCGGTGTTCCGGGGAGGGTCATGGACTGGCTAGCACGAAACTTGCATATCCAAACCTGTTTTTCCAGGATATTTAAAGGTCGTACCCGACCCATAGACTTGTGAAAAAAGTAGCAGCAAATAATCAAGAGAAGAATCAAATAAGTGTTGAAAGCTTTAATAGCGGTATCACTACCAAAGACAACAATACCTACATTCTCATTCTCAAGATTCAAGGCTATTCCTTTCACACCGCTGGCAAATTCCACCATTTCACGCACTTTTTCATATGCACCTAGATATATACTTATATCTAGATACATAGCAAAAGTTATGTATTTAGAAAAGTCAAAACGAATAGGAACCTAGAAAATCTAAAACTATCTACAATTTAAAACGGAGGGAGTACTTTTTTTCGAGGAGATGCATGGTACTTAGACACTCCTATCTTAGAATCGCATATCTATACCTATTATTAAAGTGAGGAACGTTCCTGCCCACTTTTTTTTGTTTGGTCCAACTTCTATCAATGAGAGGTGGTCCTGATGTTTAATAATATGTAAGATTAACTCATTGACAGGTGGGTCCAGCTTTCTTTCCCCGTCTCCTCTTTCACCCGCCCGTGCCTGACATCCGCCTCTTCACGCCGCCGTCCACCTCTCCCCGCCCGCCACTGCCAGCCGCACCCGAGCCGCCTCCCCGGCCCCGGCCGCATTGACAGGTGGGTCCAGCTTTCTTTCCCCGTCTTCCCTTTCACCCGTTCGTGCCCGCCGTCCGCCTCTCCGCACCGTCGTTGCGCCGTCGTCCGCCTCTCCCTGCCCGCCACGGCCGGCTACGCCTGAGCCGCTTGGTGTGCGGGCGGTGCATGCGGCCCACTCGGTGGTGGCAGCGCGCGGTGCGGCGCGGCCCAGCACCTGTGGCCAGGCCGTCGCATCCGCAGTCGAGAGGCTCCTCGCCGCAGCCCCGCGACCCTCGGCCGCCACCGGCACCCCGCGCCCCAGGCCGTGCGCCGCCTTCTCCAGAGAAAGAGGGAAAAGGAGAGATAGAGAGTTTGAGAAAGAGATGGGACGAAGCGCCGCACCAGCTTAAATGTTCGTCCTCGCAAGCCATCCTCGCCGAGCTCGGTTGCATGGGCTTGTAACCCAAGTGGGGGCATTAAGGTGGTGTTGATGTTTGGTGCGGACTCTGAGTTTGGGTATGTGGTGTGCCCTTGCTAGCCTTACCCGTTCCAAGTTGGTAGTGGCATGTGCGGCCAAAGCAAAAGCTCGGGCTTCACTGGACCTGAAGTGGCCTGTATGGCGTGAGGTTGGCTTCACAGAGCAGCGATCACTGCCCGCTTCCAATGGTGGACGGATAACAAGCCGCTACATCACGGGCCCGACCTGGACCCCGAGGAGCCGGCGGCGAGAATCGGAGAGGGAGAGGGTAGGCACGGGACTAACTGGGTGGCGGGAGCGGGGCGAAGCGGGGCCCGCAACAGCGGCGCTCGTGCGAGCGGCGCGGCCATGGGTAGGGGTCGAGGCCTGGTCGGATTAGGAGAGAGGGGGAGGTCTCTAGCTGAGTTCAGTTGGTTCTCAAATTGGGCTCTTTGTTTGCTCGGAGGTAAAAAGGCAAAGTTCTTGGTGCTCAGTTTTTTTTCCATGTTGGTTTGTTTTCTCTTAATCCCAAAAGTAAAAATATTTCCTTCTTTGTGCAGAATTCTGTAGAAGCTTACCAATCTCAAGTTAGAGAAAGAGATAATAAGTTCGATGGCAAGTGGTCTCCTCACGATTGGGATATGGAAACGCTCACGTGATCCCTTATGTATGAAAAGTCTAATACTACTAAAATAAAAAAGTTACACAACACGATAAAAAATGTGGTGCGCTACACGACATGATAAAAAACGTTGGTTAGCGCCGTAGCAACATATGGGCATCTTGCTAGTCTAAATCCTAATTCCTAATTATTGAGTAGTCCACTTTCGTTTAGAGGTGGACAGTAGGAAATGACAGGGCTAAATGAGTGGATCTTTCCGAGAAGTGGATTAAAATCAAGTTTAATTGAGATATACACTTAGTTTAAGATTACTCGGTAGTACATAATAAAATATAGAAGGTACTATTTAATTACTATGTGTATGTACCTAGCCTAGTTTACTGTTTGGTTCATTTCCTAAGCTTGTCATGATGCAGTTACGGTGGCCCCGCATTTTCGGCACACGAAACGTGCATCAAATTTTCGGCAAAAGAAACTTACACTTTTATATCATGGAGATGTCCACACGGCACACTAAACATGGGTTACAAAGCAGACACTAACCTAAATGTGTGCGGCCCGTCAAAATTTTAGTGTGAATGTGTGATGATCATTGAACACGAACCAAACATGTTTATGTACAAAAAATATTGTCTTCAATTAACACATGTTATACGTGGAGAAATTAACATCGGAGCGTGCGTGTACCGTCCAACAAACTACCCAAATTCTCCCATGATAGGTGGTCAGCCGACAGACATAGACCGCGTTTGGAACCGCGGTGTGACGGCGGCCGCAACGGCCCGCAGCCACCGCGCGGTCGCCCGCGGCAAAAATGGGCAGCTTTCACTGCGTGCCGCGACCGCCAAGCGCGGTCACGTATCGTGGCCACGATTACGCTGCTCGCGGTTACAAACACGGCCATAGTTTGCCCAAGGGTGCAAAAGGCACTTTCCGCCCTCATAAGCGGAGAGCCGAAGGTGGTTGGATATGAGATACTAAATTTTAGCAGGGTCATATTAAATATTTGGATGCTAATTGGGAGAATTAAATATGAGCTAATTACAAAACTAATTGTACAGATGGAGTCTAATTCGCGAGACGAATCTATTAAGACTAATTAATCCATCCTAAGCAAATGGTTACTGTAGCACAACATTGTCAAATCATGGATTAATTAGACTTAATAGATTCGTCTCGCGAATTAGACTCCATCTGTGCAATTAGTTTTATAATTAGACTATGTTTAATACTTCTAATTAGTATCAAATATCCGATGTGACAGGTGCTAAAGTTTAACGTGGTGTATCCAAACATCCCCTTACGCACGGCGTTCTGCTAACTTGCCGCCAGGGGGGCTATTCATTGGCCAAGGTGGGCTAAGGCCCTCCCTTGGCCTAGGAAAATTTCTGCAGAACCGAGTACAGATTGACATGCCTCAACCAAAATCAAGTCGTCAAGAATGAAACACAGGCATGACCGATGATGAATCTCACGTGATGTTCCACGTATGACCGATCTAGCGACTAAGGAAACAACCACAGGTCCACAGCAAACCGCATGCAGTCGCCCAATCGAAATCACCCTCGGCCTCCGCGCTTGCCAATCTACCATGCTCCAAGTGCAATTGCAAGCTTGCTTGGGGTGTTTCTCTAGTCCGTACCAAAATTTCGTGTCACATCGAATATTTAGATACTAATTAGGAGTATTAAACATAGACTAATTATAAAATCAATTACACCGATGAAGGCTAATTCATGAGATGAATCTATTAAACCTAATTAGTTCGTGATTTGATAATGTGATGTTACAGTAAACACGTGCTAATCATGAATTAATTAGGCTTAATAGATTCATCTCGCGAATTAGCCTCTATCCGTGTAATTAGTTTTATAATTAACTCATGTTTAGTCCTTCTAATTAGCCTTTGAAGATTTGATGTGACATGGACTAGACTTTAGCTCAAGGATCTAAACGCCCTCTTAGTCGGCTGCTTGTTGGCAAATGCTGGAAAACTAGTTGTTCATTTGCTTCTATAGTTTTGTTGAAAGTAAAATTTTACGCTTAGATTAGTTTAGACATGTGTAATTTTTTTTTAATATTCCTATAGCTATCTCGATTGCCGTTGGATAATCCTTGCCGATTAGCTTGGCCAAATAATTAATTTAGTTCATAATGTCACCCAATTATGCTTGCATTAGTAGGACTTGAGCAGGCTTCTACATTGTTGTAAAGTCAAGACTTGGCCAATATGGATCAACTAGTTTTACCCTAATTTCCTAGTTCATACCATTTGCTAACATTTAACAAGCAAATGATGGTGCTAGGCACAGTATGGCAGTAGCATCTGGCCGGCTGGACCCCCCTTGGGTTGGTTTCTAGCTCCGCCACTGCTTGCCGCTAACACGCGTGTGGCCGAGAAAGAAAGATAAAGCCAGCCGTTCACGGCACACCGCGCCGCCGAACGGCATGCTGCGGTGGCACGCCGGCGCCAGCACCGTCGTCGCTCCGGCCCCGGCCCCGCCCTCGCGCGCGCCGCCGCACAAGCTCGCGCCCCGGCCGGCGGCGCGCCGCCGCCTCCGGCCGTGCAGCGCGAAGAAGGCGGCGGACGACGGCGATCGAGCCGGAGGCCGCTCGTTGCTCTCCAAGAGCGTGCTCCTACGGTCCGGCGTCGCGCTGTTCGCCCTCGGCTTCGTCGATGCCGGGTGAGCTTGGCGCAAACGCTGCCTGTCAGACTGCTTGTGCGGCCATTGCATTTGCCTGCCCTGGCGTGAACGTGGCTAGTGATGTGTGGTGCTTGCAGGTACAGCGGCGACTGGTCTCGCATCGGCGCCATCTCCAAGGACACCGAGGATTTGCTCAAGAAGGGCGCCTACGTCGTCGTGCCGCTCTCTCTGGCCCTCATATTTTCGTTGCCCGAAGACAGCAACAGCAAACCTTAGGATTCGGGAAGAGTGAATTGCAGCACGAGTATCTTAGTAGTAGTAGCACCAATTGGTCGTTTTTCTTCTTTTGTGCTATCAATCATTGGTCTTTATGACGAACTGGAGTAGTGGAGTAAAATCACAATGTGCTTCTGCGATTCTCAGTTTGTTGAAGAGAAAACGCGAGTTCAAGTGAATGTATACTGCAATATGTAAAGTTACAGTGGAGGGATCCAGGAGAACGTCAGTTTTCTGAAGATGAAACGTGTTAGATCATCAATCAGTTCTCGGAAGAAATGCTCCCCGGGTCTCGTTGGGCTCAGGCCCAGCAGGTGTGTTCACAGTTCAGGCACGGAGGCCTCTGTGTGCTGCTGACTGTCTGCAACCCTTTTCTTCATTACTAGTCGCGACGTTTCGTGCTCAACAGGAGAAGGGATCAACCATGCGTGCGGCGTGCCCTAAGGTCGCAAGTAACCACTGCTTGATCGCTAGTTTCAGGAGAAGAATCCTCGGAAAGTGGCAGCACCGCTGGAACATTTTTTTCTCTCCAAATCACACTTCAGACACCGACGCATGAGCGCACTCACCACTGTCAGTACGTCCTAATCCTGGTGAGCAGTACAGCTGATGTTTTTCAGAACCTTGGACCGGGAGCAGCTGACCCGATGGAGAGGGATAGAGGGCAAGAGGCTGAGCGTTTGCCGTTGCTCTCGTTTCTGTTTCGTTCAGCTAGAGTGCTAGACAACACCATCTTGCGGTTGAAGGTCGGCTCAGTGCAGAGATCTTGTTTCAGGTCGCTGCCACGCTCTTCACTGCCACCACCTGCCCACTGACTGGATCCTTTGCATGATTCCGATAATGAAATTTTCTAGTAATTGACAATTAGCAAATGGCATGATTAAGGTATGATGTGACGTGAGCATGCCACCGGCCAGTTTGTTCCCTCAACCTATAACAACAGGTGCTTCATCTTAGCCGTCCAGAGCAGGGGGCGAGCGGCCCAGATCTTGCCACCCCTGCACGGGGGCAGAGCTGCGTGTGAATAATACACGAGAGAACACGACACTTCCGAGTGCTGAAGCAGTGAAGCCTGAAGGGGCGTGCATCTTCTTCCTCTTCCGCCCTCGGCCCTCCCCCTGCCTTCCAGTTCCATCTCCGACGATGCAGCAAGTGGGGCGGCGGCCGTCGCCGATATGAACACCTCCCTGATCACCGGAGGCGATCTCCCTCGACACCTCGCCATCCCCGTGCTCTGCTAGACGGGATCCGAGCTTTCCTCGGTAAGCCGCCGCTTCCACCTTCCCCTAATTCTCGGGTAATCTACCCGATTCGCGTCCTGTTCGTGCCTGCGCGTCCGTACTTGGTGGGAATTTCTCGTTTCTGGGCTGCACGCGCTCGTGCTCGAGTTGAATTGGCAATCACGGCATTCGATCCGGTCCCCAGCGCCGGTGAGAAAGGAGACCTTCACGGTTTCAGGTTGCATGGTCCGATGGTCGTACCGATACGAAACGTTCGGCTCAAGGGAATGGGTGCCTTGTGCATACGATAGGGATAGGGATTGGGGGGGGGGGGGGAGGAGGGAGTGGTTAGGTTAGGGTTGGTTGATCCGGCCTCCCTCCCTCCCCCTCTCTCTCTACAAGCTGTCTTAACCAAACCTGTGGAATTAGGCATTACATTGACCAATCAAGATGTCTCTCAAATAGGCTCTGGATACTATAGCAAATCACATCCTTTTTCAGGATTGCTGTATTTGTGTTGTGATGCATTAAAATAACTCAATTTTGGTGTTGGTTCATTTACAAGTAAATTCACAATCCTGCACTTTGTTATTCTATATTTCAAAGTTGGGTTCAGTGCGGCTCTTCAAATTATAGCTTGAAGTACAATATTGGCAATATCTAGCCTTGCAGGATCTATTTGCTCCTTCCAATTCATATGCCTATGTGTCCAGTGTGTTTTAACAACCTACTCCTTCCGTTCTTAAATATATGACGTTTAGGACTAGCTAATTAGTTAAAAAATGAACTAGCTAGCTTGTCCCAAACATCATATATTTGAGAACTGAGGTATACAAAATAGCTTTCTTATTAACATGTTGTAAGCTCCTCCTGTGGTGTCACAAAATCCAAAGGTGGATGTCCCTGTGTTCTACAAATGCGATTCTGGAGCAGTTAATCAGTTTCTTTTAGTTTATGTGTTACAGAATATAATCAACTATTGTTGATTAGTTGATTTTCAACACAAATTATATGTAGGGCCGGAACCTGATGTTCCATCATTATAGGTGTCCCTTCTAAAAGCTACAAAAGTTAGCAAAGAAGCCTTGTTATTATCATATTGTTGGATGTTGGGGGCTTGGGACATGGGATACTGTTGGCTTCTTTAGAATAAAAGCTATCAACAATTTGCCAAATCTTTTCCTAATTCATTGGGCAATTTGAATAATTGTCATTGCATTGGGATGCCGTTGCTGTTTTTCTGCATGATTGAGGCCATTTATACTCTTTCATCATATTTTTGTTTTTACACATCATTCAAGAACCAGACATAACTATCTCGAGTCATTTTGATCATTTGCCTATCTGTCTGCTTGATGGACTCCTTACCCTTTTCGACCTGTTAAGTCTGAGAAACAATCCTGCATGCTAACATTACTTTGTCCTTAGAACTTAGATTTTGCCTGAAATTAGCCTTATCCATCATTTATAGTGAATTTCGTGGTCAATCATAGTGGAACCAGTTATATTTTTATCTTCTTAAGTATTATACTTGCATTGTAGCAGATACTAAACATTGTTTTCTCAGGTTTGTTTTGTGAGGGCATCATGTGGAGTTTTGCATCAAATGCCATAGCTGGAAGCATAAAGAAAAAGGCACAGCCCTCAAAATGCAACATATCCAATCCAGATTGTTCTGATGATGAAGTTTCATCATGTACAAGCAGAGAGGAAGGCCTTGATTGTCCAATATGCTGGGAATCCTTCAACCTTGTGGAGAATGTTCCCTATGTATTGTGGTGTGGCCACACAATGTGCAAGAACTGTATCCTTGGTCTTCACTGGGCTGTTGTCAAGTTCCCGTCCCTTCCTATCCAGCTGCCACTGTTCATCTCATGCCCCTGGTGCAACCTGTTGTCTTTCCGTCTCGTGTACAAAGGCAACCTCAGGTTCCCACGCAAGAACTACTTTCTTCTCTGGATGGTTGAGAGCATGAATGGTGAGAGAGCAAAGTTCCATTCCACTAATCACAATGAACATCATTCCTCATGGCATTCCAGTGCTGGGCCAAGTTCCAGTCATCACCACCGAAGAAATGCTGTTATCCGACCAGAGAGCTCTTCTGCCAGAGATACAAACGTCATCCGTAACATTTTCCACACTGACAACATCAGTGCGTCTCTCCAAAAGCTTATGGTGTGCTTCATGCAGTTGACAGCGAAGTTTCCACTTGTGATACTCTTCCTGCTGATAGTCCTTTATGCTGTCCCTGCAAGTGCCACTGTTCTGCTGCTGTATTTCCTCGTGACATTTTTGTTTGCGCTGCCATCATTTCTGATCCTCTACTTCGCTTATCCCAGCTTGGATTGGCTTGTCAGAGAGATCTTTTCTTAATTTGTGCTGTCTGAAATGCCAGCCCAATTCACGGCCACCTGCCCTCGTGGGCCTGTATAGTTTCTTCTGATTTCTTGTCCTTTCTTTTCTGGCCTTCTGTGACTTTTTTTTGAAGCAAACCTTCTGAGACTGTGACCCATGTTCTGCTGTAACTGTATCTATTTATTAAATGCTCGGCAATATTCTTATCTGTGGTTCTAGATGTGTTTGTTTCTTAGTTCTGCTTGAACATTTGGGTTCCATGCCATGCTAATCATTCAAAATTGTTGGCTTGTGGTTTCTTATAGGAACCTTATTTCTGTAAGTTACAAGCTTGTAGCGCCAATGCAATGGCTTACATAAGCAATTTAATTTCTATTATCTGCTTCCTCAGTTGCAATTTGTATCGATGGCTGAATCGTAGGGTACGCTATTCTCGTCAGATCGAGACAGGATGCAGATGCAGCCATGCAGGGATTGGCACCGACCTTTGTTTTTGGGGCCGCACCGACTTAATTACGGAGTAGATCGCTATTGCACAATGCAAATCCGTGACGTTCTGGGAGACATCCCTATACTTTCCCCAGATTCTTCCTGTGGGGAGAGTCGCGCGCGTCCGAGATTGCTGCTATTTTTCACGCAAAGAGGACAGGACAATCGGCGAAGCCATGCCGAAGCGGCGCAGCCCGGAGCCGTCGGATGATGACGATGACGGCAGATCCAGACGTCCTTGCCGCCGGTGCTCGCCGCAGCGGCATCTCTGCGTCGTGCTGGACGACTGGTCCAAGGGCTACAGCATCTACAAGCTCGACGTGGACGGCTTCGACGGCGACCCCGACGAGGACCTGCGCGCGGAGCGCCTCCCGGGCCCGCCGATCTTCCGCCTGGAGATCCCCACCGACGACCCCCGTAACGTCGCGCTGTTCGCCGCGGCGGGGGGCATGATCTTCGCCATGGACTACAGCGAGGAGGACAAGAGCGCCCCCGCGCTCGTCTACGACACGGCGACGGGGGGCCTGGCCGTCGGCCCGTCCACCCCCGCCGCGCTGCGGAACCGCCCCGAGCTCGTGCCCGCCGGCGACAGGCTCTACGCGCTGGACAGGGGCTTCGGCCGGGACCACTTCAGGGTGCTTGCCCCGAACGGCCGGCGCGGGTGGGCGTGGAGCACCCTCCGCGACGCGCCGTTCGACACCGGTGCGGCCGCCACCGCCTGCCACGCCGCGCACCCGGACGGGCGCACGGTGTTCTTCTCGGTGCGCGGCGGGGGCACCTTCTCGTTCGACGCCGGGGCCCGGAGGTGGGCGCGGCACGGGGACTGGATGCTGCCGTTCGAGGGCCAGGCGCACTACGACGCCGAGGTGGACGCGTGGGTGGGGCTCTGCAGGGGCGCCGCGTCCCCAGGGCGCGTCTGCTCCTGCGACGTCGTGGCTCCCGCCGGCGAAGGCGACGGGGATCGTGATGGTGGCGGTGCGGAGCGGCCGCCGCCGTCGTGGAAGCTCGCGGAGGAGAAGGTGGCGCGCAGGGACAGCACGCACACCGAGCTCGCGCACGTGGGGAACGGCAGGTTCTGCCTCGTGGAGTGCCGGAACAGGAGAGGCGTGGGCGGGGACGTGCTCGACGAGGACCGCCTGCTCTACGCGACCACGTTCCGCCTCCGGTACGACAAGGACGGCGCGCTGCGCGCCGTGGAGCGCCGGGCGCGCTGCTACGCGGTGCGTAAGAAATCCAACACGTTCGACTGGCGGGCATTCGGAGTTTGAGATTTTAACATAGTTTCATCTTTAAAAAAATAGAGATTTTATGCAGTTCAAACACACACATATGCTGAAGAGAGAAGTTAGTTTTACTATACTCCTTTCAGTGGATTGTACACTCTCTTTAAGTACGTGCCAATCTTGTGTTCAAACCAAGTAATTTTTGAGACTTTAAATTGGATCTATATCTATATCCACAAAATTCAAACCCTGCCCAGTGTGGTAGATGGTGGCATGGCGCAGTTCTTCACTTCTGTGAATTGCTTCGAACTAAAATTTCTCACCACAAAAAGTTACAGCGGCCACGTTCTCGTTAGAAGTTGGGACCGTGGTGCAGGCTTGGCATGACAAGCACATCGTAAAAAGTTCAAGATAGGGCGCGAACGGGCCTGTGGCTGAAAGGTAGCATGTTCAATTCTCGACGGGGACAAATTATGGTGGATTTTTCAAAGGGCAGTAGTCTCTCCAATCTCTTATTGTGTATGTGGACATATGCACGTGCATGTGAGTGTGGTGTGCGTGGTGGTTTGTGTTCTATGTATGTACCCTCTCAAAAAAAGTTTAAGAATAAGGCCACTACATCAACGAGGAGATGCACCGATAGTGCTCTCTTTAGGGTACTAGGAAGTCACGTTTGATGGTCCCAGTCGCAACGTTTAGCTCCTCCGTCAGCCGAATGGCCATAAAAAATGGTCTTGTACAAGGGAACGAGCCGCATCTCACCTAAGGTGGCCATGTCGTTGAGGAGGAAGGATACGTACCAGCTTCACCACACGCCATCGCCCATGGTGTGACCATCGATTATGGCTCGAGGATGACAATGTGCAACTGGTACTCCATGGACCTGGCTCCATGGCAACGAGAAATACCGGAACAAGAGAAGCATGACACGCACAAAGCGATCGGTCTGCAAGGAGGCCTTAGGACATGCGGTTAACCACGCACGAGGAAAATATAGTAGGGACCTGGTGCATATTTGGGTAACAATTTAATTTAGATCTAACTAGTCCATCAACCCGTGCTCCCGCACGGGCTAATGTTTTAATAAGCTATTGGATTTGAAAATTATTTAGAAATTAAACTCTTAGTTAATAATCAAAATTGTCTACCTACTACTCTCTTATTTTTCCAATACTTCAACATAATACTTATATAGATATGTACCTATCTTTGTCCAATTATGATTGATTTTTAATTAATAATTACTCTATGCACCTTTTCATCCATATTCATACTTTTTTCATTTTGTATCACACCTCCAATCCTCTATACATTATGTTTAGCATACAAATCAATATTTTTCATCGATTCCGCACATACATGTATAAATGGTCTAAACGGTGGCACTCATCATGTGTATATACTTTAACTTAGTATTTTTATATTAATAATGACATAAATAGGTATTTTAGAATCATATATTAGTTTACCTTTTGACATTTCTGTACGATGCACATGAAGATAATTAGATTAAGATTTAGGTATTTACTTTAGGTTATTTTTAATAACGACATACGTGGGTAACATAGATAAAATTTTAGAATGACATTTAAGTTATGCTTTTATAATGATGTGTATTAGTAAATTGGATGAAGATTACGGGGTCACTTTATATTATGTTTTATAATAGCTGAGCTCGGTAATTTAGATATAGGTTTAGAGCTCATTTTTTGAATATTTTCACAATGATAGTGGTGGATAACTTTTTAGAAAATATAATAGATCAATGATTATTAGAGTTTACAGGATTGATGTTTGAAGTTTTTAATTTTTATGAGAATTTCTCTCTTTTTTTCTAGCTTGTCTCGTGGGAACTAATGCGGAGTCTCCAATGGAAAAAAATGGAACTACATTGCTACAAAACTCTTACCAAAAGCTACCTCTCGTTTGTTAAATATTCGAACACAATACTTATGTAGATATACTTAATATCTTCATTCAATTGTGATAGATTTTAGTTAGTAATTACTCTATAATATTTTCATCCACGTATATAATCTTTAACTTTCCACTTTGGATCGCATGTATGGGCTTGAATTTGTTTAATGAACCCTTAGTTTGAGATAGAATTTTAGCATAGAAATGTATATTCCTATCACTTTATATCCTTATAAATAGTAACACACATCATGTGTATAGACCTTAATTATTATATCGTATACCAATAGTGCAAGATATAGACGATTTATAATTATATATTGCTTTATATTTTTAATTAAGATTATTTGATTCAAACGTAGGTTACCTCATGTTATTTTTAATATAGTATGTGTGGGTAATATAGATGCAAATTTAAGGTTACTTTAAGTTTTTTAAGTAACAGTGGTAGTAGGCAATTCAGTTGTAAATTAGGGGTTATTTTAAATATTGTTTATAATGGCATAAGTGGGTAATTTTGATGAAGATTAGGGGGTTGCTTTAGTTTATTTTATATAATGGCAGAGGTGGGTAATTTATATATAGATTTAGGGGGTTACTTTAGGCTATTTTCATAATGGCATAGGTGGGTAATTTTTTAGAAAACATAATAGATCCAATGGCTATGATGACTTGAATCTGTCGATTGATGGTCGGATGTTTTGCTTTTTTGTGAGAATTTCTAGGATTTCTCTCTTTTTCTAGAGTGTCCACCTAGGAATCCTAGGTGGCTTCATCTAGAGGCTTTAAAAGGAGCCTCTAATTAGTAATAGTAAGATAAGATGGGACATGATGGCAGAGGGATAGAACAATAAGCGCACCAGGCTTCCTAGTCCTAGACACAACGAAGCATCCACCTCCTCCATCAGCCATGCAGTAAAGCTGTCAAAGATGATCTTGTATGAGTCTGAGGCGGTCATGTCGTTGAGGGAGGATGAATACATTATGTGTACATACCACCTCCACTGCACACCATGTTACATGATGGCCGTGTCCGATCGTGGCTTTAAGAGGACAACTTGCACTCCAAGAATTATGTATTCATGCTCCATGGCAATCGCGGCTTTAAGAGGACAAAACTTGTACTCTAAGGATTTTGTATGTATGCTCCATGGCAACACCTATAGCTTTCGTGCCGGATGTGGCGGTAATGTGATTTAGCGTCGTCACAATAAGCTCCTTGGTGGAGAGGGCTTTAATTTCCACGTCGTCCACTGGAGACGAGAATGCTCACGGCATCTTATATATATGAGGCATGTTCTCGCAAGAGAAGAAGAAAGAAGGTTTGGATTTCAACAACTCCGGAGCCACCACTACTAGGTTTAGAACGTATGAGAACACGTGTACCATGCGATAGTCAATGCCGATGGCCATGGAAACAAGCTTGGCTCAACAGGTCCTAGCCCTAGACCGATTTGCACAGGGGGTTCTTGGAGTTCCAGGCATCACCTTATTTATCATGTGCATTCTAGAGAGTACGAACCCTACAACATCGATGCACATGTATTGTATCATGGAGTACTCTTTGATCTTCCCTCGAATTGGGGATCATGATATGCAATTTATGTCAAATTTTAATACTACTCCCTCCGTCCTAATTTGGAACGGAGGGAGTATTAGGGTATATTTGGATGCATGCTTGCAAGTAGAGTATCATGCTGTCAAAACACGCACATGCTTCGTTTACCTCCTTATAGGTTATACATGTCCGTGTTGTTAGCATAATAAACATTGATCTAGGGCGTGATAAGTGATATATACTGGCAATTGATTATCCTAGACCGTGCCGTGCGTTCTGCTAGATTGACTGCTACATGACCTGGCCTGTAGCTAACGTGCGTCCCGATCAAAAGGTCCGCCTGAGTTCTGACACCTTGGAAGAATGATCGTTGAGCTGTTTCCTTCCGGAACCGGTTCCTCTGCACTGCGAATTGCTTCCTCCCGTCGTCCAGAAGCAGAAAAATCATGGTCCATCAGTTCGATCGCTGCTTGAATTGGCTGTCTGGTCGGCTGAATTCTTATCGCGCCGTGGGGCTGCATTGATCATCACATATACTATTCTTTTATATATCATCGATTATTTCATTTTATTTTCATTTTCCCCACTTGAAGGTCCCAATCAGTCACTAGCCAGGAAACTCTACCTTTAGGTAAGGTAGGTACCTGCGTTGATTGGTAAAAGCGAAAGGATGCAGGGCAGCTAGTTACTGTAGCTCATGCCGCTTCCGTGGTAGAGGAAGGACAGGTCAAGTCATGTTTTCCCGACGAGCAACGGGGTGAATTGCCGGTGGTTGGATGGATGGATGGAGTGGAGGGACAAGCTAGGCTCAGCCTTTGGGTTCTTCAGCCAGTACATGCATTCCCTGATCCTTTCTTTGCTGCTGTCAAAACCCGTAGCAAGAAGAAGTCTGTCCGGACAGGGCTGGATGGGGTGCAGAGACCGTGCAGTCGCGTATGTGATCTCGATCGGGCGCCTTGTGAAAATCTATATTTTGGTGGCGTCGTCGGCAGGCATCAAGAATACCAGATCCAGTGGTACGGTACACCCTAGTATAAAATCTCTGCAGATTTCATGATGCTTCCATGATCTAGCGAGATGGAGCAGCAATGATTCACCAACCAAAAGAAAAGACGAAACGGGAGGAAGAAAAGAAGAGAGCACGGTCATCATGCTTCAGGCCCCCGCCGCACCAATGACTGGGTTGACACTCCTTTTCCTCCCTTGCGTGGGATCTAAGCATGCATGCGTGTTTAGTACTAGTGTTTGATGCGGCGGTGCTGCCATTAGCTTAGCAGCGAACTAATTAGGCATCTTCCGTATTAAACGATTAGTTGCGATCAAAGGGCTTGTTCGCTTCAGCTTATAAGCCGGCTGAAAAGCTGAAACGGCTGATTTGTTGTGAGAGAAAAATACTGTTTGGTGGCTGATAAGCCGGTTGAATAAGTTGAAGCGAACAGGCCGAAAGTTACGCTGCAATCGATCAAGATGCTAATCAATCGATCCTGGCCCAACTAATCATTCGATCTACCATTTCAGTGGTACTAGAGATGACCTGATGATATTGTTAGGTGCTTGCTTTCGGCAGGCAGGCAGGCAGGCAGGCCGGCCGGCCGGACTGCGCATTGACTCCTTTTCCTTTTCCCCGTTGTAATAACCTACAGTAGTATCATATATTCCTTTTGCTACCGGTGCAGATAATTTTGATCTGTGCGATGCGAGGACAGCTAAAAAGATGCAGGGGGGCACGGGGGAATCTGTCGTGCTGCAACCCGAAATTCTAGACCGTTCCTAATTATCTTGGACGTGCAAGTCACACTGCTTGGAGCCGAGCGCGATCACGAAGGGGAGATCGACCCGAGATCCGATCGATGTCACGCGTCCGTGCCGATTGATTGGTGTCCCAAAGACTCAACCTTGGTTGCCTCATCTTTGCACCACGAAGATACACCCGCACCTACTGCTTGTGCTTGGAATCAGCGCTGATCAGAGGCAAATTAAAAGCGCACCCATGCCATCCATCTGAACCGGAGAGGAGGAGATGATGGCACGCCAACTCGCCAAGCATGGGCACGTAGGTTCGCTCGGCATCGTCTGCTCCTGTTCCTCGTCCGCCGACCGATCGGGATCCATCGCGGCCTCCCGACGCGGTTGGCCTCCATCGTCGCGCCGTTCGTATCATCGTGCGCAGATCTCGGTCGATCGGTTTGCAAGGACGGGGAGGACATTATTGGCGATGGGATGGGCACGGCAGTTTTGGCAGATCGACCGGTGCCTGGCAGGCTGGCAGCCTGGCTACGATCGTCCGTGAGAGAGCTTTCATGCGCGTCGAGAAATACACTGCCTCCGCCGGGTCGCTTCTTTTAGGCGGGTCCTTCTCCAAATCAAATTCGTTCGTAGCCATTATTCTACCTCAGCGTGAGTACTACCGAAGGCTCCTTACACGTAAATACCTTACGGTTCCAACAGTGTAAAAAGAAGCTACAGTATACGAAACAATAATGCTCTACTCCAGTGTTGCATCATCTAGAAAACCTCTACTATTCAACTGAGCGAACGTAGAGGGTGCATACAATCCGATCCAAAGAACCTTACCCTGCATTTTCGTTATACTGATTCCCCGCGACAAAAGCGGCAAACAGACACCTTCCATCCTCTGATCTCCCATGACAAAAGTTAGGACTAGGTTTGTGTGCGACGCTGAGTCTGGATCCGGTGAGGAGTTCCATGCCGCGCTGGCATCCCCCACCATCCTCCGCGGTCGCGGCGACACCTGCAGCAAGAAGCTAGCACTGGCAGCAGCAGCATTTCCCGCCCAACCGCCTCCCGCACCCCGAAGGCTGTTGAGTCCGGTGACGACAACAACGTGTTCAGCTACCCCTTCTCCTTCGGCGATTTTAAGTTTTTAAACTTGTATTGAAAATTGACGCTTTTCATTTGCGAGATTCAAGAAAAATTTCTGTGTTGGACCATCCTAGCTTCAAATCCTGTATTCGCCACTGACCAAGATACAAAACAAGCACCGTGCATGTACTACCATGGCGCAAGTTTACGCACCAGCCTTAAGACAGACACATCCCCTTCAATTTACTTTAACTTCACCACTATAATTGAAAAATGAAATAACGGAGAAATACCTGCATGCCATTGATGCACACTCGATGATATTTTAGCAAAGCGTAATTTCACTTGGTACGGTGACGGTAAAATTAAATTTGCCTCTGCTGTTTTACAGGAAATTTGGCAAAGCAGATGCAAAACGGCAGGGTCAGCTCAGCAAAGCTACCTGCAAGGCTGCAACAGCCAGGCGTTAGGAAACGAAGCAACGCTGCCACCTGCCAGGACGCGGAAAGCTGAAACGATAGAAACGCCCTTCTTCTTTAGTTGCGCGCACGACTCCCCTCCCCTGTCCCCCCTCCAGAAGAAAAGGAAAAAGGGTGTGGCCGCTGGCCAGCTCCCTGCCCACTGCCCAGCCAACCGCGTCGCCTCCGCCACCGCCGCCTCTCTTCCTCCGCCTCGCCGTCGCTGCTTCGGTTGCCCTCTGCGGTCGCGAGGGCGGGAGGCTCCGCCGGGGGCCTCTGCCTCCTCTCAAAGGTATGATCTTTATCTTGCCTTGCTCCGGTCCGGCGGGGTTTTGACGTTTCGGTCTGGGTTTGTGTGATCGCCTTGATTCGGCTGGTTTCTACGCGTTCTGCGATGTGGCTTGGTTCCTGGGGGTTGACTAGGTCGGCATAAATGCTTGTGTCAGCCGCCACTCCGATCGATTCTGTACTAATTGTTGTTTAACAAAGAGTAAAGTTTTACATATAAAGATGACAGTTTTGATACCAATTCATTGCGTTGCACGGTTTCTTGATTTTTTTGGTTTCCATTTTACCTTGTTTCCCTCTCAATTGGCTGGCTTTTGGCATGGTGCAAAAGTCCCTGGTTATGTACATGTGACTTAACATTTAACAACGATTCTGCTTATTCGAGAGAAAAAAACATTTAACAATGATTCTGCTTGGTGTAATACGCGTTAAATATGATGTTGGTCTTTCCCGGTTAGCGATTGATTTTCAAGATCGATAAATTACCTTTTAGATTAATGCCGGTGGTCCTCCTGTTTCCGTGTTTTTTTAAACGTAAATTTCCGTGGGGATTTTGGTTGGCATCTCGCGCTTTTACTCGTTCAGTCATTGCAGCCTCGAGCTGGAGAGACTAATGATGGAGCAGTGTGGTCTAAGACAGCTTGGCTAGGAAAGAATTGCTTCTGTTCAATGATCGGTTAGTCGGATGAAGTATCTGTGTAGGCCTAGGATCTTTGCACAATTCTATTGGGTGTTTGTTCAAGGTGGATTGCTCTAGGATATGTAGGGATTGGTTCAGAATTCAGATTTAAACCAAAGGCCAAAGATTTGGATCAAACAGCCCCTCAGAATGATTTCTTCCTCTTATTTTCTTTTGGGCTAGTAGTTGCATGACCAAATCACCTCTTTGCTTGGAGAGTAGTTCAAGGTACTGTAAGATAAATAGTTCTAGGATTGGCCATCTTTTCACTTGCGGCCTTGTAGAGTGATAGGTATTCTCTACTATTCTGATTTCTTACCGTATCAAGTATGACAGGGACAGCTCGTTTTCGAAATGGTTCCCAGTTGTGCCTTCTCGTACGATAGTTTTAGACATGGACAGTTCAATTCTTATTTGGTGTTCTGTCACATTCTGGCTGCTCCATTGCTTCTATCCAGAGGTGCTTGTCAGGATCTTTATGTTCATCGCCTCCTCCTTTTCCTCCTCTTCACATAGAAATTCTGTAATATGGTTGGTGATGGGCACTTTATTGGTTAAGCAAACTGTCCATGATGGGAACTTTTTTTAATATTTAATTTATGTGCGGGGGATGGCTTTGAAATATGCTATCTTGATGACCTTGTTTCCTTTCAAATTCAGGCCACCTACTCATAATGGAATTTGCATGCACTCTTTAACGATCGCTAATTGAGGAGCACTGACTGCAGGAACCTGCTTTTAGGAGGTATGCTTCTGATGTGCGAGTATTTTCTCTAATTCACTTAATTATTTTTCATATGGTTTCAAATAGTTTTTCATTCAAGTTGTTCAAACTAGAGCAGTGTTGATCAAAGAGACTAAGATTTCTTTTTGTTGGTTTGAATAGTTAAGATCTCGTGGTGCAAATCCTGCACTTACTATTCAGTTATCTAATGAAGCATCAGTAGGATATTGATCTGCTCAGTTTGTGTGATTTTTAAGATAGTTGGAACTAGTACAATTACGTGTTGCTCAAGTAATTCAGCTCTTATATTAATTATGTGAATTCTTAGTTTCTGGTCGTGCTAATCTCTAGAAATGACTCATGTTCGTTATTGCAACAGCCTAAAATTTTCGAATTCAAAAGGAAGAACATTCACCTGACACCAGCACCTTCTCAACTTCTGGAAGACATTAATGTCCAAATCTTTGGAAAAGAGTTCATCTGGTGGCACCACACCTACAAGTTCGGCTTCACCTCCAGAGTCAAAAAAGCATGAGAAGACTCTGCCAAATTATCTCAGAGCTTCTAGAGGCTCATGCCATGATTTTTGCAAGTACGGACACAAAAATCCTTCTGAAGAGGAGACAAGTTTATCAGGAGGAAGAAGAAAGAAACTTCCTGCTCATCTGAAAAATTTGACGTTGCATAGATCAGCTATCTTGGATAGGTCCAAGGATGTCAGGAATATGAGTCTTTCACTAGCCAAGTCAAGTATATCTCTGGGTGAAGCTGTGCGGGTTGCACCCAGAATAGCATCAGCAAATCGAAAAGGTGTTACATCCAATGAACATATGGTTCCGCTGACAGCTACAGCAACCGAACATAAAACTTTGAACTCTGATGGCAGAAAGAAGTATTCAAATGCTGCACAGAAGGTCCCAGCAAATCAAAGGTATTCAAATGGAGTTCCACAACTTGATAAAAGGGACACAGTGCCAGCCAAAAGGGCCATATTTCCTGCCAAGTCAAAGTTTCCAGAGAAGACCTCGCTGGAGAAATCTATTACTGTGGACAAAGTCACAGCAGTTAATCAATCATGGCATAAGAGGCCGGCTTCATCTCCCAGTAAACTCAACATGATTAAACAAGTTCCTGTTCCATCTCTCACAAAAGATAAAAATACTCCAAAGTTAAAGGTTACATCTCCAGCAGCAACTATCACTAGAGTGCATGCAAAACCCGGAAAAATTGCTACAAGATCAAGTGATGCAAATAGAAAAGTGAAGGAAGGCTTAGATATGTCTGGGTCATCCTTATCTGCGGAGCCCAAGATAATTGCTTCTGTTGAAAAACAAAAGGATGATATGCAAATTAGGGGCTATTCTATTGAGTCAGCACTAGCAGAACTATCTCCAGATGCCACAGAATACGTAGGCAATTCTCTACCAGCACCAGAAGAAACAAGTAAATCCATTTCGGAGGATGATGGGGTGGGAAGCACTGAAAAAAGTGAATTGGTAGCAGGTGAAGCCCTCCTGGAAAGTGCCGTTGCTCTTGAGCTGCAGCAATCATTAGCTGGCCAGGAATTCAATGCTATGCTAGGTGAATCTAATCTAGAACGCAAACTAGCAGAACAGAATATCGTTCATGGTCAAGCTTCAAAGGGTGAAGACAACCAAACTGATGATCCAGCTGTTTGCCGATTATCAGAACATGTAACAGTTGTCGAAAATGCAGATGTGTATGGCTTGGTATTAATTGAAAGTAATTCAAAAATTGAGGATGATCAAGCTGAAGTTAATGCATCTGTGGAGTCTCTAATCTCTGAATGTAAGGAACAAATGGCAGTTTGTGAAGGTTTCGGAACATCCCCAGAACTACTGGCAGTTGATGAAAAACATGCCGAGGAGCCTGAGTCTTGTCTCGATTTTGCTTCTGGAAATGCAGTAGAGAATGCCAAGGCTGATGAAGTTTTTGATGCTAGTATGGATAACAGTACTTCTCACTGCCAATCAATTTCTGAAACTTCATCAGATGGTGGACTTCTGGAGGAACCTAAGTCCATGCTAATTGAACGAAGTGATTCTGCTGTTGATGAGGTAGCAAGCGTCAGTAACGGAAGTACCTTTGAACAGGACGGAATGAAATCAAAGGTTTTTATTCCACAGTCACCAGAAGAACTATCAAATGATGAATTTTATGAAGAATATGATTTTGAATCAAGTGAATCAGATGAAACTGGTACAGAAGATGAAGAGGCAACAATCAACAGAGATATGGGTGAATCAAAGTCTGGTGACTCAAGACCTAGAAGAATCTCTACGGTCGAACTGGATGATACTAGTATCACACCTTATAAAATGAAGTTTAAGAGGGGCAAAATTGTAGAACTCACACCAGATAGCAGTGGCCCAAGAAGATTGAAATTTAGAAGAAAGTCTGCAAATGAAGGTTCAGATCGTGAAAGCCAACCAACAAGAAGGATTTACAAGAGGAATAGCACAAGTAATGCTGTTCCTACTAACCCAGATATGGAATCTCCCGGTGTGAAACTGCGACACCAAGATGCACAAGAGAAGAAAGATGCACAAGGATTGTTCAATAATGTAATCGAAGAAACAGCAAGCAAGCTAGTGGAATCAAGAAAAAGCAAGGTAAAGGCTTTAGTTGGTGCTTTTGAAACAGTGATTTCTCTCCAAGATGGCAAACCCACATCATCAACACAACAAGCTGGTAGTTCCCAAGATTTATTTCCTGATGATGAGGTGAATGCACCTGAGGAAGCTGAATAGAATGTGCATGTCTTTCAAAGTTTGCCATGTTTGTATTCGGCTTTTGGGTTCCTTTTCTTTTATGTGCTCTAGAATTGAGCCTGATGGAGAGGATTTTGTACAGCAGATTTGTCCTGTAGAACAAAAGCTGCTAAAAAGGTTTTAGTCGATTCGGTTCCATGGAATGAGTGCTTTGAAGTTTACATAATTGTAAATCAATTGAGACACTGTAATACCCCTTTTGTTTGGCTTGGATTTCCCTAAATGCTTTATTAGAAGAGTTGATATTATTTGCCACACCTACTTCTGACATTTTTTGGATGTCAGCCACTAGTACATTTCATCTTGAATATCGAGGCGTTAGATGTTTCCTAATATCAGTCAGTTACGCACCCTTCAAACGTGTTGATGTTGCTTTCAGTGCAATTTGTCAATATGCTGCATGTTGGATCGAATTCTATACACTCATCAGTTGTCAAACCAAATACATATTACAATACATGGCAATTTTGTGGCTTTTACAACCTTCAAGTTACCTCCTTCATTTTGTTTCAAATTTCACAGTATAGAACTGTTCTCAAAAGCAAGCACATGTGCGGGGAACCTTTCCTGTTGATCGTATCTTGTGCGCTTTCTCTTTGATCTTCTTCTCGTCATTATATTTTCTTTCCTCTGCCATTGACCTTGCTCCTCCAGCAATTTTGTTGATCCTTGTCATCTCCTGGTTGTATTCTTCCAGTGCTTTTGCTCTTTTTTTGTCTAGCTCGGTCTGCAGTTTAAGAAGTTCAGTTCTCAGTTTCTTAACCTCATCAATTTAATCAGTCATGATTACTTCCTAGAGTGATCTTTTTGGCATCAAGAGTTTGTATCATAGTTGTTCTCAAAGATGGGAATATTGGATTTAAAGTGCAGTGTTCTTCAAACTATAAATTAACAAGAAAACCTCTTTCTGGTCTTTTTGGCGTCTCGCCTTCACCTTCTTCTCAGTCTCCCATTCAGCTATGGTTTCGATCATCTTTTCATACCTATATGGCGGCAATATCAGCATAGCTTCAATAAAATGGAAAAGCACAATGTAGAATAAATCATACTTACTCCTCCCTAACTCTTGCAAGTTTTGCCTTCTCCCAATCATCAGCCTTGGATCCCGTGCCAGTCACTCCTGCTGTGCCTTCTCCATTCCGTCTAGAATGATATGATGTAGCTGGCCTGACGGCTGATGGCACTTTCTGAATCGCCTGTTCTTGCTCAAACTTCTTGCTCCCTTTCCTATCTGCTGCTTTGTTGGAGGATCCTGAACCCTTCTTTACACTCAGAGAAGTTTCAAGCGTCTTTGGTGTCACCTTATGATCTGGAGCTATATCTTCAGGCTTTCCAGGTGCTGGTTTCAGCGGCTTCCTTACAGATACGTTAACTGAAAGGACCATCCATTAATTATCACAAGACTTTTGCAGATTTTGGTACAGCACACGTGGCAAAAGGTTGGGAGTAAGGTAGGATATGTTTACACTACCTGGTCCGTCGTCATCGTCTTCAACGGGCTCTTTGCCACTGAACCATCTAGAGATTTTGCTGCCTCCTCCAGGTTTTTTCATGCTTCCTGCTCTCTTGACCGGAGAAAGGGCAGGTGGCACCGCCTCGATGGGTACAGGCTTCTTCTGAGCTGCAAGCTTCTCTTCTCGAGCAGCAATTGCGAATGTTGCTGCTGCAATTGTGGCTGCGAATGCAGCGTCATATTCCCCGCCACTACTCATCTCAGCTGGGAGTTACAATGATTGTTTGTCAGGTTTTTGCTTTCAATTTTATGGGTTTCTCTCTCGCCATAAAACTGGAGAAACTATGACTGGTTACTGCACATCCATCTGTGGAATGTTTAAATGCTCCAGGCTTCACCTCCAGTTTTTAGAAGTAAATTAACTGATTTGATCATAGTGACTAGAATTGTAATACTATTAGTCGGCAAATACTACTACTTTAAATTCTTGTGCAGTCATTTGACATAATTACAATTACCATCTGAATACTAGAATCACAGTGTTTTTGGATCATTAAGGCACCTTCTAACATCACATATCTCTACGATCTTCATGTTTGTGAAAGCCGAATCATCATATTTTGATCACATACCTCTTCCAAGAGCTGCGTTTTCTTGCGGTGGTATTGCCGAAGTCTGTCTTCCAACTTTATTTCCCTTTCCTACTCCAGAAAACCGAACTCTGCAAAAGAGTCGTGAAATCTTAATCTGCTACTGTCTAATGATCGCAAGAATGCAAGGTGATGTTCTGAATCTGAATCCCTAAAATGTGGCATCTGAGCTACTTTTTTCCTCTCTAGCTATTAGGCTATATAATCTTTTCACTTCAACTCTTAAGGAGAAGGTTTAAGAACCACCGAAATGAAGCCATAACCTTTTGTTTTGGGAAAAAATGAAGCCTTTTAACAAGAACAACATGGCATAAAAGCATTTAGAAGCTCACGGTTAGCCGGCCAAAAAGACGAAAGATCAAACCCTTCAGCAGATCGAGGTGTAGATCCTGCTGCAGGCGCCTGCTTTTACCTCAGCTTCTTCAAGTCGCCGTCCATGGCGCGCAAAGTATTTGTAGAGAAGCCCAATAGCAGCTCCAAGGCACAACAAGCAGCTTCAGCACTAAGCGAAGGCCTCGTATTTAAAACTGCTCGCTTGCATACAGAGAGAGGTGGTGGCAGAGAGGGAAGACACAGAGCAAGCAAAACAGTTGTCGTGGAGGCAGGAAAGAGGAGTGGAAATGGGATCGCTTTACCCCCATGGAAGCCTTCAAGAATCCAGCCTCTTTTTGGCTGCACCAACTTTGGGGCCCAGCGTTTGATATTCTTCCCTCCTTTGTGCCGCCTCCGACCCTGCCGTTTCTCGCCGTTGGCTGAACACTGAAGACAGCTAGCTGATGGAGAGTCTGATACTAATTCCTTGGAGACATTCAGGGAATAACTTTCGTCGGCACAAATCGGCATATTTGCTGGTCACGTTTGGCAACTGTTCGAGGTTCTTGTGCTATGAACATTGCTAGTAATGTATCATGTCGGCTTAATTTGCTCATCAGTTACACATGGCAGTGCAGTATTCAAACCTGTCCCTTGCATTTTTTCAGTATTCAGATCCATCTTTGCCCTCCTTGGAATATTTAAGGAAGAAAAAATGTGCTCTACCAGCTATCACGAAGTGCTACTGAATCTGTTCCGTAATGGTGTCAATCTAGATTAGATTTGCCCTTTTGAAAGAAGCGACTCTGTATCATCGATCTGTCACTGAGGAACAAATGAAGTGCTTTATGAGTTATCACTAAGTGCTGAATCTGTCCTTCGACGGTAGTTGGATGCTAAATTTGCCCTTTTGAAATCAAAGAGGCCACTTTATACCATTTTAGCGCACTGGAAAGTGGGAAAGTTGATCTTTGTTCTGTCCTAACAAGAGGCACTGATTTACAAGATTATGTTCTCGTAGAAGTAACTAGTAGGTCAAATAGATGGGACAGAAAGTACCATGCAAGCCGTCAATGCATCTGTTCTCTTTGTCGTCTTGATGTTTTAGTCTACCTCAGAATGAGACACCATTTAGTAATTAGCAAGGAGTGTTTTACTATCGAGGCCATTAGACATGATCACATGAATGAAGCATATCGGTTTTCATTTTTTTGCTAGAGAAACGCGCGAAATTCATCCATGGAGTCCGAAAATCACGATTTTATATTTCAACTTCACTCGACGCATTTTTGCTAAATTTTCGCGCGAAAACAATTCGAACCCATCCAAACAGATTTGAAACTTAACTGATGCGCCTCAACGACAAAGAATGAAACACGATACTGGGCCAAAACGGAGTTGGGACCGTTCCTTTGGTATTTATTTGTGGGCCAAATAAAATACTCAAGCCCATCAAGAAGAAGAATTCAGTCCCATGTAACCCATCTGATCATCCTAATCCCCTCATCCACTCTGCTCCGAGCCTCCGCCCACTGCTGCCTCGCTCCGACGCTCTCTCCGGCTACTCTCCCCCTTCTCCTCCAATCCATCTGCAAGCACAATTTTTCACCCAATTCCGTCGATTTGCCTTCCCTTGGATTGGGGCCTTCTTCAGGATCAACAAAGAGAGTCTCCTCGTATTGATGAAATATTTTGATTTCGTTACCATTCGCGACGGCCATGGCTACAGTTTGGAGCGGCTGCAGCACGAGCTCCGCCTTCGGCCAAGAGCTCCCCCCGCGCGGCAGTCGAGGAGATCGTTGTGGAACAAGATTCCGTCCGCGAAGCAGAGGCCGGATCAGTGGTGACGCCCGCCAGGTACAAGCTCTAAGCCCCGCCATGGTTACGGCGGGAGCGTGCATTTGTAGGGCGGCTCCATGCTTACTTGAGTCGGAGGTCGGCGGCAAAGAGGACGCTGGCGTAGCGATTTTGGGCGTCGATGGTGAACCACACGGTGCTGATGGCCATGATGGCGGCAAGAGGCGCGGGCTGCGTCGGCGTCCGATGAGACAGCCGGCTGTTGGGGAGAAGGCCGGAGTGGGCGCAGGAAGTGCTCCGCCGGCGACGACGGCGGAGCTGGACATGAAATCTGAGCATGGTGGGTCGAGGCTGCACTTCTTGGAGGAGAGGAATGAGGAGACGCTGTCGAGAAGGTTAATAAAGCTCTGCCAATCGAACAAGGTCAGGAGTGCCACTGAGCTGTTCGACTCAATGCGCGCGTCTGGGCTGCAGCCAAGCGCGCATGCCTGCAATTCCCTCTTGGCTTGCTTCGTGCGAAGAAGTTCTTTGGCGGATGCGATGAGGATGTTTGAGTTCATGAAGGGGAAACGAATGGCAACAGGGCACACATATACATTGATACTCAAGGCTGTTGCAAGCAATGGGGGTTATGTTTCTGCATTAGAAATGTTCAATGAGATTGAAGAGGAGGAAGATTCAAAGAAAAATGTTGATGTGATCGTTTATAATACAATGATATCTGTGTGTGGTAGAGCAAAAGACTGGATGCTTGTGGAGAGACTATGGAGAAGGCTGGAGGAAAATTCTTTGAGTGGAACTTTGCTGACATATGATTTGTTAGTCAGCATATTCGTGCAATGTGGACAGTGTGAGTTAGCAATTGCCGCTTATCAGGAAATGCTCCAGAATGGACTTGATCCGAGCGAAGACATAATGAAGGCTATCATTGCATCTTGCACCAAAGAGGGGAAGTGGGACTTTGCACTGGCCACGTTTAGCAGAATGCTTAGTGCTGGAATGACGCCAAATATCATTTTGTTCAATTCAACGATCAACGCACTCGGGAAGGCTGGTCAAGATGAACTTGCATTCAGGATGTACCATCTACTAACATCTTCCGGCTTTAAGCCTGATCAATATACATGGAGTGCATTGCTGTCAGCATTATATAAGTCTGGGCGATGTTGGGATGTCCTAGAGCTTTTCCAAGGAATTAAGGCCAAGCATCCGACGCTCTTAAATGATCATCTCTACAACATTGCTTTGATGTCGTGCGAAAGGCTTGGTCAATGGGAACATGGTTTGCAGTTGTTGTGGATGATGGAAAAAAGTGGACTGAAAGTATCAGTGGTATCTTACAATCACGTGATAGGTGCTTGTGAGGTTGCTAGCAAGCCAAAAGTTGCTCTTCAAGTGTACCGGCGTATGATTAACCAAAGGTGTTTGCCAGACACATTCACACATTTATCTGTTATACGAGCTTGCATCTGGGGATCTCTTTGGAATGAAGTAGAGGATATATTAGAGGTACTAATTTCCTTTCTCGCTATTTTGTTTCTGTTGAAGTGGCAGAAAAGATCTGAATTTCTATTTGCTTAATTGCGGGCTGGCGTACTGTTCTCATAACTGAACATTGAATGGGTGATACTCTGATTTTGATTCTCAAAGCTACATTGTCTTTCCTTGATTATATAGCAATCTTCTAGGGTTAATCTTGTGGCTAGATATAAATATGCTATAGGCAATAGGCCCATAGTTCCAGGTTTATCAGCAAAGGATGTGAGCAATATAATAGGAGGTGAAAAATCCTCAGCAGATTTTTGGCCTAGGCCTGACTTTCCAAAATTTTCTTGGTACTGAAAGCCTTCTTGTGCATAACTATAGTTGCATTTCAACGATTAGTTACAGATCGCTCCCAGTGCATTTTTGTTCTTTACACTAGTTATATTCAGTTTGAATCGCACGATTAATTTTATCCTCCAATTATTTGGCGTTTGCATTCTTTAGCCTCTGAAACATCAACAGTATGATTTCAGTTTATCTACATTTGGAGAGAGAAAAGGAAGAGTTAGAAAAAGTTACTCGAACCTTCTCACCCTACCCATTATCTGAATATCAAGGATAATAGCTGTCTAAATTACTGAGTAATACTAAGACAACATTATAGCAATTATCAAGTAACATCGTATGGCTGTCGAACCTCCCAAACAACTTATTATGCTGGATAATCTACAGAATCAGTTTTTGCGGAACTTGTTTGCAGCATTTGTGCTTCCAAATCAACATGCTTTTCATGTATAACGTGGTCTACTGATAAACTCTGAACCGTCTGCAGGAGGTGGATCCAGATTCTTCAGTCTACAACACCGTCATCCACGGGCTGTGTCTGCGAGGCAAGATCGGGCTAGCCAACAAGGTTTACGCGAAGATGCGAGGCATTGGGCTGGTGCCTGATGGCAAGACGAGGGCGTTCATGCTTCAGCACATTGCAACGGACTGACACTGGACTGAATGGGATGGACTGCTGTGCACAGTTTCAGATATCTGCACAAATGCTCCGATTTGTAATATTTGTTCGATGATTCTACTGCTTCCCTCGGTATCGCCTGCCTGAGCTTCTCTGCACAATCTCGCGGGGATGAGTTCCTTTGTGCGTGCCCGCTGCCCCCTTCGCGCCGGAACGATACGGAGCTACGAGCACCGTGACTAAGAAATGAACACGCTAATCGGCAGAAAAAAAAGTGCGCTGGCCTGTTATCTGGTGGTTTGGCTCGGACTTTCGCTGATTTCCTTGAGAGCCGCACGGCTTGTCAGTACGTATAGTTGTTTTACAGGTGGTTGTGCGGCATCTTTCGAGATGGTAGTAGGCGTGCATGAGCTCTACAAGTTTCCTCGAAAGACAGGTCGGCTTCCAAGGTCGTAACCACCTCGATCGCGGAATACAGTTTGCAAAATCAAAGGAGCATGTGGGACCCGGTAGCCTCAAGACAAAGCTGACGCACTGATTTGTTCATATGTTTTTTTTTTGTTTCCTGCCAAACTGATTTGCCTTTGGATGCATCGGTGCTTTGGGGCGCGTTTGGCAGCATGTGCAGGCGGAGCCAGATGGGCTAGGTTCATACGGTGCGCAGAGAGGTTAATTGGCAAATCTGCACCTCATGGTGCTAGCTGGATTGGAATTGTGTTTATTATGATAGGCCGGCTGTGAGCTCCTATAACTACCTCAAACTGCCATCTAGAGATGGCGTTTGGTGGTCTGTATGGGGGATAGGCGCCCTCACCATATACAGGCCATGGTGACGGTTACCATCCAGCCACAAGCGCCCAGAAATGCAGAGAACAAATGATGAATGCATAAACACTAGCGTCCAGAAATGCAGAGAACAAATGATGAATGCATAAACACTTATTGAAAAGGGAGATCATTAGTTCAAATATAACACAAATTTACATAGAAAACTAATCACATCAATTTGAGAAAGTAATTAATAAGTAGGTATGTTGCATGACAGTTGCATGTGAACCAACAAGAAACAATGTACACTTGCACAAATGACTTGAAGTAGCGAAATTAGAACCACAAAGAACCACAAAACTAGAATTTTGACATGAAATTAGGTCAACCGAGGTTATTAAGGCCTCCCACCCATAACTCCAACAGGAACATCATATGAAGAAGAAATTGTGCATGCAATATGACTGGAGCCAATCTTCTTAAAACAAACACCATCAAAAACCATGAACTTGGCAGCAGCGGGCAACATCTCCAAGCACCATTACCACCAGTCGAAACCACCAAGTCGAAACCACCAACATGGGGAACGGAAACACAATTCACAAGTCAGGGAAGCTATGTAGCTGTGAATGAAAGTCTCAGAAAGAATGCATTTGGAAAAGAAAATTCTATCATTATTGGGAAAAAAGTAAAGCATGGCTCAGGTGAAGTTACTTGCCTACGAAATAGGACACAAGCAGGAGTTGCCTCCTAGTGAGGCAGTAAGAGGAACCCCTGACTGCATCACTAGGAGCTAACACCTACGAGGTTCCTGTAGTTGCTAAGACGTTCGGTTATCGTCGTGCATCATCATCACCATGGATATAAACGTCACAACTGATGAAAAACAAACAAGGCAGCACAATAAGAGACGAGGCTTCTTCTTTAGGCTCAGTTCAGGTGTAGATGCACGCGGCATGGAGCTGCCTAATAGTAAGGCAATCGAGGCAAGGTATACCTTGTTTGCCTCAGTATGTAGGTAGCATCTTGTGGCATGCATGTTACCTACATCATTGCCACTAGGAACACAAAGGTGTTAGAGAGGGTTGCTTGTGTCCTACCGAGAGGTCCTACTCGCCAAGCTTGAGTGGATGTTGGTGAAGTTACCATACGACAACATTACCAAGGTCCACATCGAGCTTGGGGAATAGAACCCTAGCTCGGCACTCGCAAGCTAGCCTATCATCATCCGCATACATTAGTAAGACATGCAAAAAATTTGGCAAAAAAAAGGGCCTCACCATGTTGAAAGCAATTGCCTCACCGGTCTGAAATCGTTCCTGAAATAATTGGATTGAAAACTGCAATTCGATCATCAAAAACCACAATGTCAGATCAAGAATGTGTTGGGTCAGAGCACAAATAACTAAGCTCATCATCCCCAAAGAAGCAAAAATAACAGAATAGAAGCCAACATGAGATTGCCTCAGTACAAGTGCATCACATGCATAGAAATAAGTACGAGGGACCTCAGATCATAAGTTAAATATCCACAAACTGCCATACAAACAGATAGACTCCAAAGTGGTAAAGTAAAGTAGATCAGGAAAATGTCAAGATGGCAAATTGCTAAGGTAAAGCTAACAAGCATATGATGTAAACATGCATACATGGCATCACATCACAAGCATCACAGGCATATAGCAGTACTAGATCCATCATATTACAATACTTACTTACCATGCAGTTCCTTAGCAAATAGTTAGTTCCAATATTCTTAACCTTACCATGCTGCCATAGAACTTAATTAGTAATTAGCCACCCCATGTGAATTCAAAAACCAACACAAAGGCTAGGTGCAAGTGAGGCTACACCCTAACAGGTCAGACCTACGTATATAGAGATCTGTGCAAAAGAAGAGAGTGGTCAGGGATGGAGACATGCTCAACTATTTTCCCTGAGCTAAAAGGCAGTAGCAGCTACTACATCACATGTAGTAGTGCTTGCCTAGCCAAGTCCTGAGCTCGGTGGTTCTCGCCCATCTTCACAAAGGCATTGCCCTGTAACTTGTTGTCCAAGAGGTGGCTAAAAGCAACGATGAGGGCCTCCTCAGAGAAGTTAGGGTCAGCATCATAGCATTGTAGAGGTCAGGGTACACCTGCTCAGGCCCGGTATCCCTCAATGCAACAACCACATTGTTCACAGCATCTGTTATGTTGGTAAGGATAAATACCTCCTCCTCGGATGTGGTAGACCGCTTCCTCTTATTCCCAGCACAGCATCCAGTGGCCTTTGAATCCTCACCAGAGACAGCAACCTTGGTGTCCGTCTTTTGATCCACCTGCTGCTCAGTTGAAGTTAGGGCAACCGGCTACTGCTTGTCCACCTTCTTCTCTGTTGTCTCCCCAAACCCAAAAAACACACCCAGCGCCTCTCCAGAACCCATGGCCTAGTGGCCTGTTGCCATGCCCCCTCCAAAGATGATCTCCATCTGTGTGTAGTGCTCAATGGGCTTGTTCAGCAGCTCAGCGTCCTTGGATGATCCTGCAAAACAAAATACCAACAACAACAAGCTGAGTTAGTACTTACCAAAGGGAAATAAAAGCGATTAATGAAAAATAAATAGAAACCATAATGAACCACTCACCTTGCAATATCCCAGGTAGTGCTCCTGCTCAAGAGTGATGCTACACGTGTCACTATCCCAGAGAGCATCACTTTGGTCCCTGAGCTTGCACACCCTACCCTACCTCTACCGCCACTTATGTAGATGGTTGTACACTTGAATGGCGGTGACATGCTTCCAAGTCCATTCCCATAGTGCCTTGGCCATCTTGTTCACATGCACCTCCTTGAAGTCCTTCTCAAGCCTCACACTAGTACCAATGAGCTCACACATGCGACGCAGCACAAATCTGGAGGTGGCAGTGGTCCACCTCATAGGAGGGCAAGGCAGACAACCACAAGCTCCACCACCTTGTCCCTGACCACCACCACCAGCGGCACCACCCTCCAGTCCCGCAGGACCACCATCACCACCACCTAGAGCCTGAGCAACAGCACCAGTAGCACCACCCACACGAGCCACACCACCACCACCACCACCACCACCAGGCAGACCCAGGCCCGAGGTAGCAGGAACAACACCCTAACCAGCAAGTAGCTGACCAGCACTAGCAAACCTAGCAGCAGCAAAACCAAAGAACACGTCCTCCTCAGCCATTAGCCTAGATAACCAATAGCATAGATTGCACCACAAACCATTAAGTACCAGACATATCATAGGTTAGGTCATTGCAACCCTTGTGTCCCCAGAGCAATAGCAAATTAACAGGCAGTAGGGAAAACATCAAAGTAACAAGAAGGTGATGAAAATAAAATAGCAACAGCAAATGTGTAAAAACAAACAGAATTTAAACAATAGCAGATGTAGGGAGAAAGCAAATTAAATTAAGTACAGTTGATGTCTCAGCAAGTTCCAGCCAGCATCACATCACTGCCACACCATGGTTCCTTACAGTTCCACTAAAGCACACAAAACACTACACCCTAGAAGACCCCTTGTTCTGCCACATAGCTAAAGCCCACTCATCCCTCTTAGCATCCCAGGCCCTAGCTTCCTATGACATGGCTGCATGAGTGAGTGCATGCTGTGTTTGTGAGGGTGTTGGGAAGAAATCCTCACGTGGGACAACTTCATCTACCCTAAACCCCAAGATCCAATTATGCAAAATACAACAAGCAATGACAATCTTAACTTGAGAGGGGTATGGATGGTATGGCTTATTGTCTAGCATTCAAAACTTGCCCTTAAGAGCCCCAAATGCCCTCTCAACTGTTGTGCGGAGGGATGAGTGTCTTAGGTTGAACAGTTCATTAGCATCACTTGGGGTTCTCCTACCCTCGAACTCGGACATGTGGTACCTAATAGCCCAATACGGAGGAAGGAATCCAGGCCGCAAAGCGTAGCTAACATCAGCAAGGTAGAATTTCCCTACACATGAATGGATTTACGGTACATGAGCTACCTAGTGGAAGAAAATAAAATAACTTGTGCCTGTAACAAGGTGGGTGGACAATGTACCTTATGTCACCCTCAGCCCATCATCCCACTCTAACGCATCAGCTAGGATCAATGCATCATGAGCTGATCCTTCCCACCCAGCAAGGACATAGGTGAACCTCATGTCGAAATCAACAGTAGCTAGCACATTCTGTGTTGTGCTGCTCTTATAGCCTCTAAAAGCAGGCTACATCTAAAATGACACTCTAGCAAGAAGGTGGGTGTCATCAATAGCTCCAATGCAGTCCTAGGAGAATTAACATGCATGCATCAGTGTACCATGTATTGTGTAAATAAAAGTGCAGCAACAACGTACAATACAAACTACCCAAGTATCTTGAAGTATGGGTTCCATCTCTGGCTCCCAAGTACGTTGTACTCTAGGAGGTGCCTCTCCCTAAACAAGTTAACCAACTACAAGAAAGTAGCCTTACGCATCCTTAGCATGCTTACAGATTCAACCTCTGTGCAGTTATTGTCGGATTTAGTAGTCCGGCAGTCCACCAAGGGGTTACCCAAGTGGTAGATTTATAGGCAGTGAGGATTGCGAGATCAAGAACTCAAAGGTAATCACGGGAACACGAAGGTTTAGACAGGTTCGAGCCTCTGGAGAGTAATACCCTACGTCCTGTGTTTTACTGGTTTGTATTCTTTGCGCGGGTGCAAAGAATAGATTGAATGCCCTCGGGAGGCGCCATTGGTCGCCTTATATAGGCTGACGACCTAGGGTTACAAGTCGGTTTGAATCTAATTTAGTCGGTTGTTACATGGAAAGAAACCCGAGTCGGATTACAACAAGTATCCCGCAATATTCGGACTGATTTGAATCGTCCGACCTCCTTAACTTGTACTCCAAGTATCTTCACGTTCTGGGCCCGCACGTTCTGGTTGGGCGAGCCTACTTGCCAGGGCTGGCCAGTATCCTGGTCAGTGGGGACCCATGGGGTACCCATATCCCTCAGTTATATATCTTATCTAGGTTTGCCTGCCTCTCAACATCGACCACTGCCCTAGGAACCCAAACATAGTTCTCTTCTTCATTTGAATCAGACCTGTCCCTCCTAAGCTTAGTGTATAGAAATGCAATGCATACAACAACAAGAGCAGAAGTTTGAGAAGCCATCTTGGCATAGTAGTCATGCGACTCCATCTACATTATGGCATGTTAATAAATAAATTTTAGAACTTGAGTACTGAAATGGAACTAAAGGCATCCTAAGGTATGGCAGCATACAACAGCATGGCAACAGAGGGGTCATTGCCTTGGCTGCTACCAAAGTAGCCTCTCTCAACACATCATCGACCAAAAACACCCAACAAACAAGTCAACATGTCGAACAGGTATCATTGCCTTGGCTGCTACCAAAGTAGCCTCCCAGAGGCTTCTCCTGAACACATCATCCTTCAAAACCAGCCAGCATACAAGAAAACAGGTCCAACAGGTATCATTACCCTGGCAGCTACGAAAAGTAGCCTCCCAGAGGCTCCTCCTCAACATCATCAAACAAATAAAACCTCACAACAGGATCATTGCCACAGCCGCTACCCAAGGTAGCCTCCCAGAGGCTCATTATTTCACAGAACAACCATATTAGCCCTGGGCAGGCTCCTCGTCGTCAACACAGACCGACATTAGAGACTGGTCCATGGCAACAAGTCCACATCCACGCGGTAACTACACATGAATGGTAAATAACCTCATGAATCGATTGTAAACAACAAGCCAAGGCATAGAAGCCAGGACAGTGCATCAAATAGACATGTAGATCCGGTGAGGATACCCCACTAACCGCACAAAGAAACCGTAATATTAGATCCATTCTGCGGGAACCCTAACCCAAGGGATTCCACCCAACAAATCGTAAAAGATCGAACAACAATACGAAGACTCCATCGTAGGAGACCCTACCCCATCGCAAACAAGATGAACCTCCACCCTAACTGCAAGAGGATAGTGGATCCGAGCCTAACCCGAGGGATTCCACCCAACAAATCATAAAATATCGAACAACAATACAAAGACTCCATCGTAGGAGACCCTACCCCATCGCAAACAAGATGAACAGCCACCCTAACTGCAAGAGGATAGTGGATCCGGGCCTAACCTGAGAGATTCCACCCAACAAATCATAAAAGATCAAACAACAATATGAAGACTCCATCGTAGGAGACCCTACCCCATCGCAAATTAGACCAAAAGCCACCCTAACTGCAAGAGGATAGTAGATCCAGGCCTAACCCGAGGGATTCCACCCAACAAATTGTAAAAGATCGAACAACAATACGAAGACTCCATCGTAGGAAACCCTACCCCATCGCAAACAAGATGAACCTCCACCCTAACTGCAAGAGGATAGTGGATTCGGGCCATACCTCCATGAAGATGAAGACGACCGTCGTGGGGAAGATGAGGAAGTAGCGCGTGCTAGTGGACGAGCCGAGGGACACCTGGAACAGCAAGTAGATGACGCAGATCTGCTCGGTGCAGAGCAAGAAGTAGGTCACGCCGGGGACGAAGATGTTGCTCAAGTTGCCGGGGACGAAGAGGTAGCAGATCTGCTTGGTGACGAAGATGAAGCACGGATCCAGTGTTCGTTGCTAACAGAGACCCCGCGCTCACCGGTGAAGAAGTACCCGCACTCGCCGGTGAAGAAGTACCCGTGGCCGCCAGTGCAGCGACCACGGATGCCTCCGCATCAGGTGCCCCGCCACCAGTCGCGTTGCCGCCTCCGCCCTAAAGTCGTCGAGATGAGAGGAGAGGAGTGGAGGAGTCGAGTACGAAAGGAAGAAAGGAGAGAGGAGTGGAGGAGTCGGTGGAGGCAGCGCGTCTGTGGGGTGAAGGGCGACGCGCCCTGGAGGCCACCGCTATATGCCAGAGGTGGTAACCCTAGCCGGCCCAAATAATGGTGCCAGGCCGCGTCCGTCTCCCGCGCTTCCCTCCGCGTGCGTGAAAACACACTCGTGTGGGCCTGCACTATGTGAAATGGTCGGCTTTTGCGTTCCACGCGGTGTAAGCTGGCGGACCGTTTTTACACCGCGCGGGTCTAGCCCGAGAAGCCCTCCACGCTAGCAAACATAGCTGGTTGCAACCAGCTGGGCCAACCTTCATCCGGGCTGCCAAACGCGCCCTTGTTGAACGCACCGGCAGGCTGGATTCTTGGACCGAAGCTGAAGGAACCGGAAAACAAAAGCACCCCACCGCTTTCTGATGAGCCGGTGAAATGGAAAACTTTTCTGGAACGTGCTTTGCGTCCCGCTGTATCTTGGTTACGAGCCAACGGGTTCAGGTTAGTCGGTGGGAAAGCACAACAACGATTATGGTGGAGCTAGCGAAAACGCCTTGTACGGCAGCAGCTAAACAAATCCTTTGACCCAGGACACAAGGCAAACCAACCATCATCTCCATGTGTACGTGTTTATGCTAATTGCACATCTACAGACTACAGTGAACAATGGGCAGTGGGCACAGTGTCACTGTCTGGCTGCTCTCGTGTTCACCTAACCCCACCAATTCCCACAAGTACAGCCAGATCTATCTCTGCTTCATCAAAGCAGGTGGTTCTGCTTCTGCACCTGCGTGATGCTCACTCTTGCTACAATCCTGAATGTTCACTCCTACTGTTGCTCTACATGTCTAGAAGAAAATACAGTAGAATTCAGTCATTCACTCATGCTGCCGTCTAGCCAGTTTCAAATGATGAGTTTCTTGGCGAGGAAATCGTAGAAATCGAGACGAACAGACCACCTGAATCAAAGAACCCAACCCCGCTCTGGTCGTGGTGCCGAGAATATCGAGACAAGCGCATCGAGGTATACTCTCCTGTAGTCCTGTCCTCACGTGGCCACGTTGCTCCGTGCGCGAAGCCACCAGCAGCCTGCGACGCGCCGACGCCCGGGCGCTCGGCTCTGCTGCCGCGTAGCAGTAGCATCCCAAAAGGCAGCTCATCTGGCGTTGGTTGGAGCCCGAGGATCGGCGGCCTGAGCTCCCAGTCCGCCTCCGGCATCCCGGATCCGCGGCGGAACTTCCGGGGTCTCCCACCCACACGCCGCTTTCCCGGGGCCGGGACTCCGGGAGCGAGGAGGAGCGTTTCGTCGGCGCGGTCGGCGTCGGAGGGTACACTTACCTCGATAAATCTGCGCGTCCTTCTCCGGCAGATGCGAGGTTTTGCTCGGTAAAGGTGTATTCTTGGCTTCCTTCCCCGGCTTAGCAATGGCATCTTTTACTTGGCATAAGCAGACAAGTGCCGGTCATGCTGTTGCTGCTCTGAATCGTGAATCCGGTTTGCATTTTGCATTGCCTGGTAATCATTGTTCGACTGTTGAATTCGAACAGTCGGGGCAAACTTGGAGCTTAAAATTGAATTCTACTTGCTTTTCGCATCGACTAGTTATGTTCCAAGAATTTGTTCAAGCGGAAAGGTGGGGCGGCTAGTCTTGCGGAGCATAACACATATCTGGTTTGTGATTTTGCCTTCTAGGTAGGAGACGAAACATGGAGGTGAGGCTCCTGCTCCTGCTTGCGCTCATCTGTCTGCATGCTGCTCCTCGTTGGGCTTCGGCTCAGCAGCCGGAGGAGGCGACGGTTATAGTTAAAGGCTCGACTAGGATTGCTGAGACGGATGAGAGCTACGTCTGTGCTACAATTGACTGGTGGCCGCCGGAGAAGTGCAACTACAATCAGTGTCCATGGGGCCAGTCTTCGATTCTGAATTTGGTATGTTATTTTTCTTCTCTTGTTATTGGTGGGTTATAGATATTGCTGCTTGAACTAACTTTTCATCATGCCATCAACGGGTCCATTCAGGATTTGGATCACCCATTTCTGGCTCAAGCTATTCAAGGTAGGCCCTTGGAGTTACATCCAGTGGTTGCTGGTTCCATATTTTTTGTCCCTCGTAACTTTAATAAGGACCTACTCCCTCCATCCCACAAAGACTGTTCGTTTAGAAAATTTTAGACAAGATAGTAGCAATGCTAAAAGTCAAAGTACCCCTAATAACTCTTCTTAATTGGATGGATTGCCGAGTCGAATTAATTATGCATGCACGCTTGCAGTAATTGTCGGACCTATTAGCCTTCCTTGTTTAGCGAGTCTGGCTCGAGCATCGATGGTGAGAGTAAATGATCGATTCGTTAACTGGGCTAGAAGGTATTATGATGACCTTTGTTGGATTGTCTGAAAGTTATATGGACACTCTTTGTGGGACGAGTTTTGAAGGCTAAACGAACAGTCTTTGCGGGATGGAGGGAGTAGTAGGCAGGTAGATGGCCGGTTAATTTGCCCCATGTCTCAAACAGTCTTATTTAATTGTTTCTGCAGCATTTGACAATTTGAGGATTAGGTTGGGAGGCTCGTTGCAAGACAGAGTTGTTTATGATGTGGGAGCAGAAAGTCCATGCACCCCGTTCAGAAATATGTCCAATGGCTTGTTTGGTTTCTCAGTTGGTTGCCTTAGTATGGATAGGTGGGACAAACTGAATGATTTATTCCAGAAAACAGGGTGAGACTTCTAATTTTAATCTTCATTCTGTTACCGCTACTGTGAGAACTTAAATATAGCCAGCATAGCTTTTCCAGATGTTAACATTTGAGCCTGCATATTGTGTGTTTCGGGTTTTGACAGTGTATGGATTTTGTGGGTTCAGCACTCAGCAGGTAGTTGAGAAAAATAGGTAGAACTCTAGAAGCTATCCATTTTTACACATCTTTGGGAGTTCTAATTTGTAGCAGATACTGTAAGATATGATAAGTTCAATATATCAATGTAACTGCATGTGCATGGCATGTTAATACATGGGCATCTGCATAAAGATTTGTCATCCCCCCCCCCCCCCCTCTTCTAATGGACCTTTCAATTCCCTCTTGTTTTCTTAGCATCTTATATAAGGTTTTATCATGCTGAAACAAGCTAATGGGTGAGCAAACATCTACCTGCAGAGCAATTGTGACATTTGGTGTGAATGCACTCTACGGGAGGTACAACGTTAGACGTTCCATCTGGGCAGGCAAATGGAACTCCACAAACGCATATGATTTTGTAAAATACACAATCTCAAAGGGATACCCAGTTGGCTCATGGGAATTCGGTACTACTATATTTTTTTTTCCTACTGAAACCTTTTGTTTTACTCCTTATGCTCCAAGATAAGGAAAGTTTCGAGTTCTGATGCATGCAGTAAGGGATGAGACAGTTTGAGAACTACAGTTTTTACTTTGGCTCTTGTTTTTTCAGGCAATGAGCTGAGTGGGCATGGAATCGGAGCAAAAGTTGATGCTAAACTTTACGGAAAGGATGTAATTGAATTTAAATCCATCCTTCAGCAATTGTATAAGGCACCACTGTCCCAGCCACTCCTGTTAGCCCCTGGAGGATTTTTTGATCAACAGTGGTATTCTCAGCTACTTCAGACTTCAGGCCATGGTGTTGTTAATGCCTTGACTCACCATGTATATAATCTTGGTGGAGGTATGTGATTTATGGTTTTGACTCTAATCTCGTCCAAATAGTCCTGTTTCGGTGTTCCAAAACCATTTCAGAGCCCTTTTGCTTATTCTGAGTGTATCTGTATAGGACATTTTTTAGGCAAAACTGTACTTAACAAAAATCCGTATATAATAAAAATTATTTTGTAATTTTGTACTTAATGCTATGATTTGATAAGCTGCCAAATGATAGGTTACTTAATGCTTCTGTTATTTCAAAGGCACGCCGTTTTAATTTAATTTCTTCCTTTTGTGATATAAATTACTCGTGAAGAGTGAAGGAAAAGCTGCATACCGTCATAAGAAGGGGGGAAATATGCTACTCTTTCGAGCTTTTATCTTAAATAGCATGGCATTACTTAGGAGACATAGTATTGATCACTTATATCCAGTCAGAAATATAGCTGCAATGTTAGGCAGGCATTCTCGTTTTATCATCAGCAATGCTAACTTATGTAGTCAATAGACAATGCATCAACAACGACACTTCATTTTCAGGGGATGATGTTCATCTTATAAGGAAGATCTTGGATCCAAAGTACCTAGATCGTGCTGAAGATACTTATAGAGACATGCAACTTACCATCCAAAGGCATGGAACATGGACTTCTGCTTGGGTCAGTGAAAGTGGTGGTGTATTTAACAATGGTGGCCCGCTGGTTTCAAATACATTCATCAACAGCATCTGGTCAGCTCTTATTCCTTGTAATGGTTGACACAAGCATACTCTGTTGCTGGGATCCAGTATGATGTGCTAGTTTTTAATGAACTTTTTTATACATGCAGGTATCTAGATCAGCTTGGAATGGCATCTAAGTATAATACAAAAGTGTTCTGCCGGCAGACTCTCATCGGTGGCAACTACGGTCTGCTTGACACACAAACTTTTCTGCCAAATCCTGATTACTACAGGCAAGGCTACAGTTATGAAATTCTACAAGATGATTTAGTTTGGTTTGATATATATTTTGACCGCTTCTTTTGTTATCAGTGCTCTATTATGGCATCGGCTAATGGGCAATGGAGTTCTTTCAATTGATAGCATTGCACCACGTAGGTTGCGTGCTTATGCTCATTGTAGAAGACAACAGGTATGAGCTGCACCTTTTTGTAAATTGGCCATATGCCTTTTCAAGTGAATTGCTTGAGGAGTTACAAAGATTCTGGACTATATTACTAAAGCTTAATTGCTATGGTTACTTTTGTTAACTACTAGATAACCAATTTCATCTTCTGAGAGTTTGTTCCACGGAGATGTCAGCTTATGTGTAGTTTTCAGTCTGCTAGATTTCCCATTCTAAACATGCTTACTTCAAAATGCAGCAAGGCATCACTCTTCTCTTGATCAACCTAAGCAACACTACTGGATACAACGTCACTCTCCAGAATGACATCAACATCGGTAAAAGACCCGACCTCGAGAAGCGCAGTTCTTTCTCTCACAGGCTCCGGAAAGCCGTTTCATGGCTGGGAAGTAAGGCATCAAGCGACACGAAGAAGAGGGAGGAGTATCATCTGACCCCCAAGGACGGGGATGTCCAGAGCAAGACAATGCTGCTCAACGGCGTCCAGTTGGAACTGGGAGATGATGGCAGTGTTCCAGCTATGAATCCAGTGCTTGCTGCCGTTGATTCGCCAGTGTACCTAGCACCAACATCAATCGCCTTCATAGTTTTACCCGAGTTTGAGGCTAAGGCTTGTTCTTAAGCTTACTCTTGAAATAAAGATTTTTTTTTGCTGCAGTTTGCCTTGAATGTCATCGGCATTTTGTGATAGAAATTGCACGACGCGTGACTTTTTTTTTTCCGAATCATCCAGTACAAACGCTCACAAACACGCACGCATCCCTACGAATACGAACACACATGCATGCAATCCTATCCCTATGAGCACCTCCGAATGACTGAGCCGGCAAAGTTCCTTGTGTTAGAACCTGCACATCAGGATTTGAGTCCTCGACTCGGTACTAATGCTCGCATTTTCATGAATTTATTTCAAGATTTAACCGGCAATATTTTTTCGGTGGTAGGCGACGTGGCCGTCGACAGTGAGACGTAAGTGTTGACGAAACCGTCGATAGCGAGACGTGGCCACGTCAGCGAGACGTAAGTGTTGACGAAACCGTCGATAGCGAGACGTAAGTGGTGACTTCGTCAATCTTAACGCACGACGTGTGACTTAACACATTGCACGCTGAGCCCTCAGAGGCTACAGCCCACAAATTGACCGTGGGCCGAGCCCACGACCGTTGACCGGGCTCTGTTTGGTATTCGCCCACGCTTCACGCTTGCCACGCCCACCCGCCCAAGCTTCCAGGAGAGAAAGGAATCAATTGGCAACTCATAGCTCAGCGAATTGGCAATGAGTCCCGGCAAAACGTTATTGTCACAACGGACGCGAAGGCATCTGACACCGGCAATCTACAAGCTGCCGGTACCCGATAGGCAACTGAGAATCGCGTTCCTCGTTACCGTCCTCTCTCGATAGGCTCAACCATGTGAGTGACGTAAAGTTTGTTCGGCGATTTCTATCAGAGTTCAGCTCAAATACTCTTGAAAGAATTATCTGCACATTTTTAATATGTCAACAATTGTAACAATATCCTGTAGGTTACTCACAAACAACGGCATCTCTACTACAATCATCTCCAACCTACCAAACCAATCACAAAAACTACCAGAACAAAATTTCAATGACTCGAGTGTATCCAAGTAAAAAGAATTAAATGGATGGATGGAAAGCATATAAACTTGCGCCCTCATAATATCCGCCTCCTTTCTTCATCATCATCAACCAATCGTTCAATCTTCTAGCCCTTCTGTGTTATTCTGCGACGAAGGATCAGCCCAGTCCCAGAGCTCCTTTTTGCGCAGTTACAGTATGGAAAAGAATGATGCACTCATATGATACAGATGAAAAGAATTTGTGTTCCCCTATGATACAGATGAAAACTCCATGTATTTGCATGCCGGTCGATGCAGGGGACTGTCAGTTGTATCGAATGCCGATTGCTTTCCTGATTAACCAATATATTCCTATCCGGCAGCAATCAGCCTCTCCAGCCAACAAATGAATCATGAACTATACTCCCTCACTGTGTCCAGTATTTGCTAAGTCACTCTTTGGCATACTGGGGCTCCAAAATATGGCAGTTTCTAACAAAGTCGTTGGAGTAATTTACATGCTTTGCCCAGAATGGTTGTAGGTTCTTAAAAGCAATATCTAGCCATGGCTTGCACTGGCCATTATAATGGATCACTGCAGCCCTCCTGACACTCTCAATATCTGTCTTTTCTTGGTATCCTAAGCCAAGCAGGTGCCAAGATGGATCTATTCCATGCACATGACCCCTGAACGCTATAAGCGCAGGTGGTAAAGTACCAAATTTCCAGAGAGTAAGACCAGATTTTAGATTCTGCAGAAGTGATTGAATTGAAATTATTGTAATGGCAGATAATGGCACACGTGAACAACACCAGATAGAGGAGGGGGGGTGGGGAGGGGGGGATGAAACTGAACCTTCTACATTTAGACCAGATTGTTGAATCATTTTTTTTCAATATTTTGGAACACTGGACACAAGCACAAAATATGCTTGCAAAATACCAGAACTCTTTCAATTCAGAAAAATAGTGAATGAACTACGGAATGGAGCATAAAATAAGGCTGGGAATGGAGATTCATGTAAGGGTAAAATACATTACCTCCTTCAACCAGAAATGATATGTATCCCTGATATTTGTCTTCCTCCAAGCTGCTAGATCAAAGATATTCATCCCATATGCCCAAGCACATTCATCTGGGTCAAGACTTCGAGATATCACAGGGTGAGAGAAGTTGAAATATGTCCTGAAACGCTTAGACATCACCCAGTTGTCTTCACCTCTGCAAGTTTCCACGGCTCCATTTACCTTCCCTTCGAGATTGATCTCCCAAAGGGGAGACAAGTCACGCTGAACGACAATGTCATCATCAAGGAAGACCACCTTGTTGAGGTTTGGAAAGAGCTGGTTGAATAAATGCGAATGGATCAGGTAAAAGAAACTACACCAAAAAATTCACAATGTTTCTTATAACTTGAAGCTTGCAAGGTACAGCTTGTGCAAGTCAATTATTACCAGAATTGAGGAAAATGATAACGGAAACTTAAAAAGAGAAAGTGGAATATACCAGCTTGGCACATTATAGCAGCATGCATACGTGTACAATACCACAACCGACAAGTGATAATGATGCAGAAAACTAGAAACGCATTTGATTGTCATCATTTTAATCACATATAGAAAGACAACTAAGCATGCAACTGAATAGTGGGGTGCTTAGTGTGGGGTATCTGTTCCCACAGTTTCAGCATACATCACGTGGTAATGCAGGTTGGTAACCGTTAAGGTCATTATTGACTAATTCTGCATGCTTCAGCCCATTCTAAACGGTATTGATTCTAATTAAATCAACCTGAAATATGATAGATCAAGTGTATTCAGTACATTGGAGTTAGTTCGAGTATGTCCTACTTCAATTAGTTTGAGTACGTCCTACTTCATTTAACGGTAGACTATCCCTGCCATTATCATGGAATTTGTTGATACTTAACATTGAAATGCTTGAACTGGTAAAAAAAAACTTTAAAATACTAGAGAATACACCCACTTGTTAATATAGTTGCCTGAGCACGTTCACTAAACTATATTAATTGGAACCGCTGGTAGTAAGTGGAACAGATTGAAAGCCAAAATAGAATGTTTCTGATGGAAAGGCACCTCAGGCAAATAAATGCGGAGATGGTTCAGCAGGGATATGTATTTGGGGCTTCGAGCCTGCAGCTTTGAAGCGAGCACCCTAGGATTGTCACTTGCACTGGAAACTGTTCCATGATCTCCATGATAGTGATTTCTGACTCCGCGATGATTTTCTATAGCCTCTAGTACCGGGACATTTTCTCTTGTCAACCAATCAAACTGGTGAACACCTTTTACTTCAACTATTGCGGGTGATATAGAATTAAGAGCAAACCATGAATGCATCCCGGGATATGTTTTCTTATCAGTAATAACATGAAAGACTACTTTCTCAGGCACTGAGGAGGATCGTACAGTTGAGCTGACAACAACTGAAGCAGCAAGAATGTTATCACTGGCTAGAATATAATGCTGGAAGGAATTATCAGAGAGCAAAGGTAACAGTTCCGGTGGTGGCAACTGTTTCCGTGCATGAGCATTTGAGGAGTATTCATCAGTAAGGCGCAGAGACAAGCAATGGATTCCTTTGGGAATAGCAGTTGCAGCATAATGTTTATACAGCTGTTCTGCCAACCTTGACCTCTTTACCTCCTTATCCATGCTTTCCATCTGCAAGAAAAGCACATGTGTTAGAATATACATGTTGAAGAAACAACACAATGCACTAAAGCACCTTATGAGTAGTAAGAGCCAAAGTTCAATATTGCATTAAGCGGTGTACAACAAGAATGATCAGTATGCTGAAAAAGATTATCCATATAAAAGGTAACTTTTGAAATGGTAAATATATACCAATACTCATGTTATTTATACCAGAAATGGTGTAGACTCACGCAATTGTCAAATACTTCTAACTCTGCTCTTTTAGCGAATCATAATTGCACTTCTATTTTTATCAAAAAAGCAGAGCTCACATCATTCCTTCAGAGAACATATTAGAATAAAACAAGTGTGTCTTTATAGTTTTACAAAGCAAAACATATAATGCCACGGTATCTATATCGTCACAGAATAGGGTGGAGTTCCCATGCACATGCCATTCTTGTACAACTGAAATGGTTTTTGTGATGTGTATTTAGTAGCCCCAAATATGATATCGACTATGTGTCCCAAAAGCAATATACATACATATCATATTTGGGGCAACCAAATAAACATCAAAACTAATTCAGTTTTAGATATTGCTGATGTAAAGGCAAAAGCATATGCAACATTGCAACTTTTTAAATTCAACTGCAACAGTGCGAGATTAAACAAGGGAAGTTAGTTCCATACCGTAGCTTTCAACCTAACAGCAAATGTCCTAGCATCATAATGGTTATCCTTCATCTCCAAAAGAAAATCCCTGAATGATTCTGGTAACTTTTCATTGGAAGGGAATTCCTCATTGTTAACTTGATCAAAAATTCTGTACAGATCTTGCACCAGCCTCTGTTCACATTGAGTAAGAATGACAAATAAATCTTTCTTCACCTTTAAGAAAACCAGTGAAACAAAGAGTAACAAAGATTAACTTACTGTAGAATCACCCCCCTGCCTACCCAGGAAACTAGGCCCTATTCGCCTCCCCAAGCAATCTGCAAAACAGGATTACAAATGTTACAGCAACTCACGCTACAAGCCCTAAAATGTAGAGTCAGTTCCGTATACAGAAACTAGCTAAGCATAATAAAAGCACCCATGGGACAGGGGGGATACCTACAGCAAGCGGTGAAAAGAACTATATAACACCACTAACATGCCTAAAGACCTATGACGCATGAACAAAAACAATTGTCTAGTTGTATCAGCAACTCACAGAAAACCATATACCTACAAGCCTACTAGATAGCTTATTACAATACAAATCTTACACACACAAAATGAGACAATTCGCACATACCACAGAGCCTATTAGGCTAAGATCAAGTTGCAGGTGCTATTAAGTCACGCCTTATACATCAAGGGCAAACTTAAGCGCCAAGTCCCAAACTGTTTTTGTTCAGGCTATTAGTAAAAAAATACCCATGGCATATGAAGGTTAAGATACTTCAAGTACCAAAACTGAAATTCCAAAAAAAATATTGCGCAAAATCTAGGTTTTGTTCCAGTATAATTCCTATAAGCCATGGTGCTGAAGTGTAGCACTTTTACCTAATTTAATAAGTTGGGCAAGTGCATCAAGGGTTTAGTTATATCCCTGTATACATCCTTCATCCCCAATAATCAGAAAGGCACAGATTTTGGAGTCCAGTTGACCAGGTACGCAGCTCGATTGGTATGGTTTCTACTACAGTCATATATACCCATCCTTCACGCCCCAATGGTCAGCTGGGAAGAATTGATAGCAGGTTTCAGGGATCAGTCATAGCATAGTTTCTTCTGTCTTGGAAGATTCAGCTCAAACTACAATAAGAAACTTTCCGAAGCCAACGGTAAAGTTGATAGCACTAAATGCAGTCCCCCAATCTAACCAAAGTGATGGCTTAAAACTATAGCATACGAATGCCACATTTCGGCCAATGCCAGGAAATTACATGCCTAAGATCCACATATTTACCTACCTGGAAACTGAATCATAAACCCAAATAGTCAACTCTCTTCATTTCAGTTCAAAACAGGACATCAAGCAAATGAGATCGCCCAGACCTGATACCTTGAATCTCAAGCTCGTTGGCGAACAAATCACACGTTCTCGGCAGGGAATCTAGACCAGAACCATTTCTACATTACCACATTCCCACCGACACCACGAAATCCTACGCGCAAAGGAGCTGAGATCCAAGCTTTGCCTCCCCAAACGCACCAAATCAACAACTCAACCCCCCGCGACCAAACCCAACGAAAAACGCCGCGGGATCGCGCCCCGTCGATCTTACCGATGGAGGAGCACTTGCTTCCGCCGGCCTCGAGCGCGGGGACGGCGGCGAGGATGAAGGCGAAGGGCAGGAGGCAGCCGAGCGCCACGACGGCCGGGAACGCGACCGCGCGCCAGTACCAGCCGGCGCCCCAGCCCCCTCCCCCTCCGCGGCGGCCCGGCCCGAGCGGCGGCGGCGGCGGCGGGGGCGGCTGCGGCGCGACGCGCACCTTCATGGAGTCGACGACGCCATTGCTGCTGGAGATGGTGATGCTGCGCATGCTCGGCGAGATCCGCAGCTGCATCCTCCCCCTCCCCGTCCCCCGCCGACGGGAGCTCCGACTCCGGCGGCCTAGGGTTCCGGCGACGGCGGCGGCGAGGCGGTGGCATTGGGCAGAGACATGCTGATCGCGCGGGTGATACTAATAGGGAAGAAAGAGAGGAAAATAATGGAAAGGAATTACAATGCGCGTCGCCGCGTGCGAGGAGTGCAAATACGGCGCGGCGCGGGGGGCTATCGGCGAAATCCGCAGGGGATTTTGGGGCAGAGGATTTGGGGATTTCTCTTCCGGGAGGCGGGCGGCTAGGCGATGGCCGGCTATGGGTTGCTTGCCTGCCTCTCCCCTTCCTCTTCCGTCCGGGAGGAGAAAGAAGAGAGAGAGAGAGAGCAGGGGGGATTTTGTTTGGTTCTTAGGGCCTGTTTGGGAAGGGGGTGTTAAAGTTTAACACCCCCTTTTTAACAGATTTTAACACTTTTGGTTGCCAAACACAAGTGTTAAAGATGAAGTGTTAAAATTTAACACCCCTCTTTTCATAAACACATGGAGGGGGTGTTAAAATGTGCTAAAGGTGTTAAAAGTGGTCCCCCTCCCCACTTATTCCCTGGTTGCCCCCCTCTCTCTCCTCTTCTCTCTCCTCCACTGCCCCCATCTTCCTTCCCCGATCCGCACGTCGCGCACCGCCGCCAGTCCGCCCGTCGCGCCGCCGCTGGTCCGCCCATCGCGCGCCACCGCCGGTCCGCGCCGCTCCTGCGTCGGGATGCCACGCTGGGCAGCACGCGGCGGGCTCGCGCGGGCGGCAGGCGGCGGCCAGCGCGGGCGGCCTCGCGTGGGCGGCGGCTGGCGCGGCCGGCGGGTGCGGGCGCGGGCGAGGCCGATCCGGTGGTGTGGGGACCGGCGGGCGGCGCAGGTGGTGGCGGTGGGGGCTCGGGCGGGCGCGGTGGTGGCGTTGGGGGCTCGGGCGGGCGCGGCCGCTAGCGCCGCGGTAGGGGACGCCGGCGGCGGGGCGGGGCCGGAGGCGGCATGCGCAGGGGAGGGGCCGACGGGGCGGCCGGCAGCGCCGACGCCGACGTTGGCGCCGGGCACGGCGTGGACCGAGCAGGGGTGGGGCCGGAGGCGGCAGGCGCAGGAAAGGAGGAAGAAGGAAGGAGGAGGAAGGAGAAGAAGGAAGAAGGGGTATTTGGCTGCCATTGAGAGGAGTAATGAGGGGTAAAGTTGTCAATTACAACCTAAGGTGTTAAATTTTAACAGATCATCCAAACACCTCAAGATACTAAAGTTTAACACCTTTATTTGAGGGTGTTAAAGTTTAACACCCTGTTAAATTTTAACACACCCTTCCCAAACAGGGCCTTATATTTTTCTCTCTCTCCCTTCTTTTTCCTTTCTATAAATATACTTTTATTTTTGCTTTTAAGATCTTCTGTAAAATTATTATGTATCATCGTGCATCCTTTCATTGTACTATTGTACAATGTTTTATAAATAATTGAAAAAAATGCATAGCAACAGTGGGGTGTATATCAATATTAGTTGATACTAATGATCAAACTAACATTGTAAGCAACAAGTGAAACAACTCATAATCTTTTATTTTTTACTTTGTCGAGTCTTTTTTTTAACACTGTAACATAATATTCCACCAAAACAACGCACGATGGGGTTATACGTGTGAATGAAGTACACGCCATCTCCATGATCGGACTGTGTCAACCTTTTGAAGTCCGAACGTTTTGTAGCGCGAGCTTCTTGGAAGGCCAGGAAAGAAGAAAAGCTAGGCCGAGAAGAAGCGGAGTCCCCAGAAGAGACGAAACCAACGGAGGCATCGCGTGAGCAGGTGGAACTACACAATCAAAGCTTTGGAGCTGTCAAATTGACTCACCTGACAGCGATTCCTCATCGACCAGAGAAGAAAGAAACGCTCGTATATATTGCGCGGCTATTAATTTCTGCGTAAATGATCCTTTATTCTTCTTCTTCTTTTTTCTGTGTCGTGCAGAAACATGTCCATCAGTGCTAAAAATGCGATGGTTGTTGAGAGAAAGAAACCAAAAAAAAAACACGCTGTGGATTTCTGCACCGACAGAATTTTGCCCCAGTTGAACGGCCTGGAAGAGCTCAGGTTGACCTGTAAAACCAGCTCCGCAGCTCGCATCGATCGAGGCTTCCAATTGACATGCGAAGGGAACTTGTGAGTTTGACTTGTGCAGGGTCTTATGCATTTTACCACTGAGAGATTTGACCAGTAACTGATGTTTAAGTGTTTAACCGTACAAGTACCTGCTTTGCTCCGTCATCAAGGTAGAAGATTGAGGTTGCACCTGCACAAGGTTGACCAAAGCTGTACTAGCCAGTACTACGCTGTGCTTAAGAAGACAAAAAATAACCCTAGTACATTATTGGCTGGGAAATCTACTGCTCCCTTGCACTAAAAGTCCAAATGTCTTGCTTCAATTCAATGGCAAAAAAAACAAGTTTTTTCTTGTGAATAATCCTTCTATAAAAAGGTGGATGAGTAGAACCATGGAAGCAAGATTCTACAGATTGACATGGATGTCTCCTCTCAGTGCTGACCGCAGCTGTTGTGCTTGTGCAAACGTGCAGTGCAGGTGTTAGTGCCCACCCATGCAAAATACAAGATGGTCCAGGCCTGCATGCCTCTATAGTCTTTAGAGTGGCGCCTACATGACTACACGTCTACGTCTACTTTCGGAGGAAAAAAAATTATAGAGTGAGGCAGATATTTTCAATGCACTTGATAAAAAAAATGCACTGATGCAGCTAGTCGCTGTAATATTTAAAAATTTTAGAATATTAAATTGAGTGAAATTTCAAAAATTTAAAACTTTTTGTTTGAATTGTGTGCTCATTTAAAAATGGAAGATAAATTCTACTCTCTTCTAGAATTTCCCTAATAAATTAAATCTCAATTTAATTTTAGAACTTATGTGCTAGTTTGATTTGGCTCTTTTTGATTTTTGTTGTATTTCAAAAAAGAGTATGTTTGAATTTTGAATCTAATTCAAAATTCAAACTATATATAAATAAAAACAAAACCTAACCTACCATCTAACCTACCCTGGCCGGCCCGAAGCCAAACCAGCCTGACCCGCTCTAACCTTCCCTCACCCGCGTGCAGCCCAGCAGGCCGGACTGGCCCAGCCAACCCGCCAGGCCACCGCTCTCTCTCCCTCCCTCTCTTTTCCCTCACCGTCAAGTGGAGACATGCGCCCTCACCGTCAACTGGAGCCCGCCTGTCAGCCGGCCCTGTTGCCCCTTCTTCCACCTCGCAAGCAGGGGTACCTAGATCGGCAGCTCAGAACCATCATCAATAGCCAACAATCAGGCTACACAACACCCCAGCGCAGAGCACGATATACAACACCCAAAACAGGACGTAGGGTATTACGCTACTCTAGCGGTCCGAACCTGTATAAATCTGTGTCTTGTGTCCTTGCTTTTACCTTTGAGTTTTAGATCCAACGATTTCCCACCAACCAATCTACTACCTTGGGATACCCCTAGGTAGGTTGCCAGGAATAAAACACCAACACGCCGGCCGCGTCCGCGCTAGCGCGCACTATCGCGGCCGTGCGCGCGCCCGTGACCCTTCCCCCGCGCCTTCGCTTTCGCGCTGGCAGCCTCAGATGTTCGCCACGCCACCTTGCCTTGCCGCCACCGCATCTCAGCCGCCCGCTCACCGGCGCCGAACCCCCCAAACCCTATCGCCCCGCACCGCTACATAAGGAGGCAGAGCCCTGACCTCTCGCCATCCATACAGGGTTTTCCCATGCCGCTGCCATGCTCGCCCGAGAGGAGAGAGGGGAAGGAAAAGGAAGAGGAGGAGAAGGGAGGAGAAGAGGAAGGGAGGTCGTGCCGGGAGGAAGAGAAGGTCGCCGCCGTGGGGAGGAGTCAGAGCCGCCATCCATTGGAGCAGCTGCCGCTGGAGCGAAGCCAAGGACGCGCCGCCACCATCGTCGTACCACGAATCACCACCGATTCGACCACGCTCTACTCCTCCGCCCTACCGTGAGCACCCCCGCTTCCTCCTCTCCACTTTGGCACCCCTGTCTGGCCTTCGAGCTGCAGTTGCCTTGACCGCCGCCGCTTGCCATCATCGTTGTGCTCCCGGCCTTCGTGCCGTGCTTCTTTGTGCAGGTGATGCCGCCGTCGTCCAAGCAGTCGTACCCTCGCCGCGGCCCTGGAACCCTAGGACGCCAAGCGCGTGGCCGGTCATGCCGTGAGCAGGGAGCTTCCCTGCACCGCGCACAGGCGCAGCCTCGCCGCGGCGAAAGGTAGAGCCTTGGCTGGGCATAGCCATGCCACGCCACCTGCAGCACCGCCTGTAGCCTCGTCACGCTGCGCTGCCCGCCACAACGTCACTCCGTGCCACGACATCGTGGGCGCGGTCACCACGCGCCCTTAGCCGCGATGCCGCGCACCCGCTTCGCCACTGCCCGTAGCTGCGCCAGCCAATCAGGCCTCATGCTCGGCTACACGAGCGTGGCGCACGGGATCCGATCGGCACAACGTATTTCGGGCTAACCCTGTACGACACGCGTGTGCCACGTGGCCATGCCATGTAGGATAGGTTGGTCACGTGGAGCCACGTAGTGCTGATGTGCCATGGGTCGGGCCCACACATGGGGCCCACTGACCAATGGGGCCTATTGACCAGAGGGGCCCAACGACTGACCGGGTCAACGTTGATCGGTGGGGCTCAGTTGATCGTTGACCATGTCAGTGGGGCCCAGTTGACCATTACCGGGTCAACGCTGACGTCAGCCGACACGTGGCACCCTCCGTACTGTCATGTGGCGCAACCAGGAGCTGACACGTGTCACCCTAATTAATATTTTCCCTAAATTAAATAGATTGTTTAATCTTTAAAAATTATAACTAATTCAATTGAACTCCAAAAAATATGAAACCAGTTGCATTTAAATTTGTAAAATCGAGCCCGTGCTGTTTGTAGCTAGTTTGATGTTATTTGGATCTTCTAAATTTAGCTTTCTTGGAGTTTTTGCCTAGATGTAATGCTGGTTAATTTATATTACGTCGTATCTCATTTTGTTCAGACTCGAGCTATGACCCGGAAGACTCTCAAGACCCCGACTACACCGAGGAGGATCCTGACGACTGTGGACAAGGTGTCATGTCAGTCCCAATCATATAGATCCTATGAATGCTTATTTGCTAGCGCTTTATTTATGGTGCTTGGATGATGATTGACTACATAGCCCATGATTCTAGCTATGCCTTGATAATTGTTTACCCTGTTTTCCTTGTTACCTACCTGTGGGCTAGCTAAAGACTCCTAGATAGTGCACCTTACTTATATTCATATACATGCTTTTGAGTTATGGATGGGCATATGCCATGATTTTGGTGATGGGATTCCTTGTAGTGTGTATTTTAGATGAGTGTGGTTCCTTGGCGTGTTTTGGCGGGAGTGAGCCGTAGTTGGTACTGAGGAGTGCCTTGCCAGGGGAGAGCATTTTGGACTCTCTCCACCCTCCTATGCGTGTGGTGGGTACCTTGTTTGATACTGAGGAGCAGGTGGTGTACTTGTACGTTGCAGGTGCTTCAGCACATACTTTGTAGAGTTGAGTGTTTGCTCTCGGGCCCTAAGGACCGAATCAGTTTACCACCAGTCACAGTATCTATTTACGTACATACCGTTCATCTTGTTATGGGTGTGGTTCAGTTCGAGACTAGTGGTGGATAGCGCTCAGCCTGTAGGCGGATTGGAGGATCAGTGTAAGGAGTTCAAGGCGTTGACTTGCTCCGACTGACTGCACCCCGGTGAGGGTAGGTTTCATAGCTTCAAGGTCTTCAACTAGTGATGGCGTGCCCTGCAGTTGAGGATAGTTCCAGACTCGAGGAAACGGGAGAGTGCTAGCCACCTACTAGGGCTCCAGCCGTTAGGTGGGGTTTGGACGTTTGATTCTTGTTCAGGCTTCATCCATGCGGGTACAGTTGTACAACCTCTGCAGAGTGTGTAAACCTATAGCTATAGTCCGTGTCCACTGGTTATGGACAGTGTTGTTGACTACCACTACTTCTGACTAGACTTATATTATTCTTCTACCTCCCCTTTTTGAGATAGACCAGCGTTTGCCATTGAGATGTAAGGGGGTGGAGCTCTCATATCGCCTAGAGTATTTAGGTGCTGGATTATTGGTTAAAGGATCTGGTGATTGTGACGACTTCCTTGTTGAGAGATGTTGACCTCGGAGATGGTATTGCTTGATGCAACTTTGATCGCTGCTGCATAAACCTCTACAGCCATATATAGGTTTATCCATGCATATAGTAATATTTTCCCGTTTTCTTGGTTTGCTGCTTTTGGGAGTTAACATGGCCTATCCGCTTCTTGGGTAGATGGTGCCTTTTCAGGGTCGGAGCCCGACTACGATTCGACAACGATGAATGGAAAGACTAGGGATGGTCCCTCGCTCAAGTCGCCTCTAGAGACGTTGTTTGCCACGCTACATGTTTCCGTTGCGTAGATGCTTTACCTTTCATGATTCAGTTCTGATGGACTTGTACCGGCATGAGTCGAAGTGTTGTATTCGATATTTATGATATTGTTACTCTATTGCTATTCTATATTTCTATGTTGGTTTATATTTGTACTATTTGAGACAGGAATTCGTACGTGATAACTTTTCTGGAACTATCATGGAGATACATAGACTTGAATTCTCGAAAATGGAAATTCGGGTCGTTTCGGTGGCCATGCAGAGTTGATGGGTGCAAGCTACAAGGTGCATGTTCCTCCGTTTCCTAGCACTCAGATCTGGCTTCTCACCAGATTGCCGAGCTAACCACGTGCCCGCGGCATAAAATAAAGCGCCGCTCGCCTTCTTTATTACCGCTGATGGCACCCCCCTGCACGCAGTTTGCAGTATTCTGTTGCTTTCTGGCTTCTAGCCTTGTGCCGGCTCTCGATCGATTCATTATACAATTAGTTCATCCCGATGGCGAACCTCTACCCGGTTAATCGTAATGTAATGTGGTCTCTACCCTACTTAGTGGTAAAGTGTGCTTACTGGAGTAAGTGAACGAGGTCCCGGTGGTTGAGCAGATCTGTGCTGGGGACTTGGGTCCCTTGCTTTCAGTGACCTTTTTAATCTGGTTCTTTTGTTGGGAAATTAAACAACCAATCAAGAAAATGGAGTGGTGTAGTAGTGACATGGAGTGAATTCAATATGCTTCCTTGTCCGAGGGGACGCCGCCGGCCGTTTGGTTCGGTGGAGGTGGTTTCGGTGGCCTTGGGTTGGTGCCTGGTCTTGCCAGCCACTGATGACTGACTAGAAGGAAGCAGGGACACTAGACCTGAAGATAAGCAGATTTGACATGGTGTCTGTTCACGTCAGAAGAAACCTTGATTATTTGCTGATTAGTACATAAATTCTTTTTTAACTAGGACCATTCTCCAATGTCGAAACCACTCCATGATCCAAACCTACCATACGTCCATACCTCGTACCTTTTTTCGACGAACACCAAACCTCATACCTCGAAGCCCGTCCTCAGAGGGAATGGCGGTCCGGTTACGCAGAGAAAATGTCCCTGATTTCTCATGCCCAGAGCAATGTCCAAACGGGGGTATCGTATCTTACCACCAGATTCTGATGACGCTGGGGCTCATGACTCGCATCACAGCGGCCGGGCCGGCCGGCCATGGAGAGTTGGCTGGTGGTGTTTGGTGACAAGAAAACAAGCGCAAAGCTGCCGCGTGCTCCGGCCCCCAGGCGACCCCATGCACGCATCGCTCGTCCCCATCCAGCCATCCCCACGCAGACGCAGTGGCAAAGCTTTGGCCTGGCCTGTGCGCGCTCTGTGTGACTCGTCGCAGAGACTGGGAGAAACAAGTGAAAAAACAATGTTGGATTGAGCTGGTCCCTCGGCCTGCAGCCGTGGCAACCATATCCAACAGGCGCATACACAGTCCCGCCAGTCGCCACTGCGTGCATTCAGCATTTCAAAAGTTTCTTCCGTACCTCTGATTCTTCAGACTTTTGATTCATGTTCAATCCAGGAAACATGAGCTCATAATCCTAGGAAGCACCACTCGCCAATCCGTGTCGGCAAACCTAACCCTCCGACATTTCCCTGAACTCTGCAGATCACCTGTCTGTCTGTGATGTATGCATCGTCTCACGACTCTTACTAGTTACTAGCTAGCATACAGTGTGAAACAGTTGTGTTTTCTGCTGTAGCATTTTTACTATCTTCCAGAACTTTTTTACTGCTAAAATAAAGCTACAAGTGTGATGAAGCAGCTAGCTAAGGTCCTGTACTCCTGATTCCTGAGGAAAGGGAAGCCTCAGCAGAGAGCAGACTGCTGTAGATCACAAGCCCCAGCCACGGTAGTCGGTAGTCTGACATTAGTTGGCTTAGGGTTTTGTTCATATTTTGAAGGGAGGATTAGCCGTGTATGTCATGTCGAGCATGCCACTGCCATCACAATGATGGTTGTCCTCCATGTGCCTTGGGCAGCTCCATGCCTGAGACAACTCTTTTGATCCGGCAGAAAAGATAGCACTGGATTTGCGAGGGGACTGGAGAACTGGACCATTGGGTGGATGGTGACACTTCATGTGGCTAATGAAAAAACTGAACGGAAATGTTTTGCTAATGCAAAAAGATCAAGAATACCAATACAGCCATCACCATAGACTGGGCTGCTTAGCATATCCAGAGTTCAGGGAGCACTGACAGAAACTCGTATGGTACAGCAATAATAATGGGCTCCAAAACGTAGGGTGCACATTTGGCATCATCCTAGGGTTTGTGCCAAGATTCAGTTTGTACATGATAACGCGATTTTATCATACGATGCCTTCAGTATCTTATCTATTGAGGAATCAACATTTGCAAATTGCAACTGTGGCGGCTTCGATCCGGACATGGATTTCCGAGATGCATCCAATTTCTTGAGATGCACCAATCTTGATACTACCGTGTGAATTCAGAAGGAAACGCAGGAGACAAAAAAAGCAGCATGGACCACTAACAACAAAGGTAATATCGCTAAAGTAATAAATGGTGTAGGAAATGCATGTGACCTTGACAGTATTCTTTGCTGCAGCAATCATCCAATCAGACTTTGCAGCATATGAACAACTGGATCTTCTGCGCCCAAGTTTCTAGTAGGAGACATAGTGCTGTGTGCACCACAAAACGCCCAAGTTTCTCACTTCAGTTATCTTTCTCAACTGCTGAACTGCATGCATAACCTCCTGAGCGTTAACCAAACTTTTCTGTTTAGAAATGAAGGGCACGTCCGGAATGCAGTGATTTCGCATGAATTTTGGCCAAGTTTTACTAGAAACAAAATCCACTATAGTAACATCGGCAAGCAATTCCCGTCTTCTCAACATGGCAAAAATGGGAAGGGAATGGGATGCTCAGCATTTTAAAGAGCTGTGACTCGAGTGCCCCCTTTCTTGTTGGGTAGATCCAGCCTGGTATTAGCAGATTCCCCTCCCCACATGTCCACGCTTTCAAGTATTGATGGCACCAAATTTGGTTCCAAAAAGGCCAGATCATATCCAGTTGTGTATCTTTGGCCACTGGTTGAACAGGATTGTCGGTGCCAATGCAATGCGCTGGCGTTACATCTGAAGAGCATCGCCATCACACAGCAAAGATACAGGGTAAACAGTACAACACTACAACCTGTACACTCATCTTATGATGACGGCAGTATGAAGTGGCCTTCACTATCCATTGATTTTTCCATCTCTCTGTTTTTTCACAAGAGATTTTTTGCTGATGTAAATTTGTCACTGAATAGTGCAGTGAGAAACATAGCTACATATATATATGCCCTACAAATAATCGTGCTCTCTGTAGTAGTCTACTGCAGGACCCCAAACGAGCTTGCCTAAACTAAAATGTCAGCATCAGGCAATTCCAGCACCTTGTGCGTTCCTTTTGACCTGGTTCCTGGTCTGAAGTGGTTTCCTTCAATGTACCTGCAGCAAGCATATTGACACACTTCAATAACTGTACAGTGCAAGTAAAATGGATTTGTTTCTGAAAATAAGTTAGATTTTCTTTTAATTGAGATTCAGAAGCCAACTTACAGTTCCTTCAGAAATGGATGCTTATATAATCCTTCCGGTATCCTTCCAATGAAGTTGTTATTGTCCAAGTACCTGCCACAAACCATTGTAACATGAGAACATCAGAACCAGATGAACGCTAAAGAACTGCAATGATTACTCCTCCCCATATGGAATTCGATAAATTAAACAGTGAGACTCACAAGTAGATCAGTCTTGGAATCTGAACTAGCTTCGGCGATATTGATCCGATCATCTTATTATTGGACAAGTGTCTGCAGAAGGTACAAGGATGATCAGATGCTCTACTATTTATTTTTTAAAGGAAATATGTGTGAAAGGTCTTGGTGCAATGATGCCTTAAGCTTCAGAGAAAACTTACAAAATCTCAAGGTTTGTCAAATTTGCAATCTGATCTGGCAGCACACCAGTCAATTCATTATTGTTAAGGTATCTGTGGGACACAATTTAGCAGTCAGCAAAGGAAGACAACACTCACCATTCCGGAGGGAAACATAAATTTGGTAGCAGGTTTATATTTATACTTACAGATTTCTCAAGGAGGGGAAGCCATTCCCATTGCTGATCAAATCCCTGAGAGTGCCTGTCAGGTGGTTGTTGCCAACATCACTGCAAAAGAAGAATTTATCATTTGCCACAATCCCACATCTCACAGATTGAGGTAATAAATATAACTTGATTTTGCTTCTAAAGATACTCCCTCTGGTTTTAAATATATGACGTTAGAACTTAATTAGTTCACGTCATATATTTAAAACCGGAGGGAGTATTTTCTTTTCCCTGTGAACAAGAAATAGAAGGAACCAGGTAAGATGTTTACAGGTGTCGTAGATTCTTTAGAGTTCCAAGTTCAGGAGGGATCCGCCCCGTGAAGCGGTTCTCATGAAGATAAAGGTAACGAAGTTCTGGCAGGTTTGCAAGCTCTACTGGAATCTCGCCTTTAAAGTTGTTGAAGCTCAAGTACCTATAGAATTCCCAATAACACTAATAGAAGTCAGAAGTGAAGCTTTTATCTATCCAGATAAACTCCAGTACATTCTAAACATGAACTTACAAGTGTGTCAGTTTCTTCAGTTCACCAATTTCAGGAGGAAGCACATCTTGAAGCTTATTCCACCTCAGGTTCCTAAGATTACAGAGACTTACTTAGATCAAGAGCAGCTATATTCAAATTAACAATCGACTAAAGGGTGAAAAAGTACTAGACACCATTGATTGAAGGGTATTCATTATCTGAGGCAATTGGAGGATTTCAGAGAATAAGAGACTTATGTTATGTAGCTAAGTTATTCCATACTTACAATATCCTCAGATGTTTCAACCTTCCAATCTGCGGAGGAATTGGCCCCGTCAACTTGTTATTGTGGAGATCCCTACAATTGAGTAATTAAGTTACATAATGGTTCGGGGATACAGTAAAGATGCTGTAGGGTAAGGTCAAAGTCATAAAGATGTTTTGCTGAAGCCGTTCACACGATCATTCAATATGAGATTGCTTTCAGTCTTTCATCTTGCTTGGATGGGAAATGAAAGTTGCAAGTTTGCAACCCAGAGACAAATAAACAAAACAGAAGTTGACGTAGTTAACAAGTGATGATGGCTAAGGGATAAATCTAGCTTTCCATTGTGGCAATGATCTCTCCATACTCATTCTTTTACATAGTTAACTCTCCATTGTGGTTAGGACTTCATCTTTTTTTTTACCAGAGTATATAAATCTAGCAGATGCCTTGCCATGCACGCTAAGTCTCTTACTAATGGTTATCTTAAAACCAACAGACACTTAACAAGAAGTATATAAAGAATATGAACTCCAATCAGGTTATATCAAATAATTGCGAAATATCAACAATATTGTCATGTGCCTCAACAAGATAATATTGAACATAAGAATAAAGCAGCATTGACAAGGAAAAGGTTCTTACAATCTTCTCAGATCCAGCAGGTTAGTTACTGCTGTTGGGAAAGGACCAACTATTGATACAGCATAGACTTCCCTGAAATAAGATGCACAATATGGCACTCAGGCATGTATGCGTAGAAACAATGCATAAAGCTTCAGAAAAGCAGTCAACATGATTTTGCGATTCATAAAGTTGAAATACGTAACCAGCACGCATGTATTAGTCATAGATGCTTAGTATCTTATAATCTCAAACCATGGGGGGAACCCGCAGTAGACAAGTAGGTAATACTACCTTGTTCTAAGTTCTAGCAACAGTTTTCTTTCAAGTTGCAGTTTTTTGGTAGCTTTAACAAAACACCATCTCAAACGGCTACATCATGGAGATGTGCGTGCAGCTTAATAGTTTTTTTTATGCTATTTGCAAATGTGAGGAGCCATTTCAATTTACTAAGTGATAAGGAGTTTTCTATGTTGGAGAGAAACATAATTTTTGACCTTTGAAGCTTCGAGTATTACATGTTTTTTATCTTTGGGAAGAAACTTTGCAATCATAAAAAAAAAAAAACTTCAAATGCTCATGTATGCCAGAAACAAGGAACAATCAAGAAAAAGACAGAATGGTTCTTACAGTTCCGTCACAACTCTGTAATCCCCTTGCTGAGAGCATGTCACACCAGACCAGGGGGGTAGAGAACCATGCCCGCATGGGTCATCACCAACCCATGAGTATACGACTCTCCAGCCTAGTGAAGATTTGATCTCATTCAATGCTTTCACTGCATAAAAAGACCGATTTCAGTTCCAGCATTTACGCATTGAGCACCTACTGAACCGTTTACAAACGTTTGCGAACTCTGACTAATATCTTTGAGCACAACTACCTTCCTGAGTCAAGAAATCAGGAACCATAACAGTCGTTGGTGGCAATAGGAAATGATACGCTAGACAGTGCATGGGACTTTGTGGGCATTCGTTCAGTTACAACTGAATCACAAAGTCTCATCAGTCACCCCTTTGTACTGTTCGGCCCCAATTCTGTAATGAGCATATATGCTATAATATGAACTAAAATTACCACTTTTTTCGAACAATAACTAAAATTACCACATGTGAAACAAATTGAGAAACTACAAGATGGATGCCGCTAGTGCGACAGAGTTTATGCAAGAACAGACTAACAGTATATCACATGGCTCAAGAAATGCACAGCCGAGCCCAGCCATGACTGCAATTGCAACTGCAACTGCAAGGGAGGGCCAATGCTACAATACAAGCAGAGCAGGCGCCCAATTCAGCGCCGCCGAGCAAGGAAACGCATGGTCCCGGATGGAAGGTCGGGTCAGATCTCCAATGCCGCGGCCAAAATAAACGATCTTTATTTTGCGATGCCGATTCAACAGTAAGCAGCCAGGACAGTTCACGGACGGGATCGGGAAGGGCCACGGGTGGGAGGAGAATGAGGAGCAGTCACGTACCGTCTCTCTTCACCGTCTTGCCCCGCGCCGCGCCGGCCAGGAGGAGGAGGACGACGAGGAGGGATAAGGCGCGGGCGGCGGCCATGGACGGACGGGGGAGGAGCAGCGCGCTAGTGGTGGCGCAGCACGCGGCGGGGCACCATAAGAGAGGGGAGTAGGGAGGGAGCTGAAGGGGAAGGTGGCGCCGCACTGGGGGTGGGGTAGTGGGACTCGACTGGGACTGGGACTCTGGGTGTGTGGAGTGGGCGGATGGGCACTCGCGGTCACGGAGTAAAACACTGTCACAGGGGGGCGCTCGCGCGTTACGCTTGCCGCGTCGGTGGGTTGGGCAGGTCCCGTGCTCCGGTCGTTGCGTTGGGCGGGAGCGCACCGTGGCGGGGCGCGGCCACGCTCGCCGACCGGACCGGATCGGCGCCCGCTCCGGGGCCGGAGACGTGGAATGCCGCCGAACAGCCCCAGAAGTGTCACAGCCTGTTTAGCGTCTCAGCTTATCACGCAGGATGCCGCTGGGAGTTGAGAATTCAACGCAATACGGCATCGAAAAAAAAATTAAACGGAGTGAAAGTAGCAATAATAAGTGATTAGGAATGGTGACAGTATTTTTAGGAACGATGCTTTTGTCGCGATGTGGGGAATATAGAAGCTGTGCATGTGCAACGTGTTTGATTTCATGGGTACGGGAGGAAATTGTACATAAATAATAAGAGTATAGTAATACTGTGGTACTATACTGTCAAATCAAATGTTACTGTTCATTTTGGACCGTTTGTTCAGTTATGAGGCCCATTCAAGTGAGGACCAGAAATCCCCCACCTCGCTGCTGGACCAGAAATCACGGCCCACGGTCCAAAGCGCAAGCCCGGAGCGCGAGCGAGAACTTGCTCCTTCCGCCTTGCGTTTCTCTCCTCGCTCCTCAAGCCTCAACTGGGCAGGGCGCACCTCTCCTCCAGGGTCTCACTCTCACTCTCACGGTCTCACCGGCACGCGGTCAGCTACAGCTGCCGTCTGCCGACCGCGCCGTGGATTGCCCTGCCAGCTGCGCGTCCCGCGTCCGCCCGCGCTGGCACGCATGGCACTGGAGCCGCGTCCTCTTCGGTTCGGTCCGTCAGAACTGGTTGGCCGCCGCAACAGCAAACCACGCGGTTGGCGGACACACCGCACGCAGCACAGTGCACACCGACACCAGTGCCACCGGAAAAGAACATGAAAGGGAAGCGTTTGGTTCGGCCAGGCCAGGACCTTGTTTAGTTGGTTAAATTGGGAGGTGCTAAATTACTGTGCTGGCACTGTAGCACACTGTAGCGTTTCGTTTGTATTTGTGAATTATTGTCCAAACATTGACTAATTAGGCTCAAAAGATTCGTCTCGCAAAGTACAATAAAACTGTGCAATTAGTTTTTAATTTCATCTACATTTAGTACTCGATGCATGTACCACAAGTTTGATGTGATGGGGAATCTTCTTTTTGTATAGTACCAAAGTTAGGAGTTGGAGGTGAACGGCCCAGATTGTTCCCGAGAGTCAAAAAAGTGCTGCTTCTCGATTCCGGTCAGACTCGATGGACGTCGGGCCCAGTGCCGAACTTTTCACCTGAGCTGGCACCCAGGCGCCCAGCACTCCAGCTTCTCCTTTTCCTTCCAAGCCAAATTTCGCCAAAACTTGCCGGTCAGGCTAGCGCCTGCAATGTCAACGTACCCAAATTTAGCTTCCATCGTTCTTTTGTTCCGTAAAACTCAAATAAAAATAGGCTCACACAATTAACAGCAACAAGTACCTACATTCCCCATCAATTGTGAGTTTTCCATTTTCTTTGCGAGGAAGATTTGTTGAGCTTTATTAACAAGCAGACGCAGCACATTCAAACAAGCAAAAGGAGAATCTGATCCTACATACACCAAACTGAAAAAATAACACCTCATCTAGTCATTTTCAAGCTGGTGTGGCTGCGCCATCCTTTTACCAACAGGCCTGGCTGCACGCTATTGCCCATTGCCGCTTGCAGGGTGTAGAGTGTAGACACTATAGGCGTGCAATAGAAGCAGCCGGGCATGGACACGGTCACACCGTTCTTTCTGGTGCCAGCGGCCAGCCGGTGGAACGGCTGGTCCCACCTCACCTCTAGAGATGAAAACGGACGGGAACGCGCAGGGAAACATCTCTCCCATTTCCATTACCACATTTTATCATCGAAAACGGGATCGGTTCCGGAATAGTCGGGAATGGGAGCGGGAGCGGGAGCGGGATGAATGAGACTACGAAAATGGGCGGGAACTGGGTACTAAAACAGGAACTCATACTTTGATACACACGCACATGACATTGTTGATTTTTGTTGTTTGCTAGTTGCCAACCACGTTTTTTTAAACGAGACAGGTAGGAGAGCTGCCGATTATATTAAAAAGAAGAATAAGCTCAGACTGAGCAAACAACAAAAAAACAACATCGGCCGGTTGGATTAGGATATCAACCCACGCTGTACCATGCCAACACACAACTCAAACTCAACTCAACCACACAACATTAGCCGGTTGGATTGGGGCATCAACTGAGTCTCTCACAACTCTGCCCAGTCGGATTGGGACATCGACATGAGTCTCGACGAAGACTTCACCCGGTTGGATTGGGACATCGACCCGAGCCTCCACGAATTCTGCCTGTTCAGATTGGGACGTCGACAGGAGCCACCACACAACCAACACCACAGACTGAAAAAAAAATTTAAAAGGAGAGAGAAAGAAAGGAAAAGAAAGAAAGTACCCTCTCAGAAGCAACCATCGCCGAAGCAAGCCACTTTGCCGGACATGCCTGACATCGCCTTTAAGAGGGTCATGACGTCGAAGACGTCATCGATGCCAGCCCAAACTGGGTTGGATTTTCACCCGCCTCATCCGACAGGGAATACCGGCATCCAAGCCGTTGGCCTCAGATAGGAGCCAAGGCCCGCGCAAGAGATGCCCAACGTCGCCTTCAGGAAGGACATGACGCCAATGACGCCATCGACGCCATCCCAAGGAGGGATGGGTTTTCACCCGCATCGTTACCACGGTGTAAAGAGATGGTCGGCGCCACCAGCCCCACCACCATGACGCTGCTGGTGAGCCTCCACATGGTCACAGCCGACGACACTACCACAGCAACACTAGCGTACGCCCGAGCAAACCGTTGTCGGCTACACCACCGCAACGCCACCGACACACCACCACAACACCTTGGAGCCTGCCTGCTGCAGGGGCAGGCCACGACGCCACTAGAGTGACTAGCCGCCGCAGAGCCCGGCCGTAGCCCTAGCCACATCGCCATGGAGCCGTTGGGTGACGCTGCGCGCCGGCAGCGGGTGCTGTCGGACCCCACCACGTGCCGCCACACGCCGGCCGTGGGTGCCGCCGCAGCCGAGCCACGCCGCCAGGGCCGCGATCGGCGGCGCCGTCGTGGCCGAGCCAATCCGCACGCCCGACGCATGCGCCGCCATAGCTAGGCCCCCGCCGCCGCAGGAAGCAGGCGCCGCCACAAATCCCGGACACGCCGAGGCCTCGGGGAAGCAGATTCGGCGGCCGGATGTGCCGATCCGGCCATAGCCAGGGCGGATCCGGTTGTGGACAACTGGTGACAACCGCCGCCGCCATGGCCGCCACCAAAGAGAGCACAAGGAGGGAAGAAAGGAGAGGAGGAGGGTGGTGGAACCCGCTTGCAACCACGCGGGCTTCCGGCGGCGCTGGAAGGGGCGGCGGCGCCAGCGCTTGGGTTCCGCCTGAGCCGCCCAAGGAGGAGCGACGTGGGGCCAAATCGGTTTTTCAAAAGCTTCTCCTTTGGGATCTTCCAACCACATTTTGGTATCTCTAAGGATCCTTAGGCAAATGATCTTTCAGGAAACATATGACTAGCATGACCTCTTGGGCCATAAGAGTGTTGGAGCTAGAGTTAGATACGTACTAATGCATATTAAGTTTATCCCGAATTTATCAAATACGGGATAAATATAAGTTCATCGCGACTAAAAATAGGATCCAAAAAAACGATCTGGATAGACGCTCTCTCGCTTCATATCCCGTTTCCAGGTTTGTCACTAAATACGAAAACGAGCGGGTCAAATCCGTTTTCAACCCTACTCACCTCCCCTCGTGCGTTTTGGAAAAAATGTGCCGGAGAAAATAGACTACGCTAGTTTTTTTTAAAAAAAATAGACTACGCCGCGTGGGGTAGGCGTAGGCGTGGCGTAGAGTAGGGTCGTTGCGTTCGCACGCGCCACCTATTTAACCCCGCCCCTTCCCTCCTCTTCAGTCAGGACACGAACACGAGGCTCCTCTTCCACTCCGACCTCAGACAGATCCAGATCTCGCGGCGAGGCGGAGAAGACGGCCGCCGAGGTCGGGTTGGTCAGGAGAACTTCAGGAGGTATGCCTCGCTTGCTCTCTCTGGTCTCGGATTTTCCCCTGTTCCGGTAATCCCACCTAGTCATTCAGTCCATTTCTGCTTTGCGGAAACCGTCCCTTCGCTGCGACTGAGCACTCAAATCCGAGTAACTTCTATCTGGGATTGGTGCTCTGACCATCCTCCACCAGGTCTACGAACCATTTCTTGCGTGCTGTTTAGTTCATTTTCCATTTCTCTTTGTCTGGGGGCGCGGGGTCAACTGTACCCCAAGGATCACCGACTCCCCCCCACCCACCCCCGGGATTGGTTAGTCTCACGAGATGGCTTGCAAAATCTGGCTCTATAGGTTTACGCTCTATAGATGGCTTGTTTTTTTTTTGGCCTGCATTCAAGATTGTTTTGGTTGCCAGAAGAATCAAGGAGGTCGAAAACACGAAATGGTCGCCGTCAATGTGCATTGCCAAATGCCAACAAGCGAGAGAATCTGGTCATGACGTTTGGTTTATCACCAAATGTCAGATCTCCACCTGGCACCATGGCTAATAACTACTGTTCTTGTTCATGATTCAGTCTTTACTTAACACAACTGTGCACTGAATCATTTGATGAATTTACACGGTCATTCTTTTTCTCCAAAAGAATTATATGCTCAGAGTTCCTTGTCTACATGTGGATGTTGGGTGCTAAAAAGCTACGGGCTTTGGCCTAATATTGGTAATCTGAAGCATATGCATGCGCCAGCATGCCTGCCAAAATTGCTCTTGGCAGTATTGGTGGCTTATTATGCCAAGAATGAATCGTCTGATCTCTGTTGACACAAGTCTCACTAGGTTGATACACTTCCATAATGTGAATGTCAGCTGCTATTCAATGGATGCACACCATTGCACCCTACATCTCTTCTATTGTATCAATAGTTCAGTTTATCAAGATTTTGTTGTTATCTATTTGCTCTACCGGCTTTTCGATCAAATAAAATGGTTGTTAATGCTAACGACAACCGGAAACCTTGTGCACTTAATTCTTAGTATATCTGAAATGATTTGTTTATTGTCTTCACCTTACTTCTTTTACAGCTCGAAAATCTTCTGTGAAATATCTGGGAGAATAAATAATTTGGAGTCTTTGTGCATAATATGTCAAGACTTTGTCGTTAACTATTTGCTCATACCAGTTTTCCAGCAAATAAAATAGTTGTTAATGCTGACGACAACCTGAAACCTTGTGCACTTAATTCTTAGTACCTGACATAATTTATCATTGTCTTCACCATACTTCTTTTACAGCTCCAAAATCTCTTGCCACAATGAATCATGCTTTCTAAGGTAACTAATGTCAGTATTCTCATTTTCCACGTGCAGTTACTCAGATAGTTTAAGAAAGATGGTGAAGATATGCTGCCTCGGTGCTGGATATGTTGGCGGCCCAACCATGGCTGTCATTGCACTGAAATGCCCTGCTATTGAAGTTTGTGTCGTTGACATTTCTGTTCCACGCATCGCAGCATGGAACAGCGATCAGCTCCCTATTTATGAACCAGGCCTTGATGAAGTGGTCAAGCAGTGCCGTGGCAGGAATCTCTTCTTCAGCAATGATATTGAGAAGCATGTTGCTGAGGCTGATATCATCTTTGTCTCTGTAAACACACCAACCAAGACCCGTGGCCTTGGGGCTGGCAAAGCCGCGGATCTAACCTACTGGGAGAGTGCAGCCCGCATGATTGCAGATGTGGCCAAGTCCGACAAGATTGTGGTTGAGAAGTCCACTGTCCCTGTCAAGACTGCTGAAGCCATTGAGAAGATCTTGGCACACAATAGCAAGGGAATCAAGTTCCAGATCCTCTCAAACCCTGAATTCCTTGCGGAGGGCACAGCAATTGAGGACCTTTTCAAGCCTGACCGTGTGCTCATCGGTGGTCGGGAGACTCCAGAGGGCCAGAAGGCTGTTAAGGCCCTGAAGGATGTATATGCCAATTGGGTCCCTGAGGACCGTATTCTCACAACCAACCTATGGTCAGCGGAGCTGTCCAAGCTTGCTGCAAATGCCTTCTTGGCTCAAAGGATCTCATCAGTGAATGCAATCTCTGCTCTGTGTGAGGCCACTGGTGCCAATGTGGCAGAGGTGGCCTATGCTGTTGGCAAGGATTCAAGGATTGGACCCAAATTCTTGAATGCTAGTGTTGGTTTTGGAGGCTCCTGCTTCCAGAAGGACATCCTCAACCTTGTATACATCTGTGAGTGCAATGGACTGCCTGAGGTCGCCAACTACTGGAAGCAGGTTATCAAGATCAATGATTACCAGAAGAGCAGATTCGTGAACCGTGTTGTGTCTTCTATGTTCAACACTGTCTCTGGAAAGAAGATTGCAGTTCTCGGTTTTGCATTCAAGAAGGATACCGGTGACACGAGGGAGACCGCCGCCATTGATGTCTGTAAGGGACTCCTTGGAGACAAAGCTAAGATTAGCATCTACGACCCGCAGGTGACAGAGGAACAGATCCAACGTGATCTCGCGATGAACAAGTTCGACTGGGACCACCCAATCCACCTGCAGCCAATGAGCCCAACCGCAGTGAAGCAGGTCTCTGTGACCTGGGATGCGTATGAAGCCACCAAGGGGGCGCATGGTATCTGCATCTTGACTGAGTGGGATGAGTTCAAGACACTCGACTACAAGAAGATCTATGATAGCATGCAGAAACCTGCATTCTTGTTTGACGGTCGCAACGTAATTGATGCTGAGAAGATGCGGGAGATCGGCTTCATTGTTTACTCCATTGGAAAGCCCCTTGATCCCTGGCTCAAGGACATGCCTGCCGTGGCTTAAAGTTAAATGGTAGAAATCCCAGAAAAAAATGTTGCTGGTTGTTCGAGAGGACTCTACAATCTACATCGACATTCCCTGCCCTTCCATCTGCTGTAGCGGGTCATATAGGTCACAGTGAACAGGGGTAGTGTGCCCTGAGTGTTTTGACTGTAATGTACTTCATATGGATTGTCTTTTGTTGCCTAATTACAGATAAATGAATAATAGCAAGAGTTATCAGATGAATTCTTTATTTTGACTAACATATACTGCTTGTGTATTTGAAGCTGACATCATAAAATTCAGTAAGATATTCGGTTTTTCAGATTAGCAGGGAATTACTGAAGGATCCAGCTGTTATGTGTTTGATCCAGAATATTGGCCTCTCGACAGACTAGCAAAAGGAATGTCATGACTGACCAGTATTACTTTTACTCAGAACAAGGATGAAAAGAACTTAATCTCTATTGTCTCTGGATATTTGTCTGTACCTAAGGTTGTTAGAGGCAAGAAGCCAAGAAATGCCATATGCATGTCTTTCAGATAACAAACTAAACTGACAGTCATAACTCATTAACATCTAACTCATTAACACGTCTAATCTTTCAGATAACAAACTAAACTAAACTTAATCCCTTGGAAAAAGGCACCCTCATCCTCTTTGCGTTTGAAGGCGTACAAGTACAACGCCTCTATATGAGAGCATTGCGCAATTGCATGTGCCATCCACCGTGCACACTGCGTCCTGGCCTGCACTCCCATCGCCCGACCACCACTGCCATCGCAGCTCTCCTCGCGCCGACCTGCGCCATGCGGCCGTCGTCGACTTCCGTCGCGTCGTCGGGGGACACGGCGCCGCCGCGCATGTACTTCATCCCGTTCCCGACGCCGGGGCACGCGCTGCCGATGTCCGACCTCGCCCGCCTCTTCGCGTCCCGCGGCGCCGACGCCACGCTCGTCCTCACGCGCGCCAACGCCGCCAGGCTCGGCGGCCCCGTCGCCCGCGCCGCCGCCGCGGGCCTCCGCATCCGCGTCCACGCGCTCACGCTGCCGGCCGAGGCCGCCGGCCTCACGGGCGGCCACGAAAGCGCCGACGACCTCCCCAACCGCGAGCTCGCCGGGCCTTTCGCCGTCGCCGTCGACCTCCTCGCGCCGCTCTTCGCTGACCTCCTGCGCCGCCACCCTGCCGATGCCGTCGTGTTCGACGGCGTCCTCCCGTGGGCTGCCACCGCTGCTCCCGAGCTCGGGATCCCGCGGTACGCGTTCACCGGCACGGGGTGCTTCGCACTCTCGGTGCAGCGTGCGCTCCTGCTCCACAGCCCGCAGAACGGCGTGGCGTCGGACACCGAACCGTTCCTCGTGCCGGGACTCCCCGACCCGGTGCGGCTCACCAGGTCGAGGCTCGCCGAGGCGACGCTCCCCGGCGCGGACTCGCGGGAGTTCTTGAACCGCATGTTCGACGTCGAGCGCGCCACGGCCGGGTGGGTCGTGAACTCGTTCGCGGACCTCGAACAGAGGTATGTCGAGCACTACGAGAAGGTTACGGGGAAACCGGTGTTCGCCGTCGGTCCGGTTTGCTTCGTGAACGGCGACGGCGACGACACCCTGGAGCGCGGCCGCGGAGGGGAGGCCGTCGCCGCAGCGGAGGCCGCGCGCGTGCTCGAGTGGCTGGACACAAAGCCCGTGCGGTCAGTGGTGTACGTCTGCTTCGGCAGCCTCACCCGGTTCCCGCGCGAGCAGGTGTCGGAGCTCGGCATGGGCCTCGCCTACTCCGGCGCGAACTTCGTGTGGGTCGTCGGAGATAAGAGCGCGCCGCCGCTCCCGGACATAGACGCCGCGGCGCCGGGTCGCGGGCTCGTGGTTAGGGGCTGGGCCCCGCAGGTGGCGGTGCTGCGGCACGCGGCAGTGGGCGCGTTCGTGACGCACTGCGGGTGGGGTGCGGTGACCGAGGCGGCGGCGGCGGGCGTCCCGGTGCTGACCTGGCCAGTGTTCGCGGAGCAGTTCTACAACGAGGCGCTGGTGGTGGGGATCGCCGGCACGGGCGTCGCCATGGGCGCCGAGAGGGGGTACGTGTGGGGAGGCGAGGCGCTGGGCGGAGTCGTGGTGGGCAGGGAGGCGGTGGCAGAGCGGGTGCGCAGCGCACTGGCAGACAAGGCGCTGCGGCGGAGAGCGGGGGAGATCGGCGGACGCGCGCGGCGCGCGGTGGAGGCGGGAGGGTCCTCGTACGAGGCCGTGGGCGCGCTGCTGGAGGATGTGCTGCGTCCCGGACGCCGGGGCCATGATGGAGAGCGCGGAGAGGAAACCGGGCGGGTTCCCGTGGTTTGGAACTTTTTATAAACGGGCTAGCCTCCGTTCCTACTGATCACTCCCCTTTATAACATGTTTAACCAAATTTATCTAACTTTCAACAAGTTTATAAGAAAATACATCAACATCTACAACATCGATCGGATTGTTTTTATAAATTTATCACGAAATATGTCATCTACTCTTTGATGATGCATATAGCCTTTTTATGCTCTGAATTGCTTAGTTTCCCTCCATTTAATATCATTTGCTCGAATGATGTAATAAGCCACGATGACCTTATGCATGGGTGATGTAATAAGCTGAAGAGTTTCATTACACCGTTTCCAAGAGTGCCACATCATCTTTAAAGATTTAAGTTGATGAATGAAATAGCTCCTCACAATGCACAGTTTCATGTCACGATTTCATAGGCTACTCATAGTATTTAATTGTTGTATGGTGTTGAGATCAAATATGTCATATGAATATGTAACCACTTGTAATTGTAGTAGTGGCACACTAACCATAGCCACATAGGATCGACAAAAGTTATGGAGATGAAACAAAATGCTCTCAAGTTTCATCATATTTCAAAGTCTAGGTAACCGTGTACACAGGGTTTCATCCCCATAAAACCCAATTCCTCTCTCTCTATAAATTTTATGCTATGTCACCACTTTTACCTATATAGCATGTCATTTAATGAGTTTGAAACCCTCGTGAAACATTGAGAATGGCCTAACAAAACTTGCTCAGAATAGTGGCCGTTGGCCCCTCTCCAGGCAACCTGCTCACATGTGTCATTACAATTGGATTAGTCACCGGTTTGACATTTGGAAAAAAATATTAACGCAATTTACATGACATGACATCAGCTGAACTGAAAGAGCACAAAAGTCAATTCACCATACATCAGCATACACAGGGGTCTTTGATTTTGTATTTTGCTTTTATTTTTTAATAGGAGAAGCAAAACCACCATCAGAGCACTGAGGAGCGAGTCAAGAGTCCAAGCATACCCACTTCCTCTGGAAGAACAAGTATGTTCGTATAATGCCTACATATCAAGGATCTCGCATTTACATACGTAGTTAAGGTACGGTGGAATTCGAGATCTCCAGAAAAGTATATCGTACTCCCCTCGCGGTTGAGCACACCCGGCTAGCATATCTGAATATGGTATCTCTGGGACCTCCTCCTGGGAGCCTCTTTCGTAAATGTCATAGAGCATACAGTATCTGTCGGGTTTCTGATTGATCAGGCTCCAGGTAAACCGAGGATGATCCTTATCCTTGATATCATCTGTGTACTCGCCAAACAAGGAGACATTCTTTTGCAAGTACTCTCTTATTCTTCTGACTGCCCTGGACCAACTCTGAGTGTCGAAATGGTCTCTTAGCACCACGGCACCGATGTTCGCAAACAAGAACGAGCCTTGCATCAGGCTCGCCATCTCCATAGCCAAGGACGCCAGCTTTGGATGCTGCCCTGGATCGTCGCTTCCAAAGACGGTCATCTTGAAGAAATGCCAGTAGGCTTCTGGAGACAAGCATTTGAGCCTAAGAGCACGCGTCGTCCCGAACCTCACAATCTTCTCCGATCGACTGGTGATGATCATCCTACTCCCCTGTGCCATGCTTCTCTCGGAGGAGTACAGCATGTTCTTCCATGTCTCTTCGTCCAAGTCCTCGAAGAGCTCGATGATGATCAGCAACCTCTGACCTGATGAGGCCTCATTATCGGTTTGATGCTTGACCACACACTTGTCTCTAAAACTTGCCACTGTCTCGTCTACAAGGCTCTTCCCACGGTAGAACAAAATTAACGAGAAATGGTCGCGCACCCTTTCATCGTGGCAAACATGTTCCACGAGAGTGCTCTTGCCAATATGCGCCGGGCCGACGATGGGAAGGACACCCAGCCTCGCCGCACCAGGAGGCTCAGGCTGCAGCAAGAACTCCATGATCCTTTCCTTCTCCATGTGGCGGCCAAACATGCACTTGTCGACAAACAGATGGGCGCTGTAAGGTTGGCGGTGCAGGAGGGGATGGGTCGTCAAGAACACAACAAACTCCTTCATGTCGCCGATCATGGCTTCCAGGCCTCGAACCGCCTGCCGCAGCTCTCTCAGGCGAGCGGCGCTCGCCCTGCAGGCCTCTGGATCGCCGGAGGGGACGCGGACGCGCTTCGCCGGGTTGAACCTGGACAGGGTGAACGCGCGGCGGCACGCCTCCGCCTCCGCCTCCTCCTTTTGGTCGTCGTCGTCGTCATCCTTGCACCCGTCTCGTCCTCCTCCGAATGCGGCTCGGCACCTGGCGGCGGCGTCGAGGACGTAGTAGCCCCGGAACGCCTCATCCCTCAGGGCCCCGAGCTGCTGGAGCATGGCCCGGTTCGTGACGAGCCGCCGCTCGGCCTCCTCGACGATCGTGCGGCTCCTCAGCAGCAGGCTGCGTAGCCGCTCCTCCTGCGCGGCCGCCGCCGCCTGCTCCTCGCGCTTGGCGAGCAGGAAGGACACCGCCCTGCTCACGAGCTCGCTCAGCACTGCGCTGTAGAGGATCTCCATTGCGATTTGCGAACACCGCGCCCTGGAGATTATGCAAGACCTCCGCGAGAGAGAGGGACGAGCTGCTATATATCGATCTTCCATGGGTAGCGGCTGCCGGCTGCTATGCGTTTTGCATGGTGGTTGAGTGCAGGGGCAGCTGAAAGCGTCAAAAGCCGCCGGGTTTTGAACCGTGAACGCTGAAGCCATCAAGCCACCAAAGTTTGCTGACCACATTAGAATATTAGATGCTCCGTACATATGCAGATCTACTCCAGCTACTAAGGGCTGCATTATATCGTGGAGCAAGACGTCGAATTTGCTATCATATCCAAACTAATAGATCTCGAAACAAGAGACATAGATTAAGGCCATTATGTGTTATTTTCCATTCAAGTCGGTAGGCTGGTGCTTGAGGATTAGGAAGTACATAAGTTGATTAGGCTGACTGCCAAAGTAGAGAAAAAAATTGAGATGGTTGTTATTTTATTAAGGCTAAAGAAATACCAACTAATAACTTTTAAGAAAGTCGAGGTGATGCTTAGCTCAATTCAATCTCTAGCATTTTGCCGTGCTGCAATTTCTTGGATAATATTCCGGCTTCAACCTCCTCAAAGAGGAGGATCAGTCCACTATTATTACAAGTAGTAGCACTTGCTACACCCACAAGTTTGAAACAAGACATAAAGACGACTTAAAAATCAATTCGCAACATAAAAGACCATCCATTTGAATTAAAGAAACGTAGAGCTTTCATCTTCAAGGTTCGGCGTGCTGAAATGAAGAGCTTCTCATCGTTCTCACTTCGCTGTAACTTGGCCTAAGAACGGAGCCAATACGTTCCCTAAACAGTACCTGCAAAAAATGTTTTTGTCAACATTTGTAAAAAACCACCTCATTTCGAGACAGCCATATCGTCCAAAAAAAAGCTGATATCCCTATCAGTAGGTATAGATTCGACTTATCCCCCTAACCCATGAAGAGAACGTCATTCATAGTTGTTGGTGGAGAAATACTAAATACTATATGTACCGCACGGTATAGAAAATTAACATACCAACAATCGATTCCTCAAAACGAAAAAACTGCAGTATCTATCCCCATTCCAATTCCTCCTACCTTTTAGCTACAGCCCTGTTTAAGTCCGGACAAGTTTAAGTGATATTCAACTAATTTAATAAGATGAGAAGACAAGGCTAAATGAAGTGTACTTTGAAGCTGCCAAGCTGGCTGGTCGCTCTCTGTCTCTCCCTCTCTACATGTCGAGGGTGTTTAGATCCGGAGCTAAACTTTAGATATGCAGATTTACTCCAGCTACTGAAGGGCTGCATTATATCGTGGAGCAAGACGTCGAATTGGCTATCATATCCAAACTAATAGATCTTAAAACCAGATATACAAATTAAGGCCATTATGTGTTATTTTCCATTCAAGTCGGTAGGCTGGTGCTTGAGGATTAGGAAGTACAGAAGTTGATTAGGCTGACTGCCAAAGTTGAGAAAAAACTGAGATGGTTTGTTATTTTATTAAGGCTAAAGAAATACCAACTAATAACTTTTAAGAAAGTCGAGGTGATGCTTAGCTCAATTCAATCTCTAGCATTTTGCCGTGCTGCAATTTCTAACTCCTACTTTTTAGTTTTTTTAAGTAATGGATAATATTCGGACTTCAATCTCCTCGAAGAGGAGGATAAGTCCACTATTATTATAAGTAGTAGCACTTGCTACACCCACAAGTTTGAAACAAGACAAAGACGATTCAAAAATCAATTCGCAACATAAAAGACCATCCATTTGAATTAAAGAAAGGTAGAGCTTCCATCTCCAAGGTTCGGCATGCTGAAATAAAGAGCTTCTCATTGTTCTCACTTCGCTGCAACTTGGCCCAAGATCAGAGCCAATACGTTCCCCTGAACAGTACCTGCAAAAAATGTTTTTATCAACGTTTGTCAAAAACCACCTTATTTCGAGACAGCCATATCACCCAACAGAAAGCCAATATCCCAGTCAGGTATAGATTCAACTTATCCCCCTAAACCATAAAGAGAATGTCATTCATAGTTGTTGGTAGAGAAATACCGAATACTATATGCATTGCACCGCATAGAAATTTAGCATACCAACAATGGATTCCTCAAAACGAAAAAACTGCGGTATCTATTCCATTCCAATTCCTCCTACTTTTTAGCTACAGCCCTGTTTAAGTCCGGACAAGTTTAAGTGATATTCAACTAATTTAATAAGCTGAGAAGACAAGGCTAAATAAAGGGGTGTTTGGATACCCCTGCTAAACTTTAGCACATGTCGCATCGGATGTTTGGATACTAATTAGGAGTATTAAATATAGTCTAATTACAAAACTAATTGCACAGATGGAGTCTAATTCGCGAGACGAATCTATTAAGCCTAATTAGTCCATAATTTGACAATGTGGTGCTACAGTAACCATTTGCTAATGATGGATTAATTAGTCTTAGTAGATTTGTCTCGCGAATTAGACACTATTTGTGCAATTAGTTTTATAATTAACTCATGTTTAGTTCTTCTAATTAGCATCCGAACGACATCCCATGTGACCTTTGGAAGCGTAAGTAAGCTGGCTGGTCGCTCTTTGTCTCTCCCTCTCTGCATGTCGACTAAATGAATACAGGGCAGGGTTGACACGTGACTGGCAACATAGGGACCGAGGTTGCCTACGTGGCTATCTGCAGCTCTCTATCTCATTTCACCTTGTTTCCATCGACACAGCCTGCCTGTGCCTGCTCCTCCTTCCTCGGCTCTGCTCTACGGCCAAAAGCGCCAGCACCAGCTCATGGCTCGAAGCAGGGCGCCGTCGGGGACAAGCTATTGCTGATGGCCTAACCCTCCCTCACATGTGAATGGGAGTTTCCCTCTCCTTCCTCTAATTTCCTCAGGTTCTGCTGTTCTGGTGCACCTATCTTATCCTTTTCCATGCAAATACTACATGTTGCTCTGGACTTAAGCTCCCGTCACCGCCGCTCACCTTCGTCTCAGCTTCCACCTTTCTGTCGATATTGCCGCCGCCGGCCCTGAGCTCACCTCCATCAACCTGCAGCTTGGTGAGTATCCATTTTCCCGTGGGCAAGCTGGCCGGCGGCAGTTCCCGGCGAGCGCGACCTTCCGCGATTCGCCGCGCGTCTTGCTGCGGGAGAAATATCGACCTGACCAAATGACAGGTCTCTGCGTTTCTGGCCGGAACAGAAATGGGGAGGGCGGCGGCGGATTTCGGTGAACCGCCGGTAGCCGAGCTGTCAGGGGGCCTTCTGCAAATATTCCATCCAGGATTTTCTAAAAGGACCCCTCAGTCGGATCGCGATCAATAATCGCGATCTAGGGCTTTTTACAAATATTTGATCTGGTATTTTATAAAAAGACCCCCAGTTTGGATCGCGACTGTTAATCGCGAGCCAAACCAGGGGGCATTGTGCAAATACCTCGGGGCGGCGCCGGAGCAGCCGACGAGGCCGCGCCGCCGCCGCCGACCTCTGCTAGGCCCGTGCCGCCAGCGAGAGCCTCTGCTGAGATTCAATCTCCTACACCTATCCGTTCTTCCGGCTCCCCGCGCGCGCCGCTCATGGTCCAAGCTCCTCCGGAAATGCTGCCGGCGGCGCGTCGGGAGCTGGGTGCCGTGAGACGGTGGCGGACCTTGCTGTATATACAGGCCGGCGACGGCCAGGCTGCTAGGCCGGGCCTGCTCTTGCTCCAGCGTTGTAGCGTGGACTGCGTGGACTCAAGCGGCTCGTGCCGCCCATGCGTGGCCTCGTGATGCCGGGGAGAGGCGCAGAGCGGGCGTCCGTAGTTGGTTCAGCTTCTATGGTTGGCCGGCGGCGAAGGGTGAATGCCTGAATGGTTTTGATCCGTTTTTTTCATGGCTGATGATTTGCTTTCCTTTCTGTTTTTTCCTTCCATAATTCCTGTGATTTATTCCGACTAATTACGACGGATCGCGCTAGCAGTCGGACCCCCGGTCGAGCCAGTTTGCTTACGAATGGTCATTATCCAGTTCCGGCACTGACGAACGGTCCATGAGGTCCACCGGTCACCGGGAACTTCCTAGGGTTTCCGCCGTTTATAAGCCATCCCTTCGCCTCCCCCGCTCCGCCTTGTATAGGTGCGTGTGCGTACCCGCGATTCCCTCTTCTTCCTCCCTGTTGCCGCCCTCGATTCAGATTTGGATACTTGGGATACTTGGATTTGTCAGGTTGAGTTGCAGTACGAGGATTGGGCCTGATTGATTTCTGTTCAACAACCGATTCTTATCAAATTCGAATCCCAGGAACGAACCAGATCTACGAGTAATCCAGGGAAAAAAGGATGAATGATCGGTTGGTGAGTAGAGAACGAGAAGGCGAGGGCGCCGACGAGCAAGGAACGAGGATGCCAAAGCGGCGGCGCAGTGAACGCGACGGCGCCCGTACGCTAGAGCGTCGGCGGCAGCAGCACCTTTACCTCGTGTTCGATGACTGGCACTCTGGATACAGCATCCGCGAGGTGAACTTGCCGTCGTCCGGCTCAGGCGACGGCGCTGGCGCCGAGCAGCCCTTGCCCCAAGCTTTCTTGCGCATCTTGGTGCCTCTTGGGTGGCCCAACTGCATCACGTCCGCCTTCGGCACAAGATCGTGGTGATTTATCCCGGCGTGCACCAAATCGCCCCGATCATCGACGTCCGGGAGCGGAGCGTCGCCTTCGGTCCCGGGCCCAACTTTCCGGCTTGTCCATTCTTCATCCTTGTCGGCGACGACAAGCTATTGGCTATGGACGTGAACTCATTTGACATCTGCCTCGATCTGGTCGCCGAAGAAACCTAGCGATCTGTCGTGGGAGAAGCTCCCAATCCAGCCATTCAACAGGCTGCACGTCTCCTCCTACGCCGTGCAACCCGATGGACCCATCCACCTCGTCAGTACCAAGAACGGGGCCACCGCGGCCACCTTCGCCTTCGACGTGAAGGAGTGCGCGTGGAAACTGCACGGCGAGTGGGCGCTGCCCTTCACCGGCTGCGGGCACTACGAGCCCTCGCTCGAGGCCTTCGTCGGCATCTCTAAAGACCCGGAGACCCTTGGGTACCTCTACAGCTGCCCCGCGACCAGCACCGGCACAGGGGACACTGGCGACAGACGACTGTGCCCTTCTCCTAAAATGAAACGCAGCAAGGAGAATGTGTACAGCAAGAACCCGGCTGAGAGGCATGTAAGCGCCACCCTCGTCTACATGCGCCGGGGCAAATACTGCCTTGTGGAGTGTGTCTCCATTGATGACGACGGGGCTGATCAGGAGTTGCCGCAACGCAGTCGCTGTATGTATCGTTTGATGACCTTCTCCCTCAGGTATGACATGGAGGGAGACCTGAAGCTTAAACACTGTCGGGTTTGTTGCTACAGCCTACAGCCTGCCTCACGAAGCAACTAACTACATCCTCCTTGAGGATCCTGTGGCATTTTGGCTGTGATCGAAATGCTAGAATCATGTCATCATAATGAGTTCCTATGTTTTCATTCAGGCGGACTTTTGCTTCTATGTTTTAATTCGGTGTAATCTCAAACTGTGATTCTGGGGAACCCTTTATGCTTTTAATTCAATGTGATGTATGCAATCAATTGTATATGTCAATGTTTATTAAAAGTTACCTTGATCTGACTTTGGAAGGTGATGGAAGGTCATCTTGCAGGTATACTGCTTCACTGGTTGAGAGTTGAGACATTCGTGGTTGTTGGTGGCTGTTAGAAGGTGTTGAAATATACAACAATATTAAATTTTTTTTGGACAAAATGTATGCAAACGTGTGTATTGCAGGTAAGGGAATTTACCGGAACCATTGCTTCTAAGCGCTGTGGTGAAGGCAAAGGTGTTCCTGTATTGTCTTGCTCATGTGCAATGTCCTGTAGGAGAGCAGTTCATGATAAATGAGGAAAGTTGATGTACGGAATATATGCTGATATGTGAATGCAAAAGAGATTTTAGTAATGATTTTACCTTTTCTTTCTTATGGTCGTTGACTTCTTGTGCCAGGAGCTAAGCAAGCTAAGTATGTTGTTGTTTGTTCAGCTGACGCAATCTGGCGTCGCTGTGTGCCTACAAAGTTAAATATTATAGTACTGCAATGCAATGTATAAGCATCAAAATTTCAATGCTGTACCTGAAGGTATAAGTGGATCATTGCTTCCAAATGCAGCCATCTTGAAGAAATACCAGTATGCTTCAGTAGGCAGACATTTTAGCCTAAGAGCATGTGTTGTACCCAGCTTCACAATCTTCTCTGACCGACTGGTTATGAACTTATGATAATTCTACTCCCATGTGCAATGCTACTTTCCGTCTCCTCCACGTCCACGGTCGTGCCAGCAGCAGCTGCCGCAGGTCCTCCTGCGCGGTCGCCGTCCTCTACCGATTCGATGAGCACCGAGGCCAACGACAACACATATGGCACCCTTGTCACGGTCGACTAGGTACACACCAACAGAGAGCAACCGGAGGAAAGTCCTGATCCGGACCACCGGACGGCACTGCCGGTGCGGTGCGTACCCCGACGCGTCCATCTGCATAGGCGGCGCACGCTCGGAGTCTGCTTTTCTGGACTGCGCGTCGGGTCGACGGCGACGATGGGCGTGGAGGAGACGGCCGGCGGGCCCCCGTGCGCGTAGGCATCGTGTCCCCGGCTCCCCGCCACTCCACGAGCCAGCTAGCCCGGGCGCGCCGGCATGGGGTCGAGGCACGGCGACCAGAGCGCGCATCCGCCGCAGCGAGACCCGCCGATCCGCTGTGGCGGGAATTCGGGGGTGCTTGGGAACACCCTATTAAAATACCTGTCACATCGAATGTTTGGATACTAATTAGGAGTACAAAACATAAGCTAATTATAAAACTAATTGCATAGATGGAGTATAATTCGCAAGACGAATCTATTAAGCCTAATTAGTCCATGATTTGACAATATGGTGCTATAGTAACCATTTGCTAATGATGGAATAATTAGGCTTAATAGATTCGTCTCGCGAATTAGCACAAGGTTTTGCAATTAATTTTATAATTAGCTCATGTTTAGTTCTCCTAATTAGCATCCGAACATCCGATATGACACTGTTAAAGTTTAGCACCTCGTATCCATGCCGAACACGGAGCTCCGGGAGCTGGCTTGAGCGTTCTGTTCTGCGGGCTGTTCCGTTCTGCTCTCGGCTTCTTTGCCGTTGGATCGAGCCCTTGAATTTACTAGTAGTTTTCAACTTGCAAGTGAGGAATAAAATTCCCCAGTCAAAGCTGCTGAGCCCGTGCCGCGAGAAAACCGGAGTGCCAGGTAAGCGGAACCCTCGGCCCCACCTGCCGGCGAGACGAGCCAGCGGGGTTGGTCCTACTGGACAGTGGGAGCACGAGGCGCCGCACCATTCCCCACCGGTAGATCCCCGCCGCCCCCGTCCGGCATCCCTCCATCCAAAGTCGCCGACGACGACCCGGCCAAAAGTCCAGAGCCTTTTCCCGAGAGAAGAGAAAAGGGATGGGCTGCTGCAGCAGCCGGAGCTCCGATTCGCCGGCCAGCCGCGCGACGCGGTGGCGCTCCACGGGCATCGTCGCCCTCCGCGACGCCAGATTGAAGGTGCGTTCGCTCTCTCCCCCAACCTTTGCCCGTCAAAATTCTGTCTTCTTTTTTTCTTTCTGTCCCGATTCTCCCGGCGTTTCGTAGGCTTCACTCAATTTTGTGCCCATCTAGTGATTCTGATTTTAGTGTGATGGCTAGGAGTGATTCTGATTTAATATGTGATGGTGAATGGATTACGAATGGGGCTTTTGATGGCTGGCCTCGGCTGGGGAGGGTTTCCATTTCCATGGCGAAGTATTAGTAGTACTCCATCCGTCCATCGTCATCAAGTTAACTAAAGTTGGGATGTTCCTTCGTATTCTGCTTCTATATTATCAACATATGATCCACTTGTGATGGAGTTAACTTCGTTTGGCACTTTGTTTCTTGACATGTTACTTCATGTAACGTATTATTTCTCACGGTTGTGATTTATCTTCTGGTCGTCATTGTAACAATATGTCCCATATTTGAGTTTATCATTGGTACTTAGTCACAATTACAAATTGAAGAGAAAACTGAACAAATCCATGGTGTGTGACCATGTATATTTGGTCTCTAGGTTGCAGGAAAAAGGGGCGTCTTTCTTTTTTTTTTGTGTGTGAAAACTTATATACTTGAACTAATTAGCTGAAAAGCATTTGATGCCAATAAAGAAAAGAGTCTTTGATGTACTCAGCATAAAATTGTAAACATTTGCAGATGGTAGGTTAGGTTACCATGATTAAATAGAACGACAATAATAAAACACTACAAAAGTAGGAAAAGTGGTATGGTTTATAGCACTCAGCTAAACATTTTAGGTACATGCCGTCAGCTCAAATGTTGAACTATATACAGGTCTATCCGCTCATAACTCGGGCAGCACGATCTATTGCTAGAAAAGTACAGTATTAACCTTTGAATATTGCAGAATATTGTTACGCTCCACACTACCACACATACTATTTCAGCAATATACTTTTTTATTAGCATTTGAAGAGACTTTCATAGTTAAGTGTGCTATCACCTCTCAGCACCTTGTAAGATTGCAGCATTATTTTTTCATGCAGAGCATAGATTGAGATATGGATCCTGAATCCCCTCAGATAGATTACATCTATGCACAAACATATTGACATTAGTATGTGTTCAGTTGTTTATCTCTGTATTTGTTCTATTATACTGATTCTTATTTGAGAGATACATATATGTCAAGTTATATTTGATGCCTCTACATCCACAGACATACTTTGTACACTTCTGTTACTGCAATAACACGTTTTTCTCTTCAAGTGCATGTTGTTTAATATCAGTGCTCCCTCGCAGGAACTACCAAATGAAGTTCTACAAGTGGGCAATTCCTTGAGAACTCTGGATTTGACAAACAACAAACTAGGTAGTCAGCTTTTACACATAAGCTATTTGTTCTATTCGGTGTTCTATGGACAAATCACAGTTACGAAAACGAATTTCATATCTTGCTAATATGCAATCTTATTGTTTGTTTTTTTATTTTTCTTTTTGGCTTGTATTTAGTTAGCAAGGAACTGGTCAGACGTTATCTGTTGTTTATACTATGCCCAGAACTATCAGATGTGAGGGCACCTTTTCTTTTCACTTGCCTCCTTGGTAAAATGTATGGAGCAAAATTGCTCCAGCTGGGTTCCTTTTCCTTTTTTTTGCACCCATGGGAAATTGTTTAGCACCTTGTGCAGAGAACTTTCTCATTTTTTTTTAACTGGGAAAAATTATTCTTAGCACCTCACCTGTGCATATTTCTGAATTCGAATTGAAATAACGTAACCACCTATAAACTACAATACTGCATGCACTATATGTTTTTATATTTTGATGTTTATACTTGTGAGCAGTATCAATTAATTCTATTATATGTTGCAGTTGAGATTCCCCAGGAAGTTGGTGGACTCGTGAATATGCAAAGACTTGTAAGAGTTTCCATTATTAGAAGTTATGGTAGATTATCTGGTTAGAGAACCATATTTACAAGAAATGGTTCTTCCTTCTGATGTTTCCATGTCTTTCAAATTGTGGTGGTTTGGCGTGAACTCTGTTGCCTCTTTCTGTTTCTGTAGGTTTTGGCTGGTAATTTGATTGAAAACATCCCGGCTAACATTGGATACCTGCGGAATCTTAAAATCCTCACACTTGACAGAAATAGGATCTCTATCTTACCTGAAGAATGTTAGTTCCTATGAACCTATCTTTCTCTAACAACGGAAGTGAAACATGCAAAATGTTACTATATTTACATAACTACAGTTATTGACATTCGCCTAGGTGCAAGCTTCATCTCTTAGCAATTAGAAAGTTATAACTTCCGTGATACTCTAACTAGTATTGTATTTCTAACCTTTCTTTTTGTTTCATCCAGTGGGTTCTCTGTCAAACCTTCAGCAACTTTCTATTTCTCATAATTCTTTAATGTGCCTGCCTAAGAGTGTGGGAGATTTGCGAAATGTAAGTTTCTTCTTTTGCTCAAAGATGCCAAAATCTTTTTCTTCATTTTGGAAGTGTTTGAGCACAATAGTCAAGTCTGGTCACTCAAAAAATATTAATGGATACAGTGCGTATTGACTTTGGATATACAACAAAAACATGAATTTCGTACTTTTGTTTTATCAAAATAAATAAATCTTGATTCTACAGTTCATTATCTGCAACTAAGTCATGTTGATAAATTCCATCATTTTTTCGTTTATAGTGAAGAAGTTTCTGAATGTTTATTTTACAACGGTCAATGTGCAATGTGATCACTGGGGTGCTATCCTTTTTTTTCTGATGCAGATGTTAATACTCAATGTATCTGATAACAAACTAAAAGAACTTCCGGAATCAATTGGAGGTTGCAATTCCCTGGAAGAATTGCAGGCAAATGGTATGAATCACTTTCTGCAAATCTACCATGATCTTATTTCAGCCCCCACCTCCTTTGCTTTTATGTGCACAAGCACCCGTAGATCCTATTGCACGATTAATCCTATATTGATATTGTTACCTTCTTACCATTTGCTAATCTACAAAAGAAATGTTTGGGATGTCACAACCATATCCTCCTAGGATGCTCCTCTCCTTTATGTTTGGAGAAAAGCTGGCCCTTGCTCTGTTTGGAACACAAACACAGCATGCGCCACAGCAGAACATGAGTGCTGCAGAACATTTCACTTTCCTATCTCCTGTCCTAGTACCTACAATCCATTTGTGAAGGGAAAGACATGTACACTTTTATGCGCCTTTGGTGGATTAAACCAAATAAGACTTAGGCGCCTAGCCATTGATGTTGCTGAAAACAGATGCAAAATACAGCATGCTTTTCATTTCCTTTAGGACCTTCTACCTGGAGAACTAATCCTGAAGCAAAATATCCAGGAAATTCGATTGAAGATGTGCCCTCATCGATCTGCAACCTTGTTTGCCTTAAATCCTTATCACTGAATGGCAACAAAATTCGTCAGGTATATGCACTTGATATTTGTTGCTCCATTACAAAATCAACAAAAGCCTGTCACCCAACCCCAACTTTGCATTTCAGCTTCCGGAAAACATACTGAAAGACTGCACGGCTCTTCAGAACCTATCGCTGCATGACAACCCAATCATGAGGGACCAGTTCCAACAAGTAAGTTACATGAAGCATGTACGGTTTTCCTTCACTCTAGAAAATCTTGTTTTGATCATAGTTCCTTTTATGTTCTCATTCCTTGTAGATGGAAGGATTCAACGAGTTTGAGGCACGCAGAAGGAAGAAATTCGATAAGCAGATTGATTCTCGTGTCATGCTGGGCTCCACGGCCCTGGATGAAGGGGTTGATTTCCACTGATTTTAGAGCTCATGTGGCTTCCATTCTTTCTAATTGGCCAGTACCAATTGTAGATTTGTACATAGCAGCCTCTGGTTCCTTAAAGAAAAACAGCAAACGCACATAAATGAACCAAAAAATTCCTGTTTTTCGCTTGAACGGGCACTAAGTGACATTCCACATCTTGTGTTCCTATAGAAACTTATTGATTGCATTTGTTGCACATCACCATCTTTTCCTCTACTACTGTTTGAGGTCCATCATGACTGGCTGCTACCGATGCAAAGAAATGGCAACTGAGTCCGGAGTACTTGGCAACCCAGATTCCACCCCGATGATGCAAGGTAGAAAAGGAATTCAGACGTGAGCAGGGCATGATTGGTGGTGCTTTTCACTTCTCCATCGTCGGCTACGCGAAGCGACAATGCCTAGGCACTCTCGTCTTTCTTTACTTTTTCGTGTGTGTGTGTGTGTGTGTGTGTGGTGGTGGTGTGATGAACTAGAAAAACTTCAACGCGTTCCTGCATACTAATGCAATAACCTGTAAATTGTGTAGTAAAAAGAACCACGATTTCAGAAATCAAATGTACTTTGGTGATTTTACAGCGACCAATAATTGAGCCTATTTCTGTCAAACTGATGCACCGGATTCACAAGTCTTTTGTCCATTTACACGTAAACGGCGATGCAAGCCAAAAGCATTGCTTGCTACCTGAAGCAATGGTTGGGCCTCTACTTGTCAAAGTCTGTTCACGAGCCAAGGCTGGAATTGGGTTTTTCCTGCTTTACAACTACAAGGCAGGTTGAGATATGATGTTGGTTTTCATGCTTTACACAAGTGGATGGCAGCTAAGATGGGGTATGGCGTCTGTAAAAACTCTGAAATTACGAATCCAACTGATTAATCTGTAAATAAGTTTTTTTGCGAATAATTAATCTGTAAATAAGTTTGAGAGTGACAATTCTTGCTTCAGAAATCAATTTGTGGCGTGTAACCTACAGCTTGTACAAGGCAAGCAGAGCCATGTGTGTGCTCTGAGCCTGATCACTCGATATAGCCATCACGGGGCGTCGCCCGTCTCTTCCCCCCTGCTCCTCTTTCTGCGCAACCTCCATTCAACACGGCTTCAATTCGCAGCAACTCTCTCCTCGTCCTCTCCGCATCTCTACGCTCTCTCTGTCTCTCCCCACTCCATATAGCAGCCAGTCATCACTCTCGGTCCCGTGCCCATCTTCTCCTCTCGTCTCTCTCGGTCAGTGCATGCAAGCTCTTGTTCTTGTTTGTTCTAGTAGTTCAGTTCAGCCAATCAGCCATTAGACAACAAACCCACTTGAAGGCTTTAATTTACCAGTCTCTTCCCTGCAGCTTTCTGGGTGATCCATCCACGGACGGCGACCCAAGAAGACTAGAGAGTTCGCGGTGAGATCATGCCGGCTGGGGTTGGACGGCCACGGCGAGGCTCCAGCAAGGAGCAGAAGGCGGCAGCCAACAGGTTTGGCTCAGATCAGCCTCTGCTCATCATAGTAGGCTCATATATTATACTTGAAACTCTGCAATTCTGCATCAGATCCTTCTGGCCTGCTTTCCTCTTTTCGCCTTCTTCAATCATCTCCCGTAGATGAAAGCAAAATGTTCTCCTTTTTTCATGGACATTTTTGGGGCTTGTGTTCGTGTAATTCGGAACATTCTGAATTCATAGTGCACTGATGACTGATCCTATGCTAAGATATATGTATGCATGTGCAGAGATGGCATGGAAGAGGAGATGGCAGGTCTGAGCCTGAGCGACTTCGAGTTCTTCAAGATCTTGCTCCCTGGCATGTACGAGGAGGCACTGGTAAGTGTCCTGCTGTTCGCTGAATCTGATCTGCTCGGAATAGCTCGCGAACGTGCGCCGTGCTGTGGTGAGCAAGTAATTGCCGCCGAGCTAATTTGATCGTGCTGCGCGCAGAGGCTGCCCAATAAGTTCGTTCAGGAGCTCGGAGCTCGCCGGGACTTGAAGCTGCGGCTCGCCGGCGCAGGGATGCCTCTGTGGGACGTGGAGGTCTTCGCCGACGAGAAGCGCGGCGACGTGTACCTCGCCCAAGGCTGGAAGAAGTTCGCCCGCGCCCACGACCTGCGCGACGGCTACGTGCTCGTCTTCCGCTACGACGGCGGCGCCGCCACGCTCGCCATCACGGTCTTCGACCGGAGCACGTGCCGCAAGCAGTACGTGCACGCCGGCGCCGCTGGTACGTCCCCCCTCCATCCAGTCACTCGTTCGCCGCGTGGTTGAGACGAGACAACATAAAACCTTCTGCTGGTGTGCCCAGGCGGCGGGAAGGCCGGCCGACGGTCGCTGGCCATCGCCGAGCCGTCGCAGTTCACCGTGAGTCTGAGGCAGTGCAACCTGGGAACGAAGCAGAACCAGTACCTGGTGAGTCGCCGTCAATACTTGTTCTCGCTCAGACCGCAGTGCATCGACCACTCACTCGCACGTCGTCTCGGTGCGCGCGGCGCAGAACGTGCCGGTGGAGTTCCAGGACGCGCACGGGTACGCGCGGCGGCGGCGGGTGGAGCTGCGGATGGGCGGGCGGTCGTGGTCGGTGAACCTGAAGCGCGGGAGGCGGGCGCTCGGGGACCGCACGGCGCTCAAGTACGGGTGGCACCAGTTCTGCGTGGACAACGGCCTCGAGGTCGGCGACACCTGCTTCTTCAAGGTGATCCGCGAGGGCCCCTGCGTCGACGACGACGACGACGAGTGGGAGGACGAGTGGGAGGACGACGAGCACGTGCTCCAGGTGGAGGTGCGCAAGAAGGACGGCACCATGCTCACCTGATCTGATCTCGTCGCGTCACGACGGCCGATGCTGCTGATGATGAGCAATTTAATAACCTAGTAATCTACGTGCTTTAATTTGGCCGGCTTCCATGTTATGTGGAATGACTTGTTGGCGACAACTAGGATTTCTATTCTGACTGCTGATGAATTAGATTGTTCGTTCTGAAGCTGTCAGTAAAGACGATCTCTGCTCTGAAGTTATTCTTGTGAACGGCATGGATAAAGTTAGCAACTACTCCTTGGTGACCAACTGACCATGGAGTTCCTAAAGCTTGGCATTGGTTCGTGACAAGCTTTAAAGTGAGCGCTGTTGGTCGGACTTGAGATGAAAAGATTGTGCAGGAATCAAGACTATTCCTCGAAGAAGATTTGTGCAGGCAACAGGCAACTAGGCCAGGAAGAAGAGTAGAGAGCGGTCCTGGTCATGCCCCGTCCATTTGGCTGTGCTGTCGAACGGGCAGCACAGCAAGCATTTGGTCTGGACCGACTGACCATCACCGAACGATCTAAACCATCCGCTTGGTCCAAGTCTTGACTCCAGTAATTAGGCTAGGTGAGGCGTGACACTGAACTGAAAATGTGTCAATTCAGTTCAGGCCTTCAGGGGAACGAGCATGGACAGTGGCATGCAGCATGTGGATGGGAACGCCGTAACAAGTGTCGATTCCGGAGGCCACGGGGGTGTCCGGGACCTCCATCTCGGGACTCGATTTTCGCTAGGACCTCCTCTGGATGTGACTTGTCTCTTCTGTGCACCGATGCACGCTGCTGCGGCGTCGGCGATTGCAAGCATCTCTCGACTGCACTGACGGGCCTCTCCCTCGTATGGGTAGCCTAGCCATCAACTTTCCTGCCCTGTTTCCTTCCCGCACGCAAGGCTATGCAACAAAACCTTTGTTAGCTGCCAAGCTGATGGCTTTTGCTCGCTTGGAGGCGACAGGTGTTGATACCTCCCATGTGATCGTTGCAACAGAGAACCTCGTGGAGTTGTGGGAGTACTAGCGTCCACCCATGCGTTAGGAACGCAGTATCCAACCATTCCAACCCCCTTCTGGCCTTCTCAACTATTTGTCAAAATTGTTAAGTTAACTAAACAATACAACCCTGCGTTCTTTTTGGCTCATATTGTTATTTGTTCGTTCCGACCTATATAGATTATGTTTTATATCTCTACAATTTGCTCTTGTTGTATAAACTACATGTTCAACTGATCCGGTTAGAATGACATGATAATGATAATGATAATAATAATGATGGTGGAGGGTGCATAGTACAAACTCCCATTCCATAAGATGGTATAATTTGTTCTAGATATATAGACTTTTTGTTCTATGTAAATAAAATTTTGCTCAACTTATATTCACTTTAAAAAATGGTAGTTAAAGGATGGTGGAGGGTGTAGCGTTTTGTTATGTCAGCTTTTGTATGATTCGCTCTCTGTGTATAATATTTTTTTCACTTACATAAATTTTGTTCTAGTTAAGATGGCAGTGTGAGGAGAGAAGGGGGCAGATGACAACACCCGGTATATTCTCTCTCTTCCTCCTCTTCTTGAGAGAGGAGTTCTCTGTCTCGAAGAACCTTTTCATATTCTTCTTTTCCGCAGGCTCCCCGGCTCCATGGGCCGCAGCCTGTTTGTGTGTGAACGGAATAGCGGCCCAGAGAACGCGCGCGGTCGACATGGTCGCGAATCGCGATTTCGCTGCCTTTTTTCTTTTCCCGTTTTTATAAATAAATCAGCCCGAAAAAAGGACGCGGTCGTGGACCGAACAAACCTTTCCCCAAAATTTCCCCTCCCCTGCACCGAACGAACTCTCGATCCGATCCCGATCCCTGCAGGGCGCCGCCTCGGCTCCCCGATTCGGCCCCGGATCTGCTCGTCGCTCGGCGGGGGCTCTCGATTGGTACCAGCTTTCCCTCCTCTCTTTGGTTCCGCAGGGTCCCGAGGTTAGGGTTTGCGAGGGTAGGTTTCGGGCCTCGATTCGCTCGATTGAGGCCGGATTTTGCACGGGGACGTCGGATCCGTGCGTGATCTGTAGGTTTCGGTTCGGATTGTCGCGATTTCGAGAGTCAATTTTGCGTGATTTTTCTGGTGGGCGGATGCGGACCTAGGGTTTCGTTAGGTCCCGAAGTGTTTGACTCCTATTCGCGAATTCGATAGGGTTTCAGGCCGCGATATTCGAGCCTGTTGCCTGATTTAATCGTTGCATGAGCAAAAACTTTGTTATGTTGCTAACTCAGTAGGAATGGCAATTCATTTGAGCCCTTCATTTCGGCAGTTGAACATGGCCATTGCATTTGGTCTGTAGTTACCTCCATAAGGTTGTTCGTGGGGCTTGTATAGCTTATATCCTTTGTTGTTACTCCCGAATTGGTGTTTTCCTTTTAGTCTTGTGCAGTGACTGTTTGCTACTGAGTGACATAATTATAATTAATTTCGTTCTGTATCCTCTCAGAACAAGCATGCTGCATCAGGAAAACAGTGAGGCTTTTGTCAGGCGCCACTCTGAACAGCTTGCATGTGGCAACATGAGGGGAGCAGATAATGGTCGTCCAAATTTCCTTCCTGAGAAATGCCAGATTGCAGGTAATGACTGAGCATCTTTACTCTGCCTTCTATACTATGCTTGCTTGACTCTAATACATGTTTAGTTTGCCCCAAAGTTTGTCAAAGGGACGAAAAGGTTGGCCCATTCGATGAGGACTTGGTGAATGGTGTTCATCTAGCCAATGCTGATGTTCAGTCACCATTGGTGGCAAGTGGTGTCAAAGAAGCATCTACAGTGGATCATAACAAGAGACATGCATCCAGTGACATGACGGACATAGTTGAATGCAAACGGCAGAAGCAGGAAGGTAAGAAAGTCAGCTCAACCTCTCTTTACTTGTCTTTCCTGAAAGTTAGTGTATGCAGAGACAGTTAGATAATAGATTCCATTCTGTTTATTCCAGTCACATCTAAGGAGGACAATCATACAACAAGTGCTGATGAGGATGTTCATCAGTATCCCACATACACATCATATGAAAGAAGCTTTGACTCACCGATATATGAGAGTGAGGAAAGTGAAGATGAGGGTGTAGGTTCCCCTGTGCATTTTCCACTTGCTCATACATATGTCGAAGATGATATATGGCCTGCCAGCTTTCATCAATCTGTGGGTCCTTGCCCCACAAGGAAACCTGTTCCTATTGGGCCAAATCATCAGGCTGAATTACCTGAGTGTAGGCCATTTGGTGGAAGAACAGAAGACGATGAGAGTAACAAGTGGATCAGAAACAGTGTCATGCCAATGCCTGATTCTGATTTATTGTCTTTAATGCTGAAACCTGTTCACTGCAAGGCAGGCTGTGATTGTCTTGATGAAGATTCAATCAATTGTGTGAGGAAGCATGTGAGGGAAGCAAGAGGGAAGCTGAAGGTTTCTGTTGGTACAGACACCTTTAGGGAGTTGGGGTTCTTTGACATGGGAGAGGAGGTTGCCTCAAGATGGACTGAAGAGGAGGAACATCTGTTCCAGGAAGTGGTCTCGTCAAATCCTGCTTCTCTGCGCAGAAACTTTTGGGATGAACTCCCTCTTGCCTTCCCATCCAAGTCCAGCAAAGAACTAGTGAGCTACTACTTCAATGTCTTCATGTTGAGGAAGAGGGCTGAGCAGAACAGGTTTGATCCGATGAATGTTGACAGTGATGATGATGAATGGCAAGCAAGTTGTGATGGTGAGTTCGCAGTCACAGGAAGAACTGATGAATACTTGCCAACTGAGTCCCTTACCGATCAAGATGATGTCGCATGCAATCGAGTTCCTACAGAGGGGGAGTTCTATGAAGATTCTGAGGATGAGGATGAGCTTGATGATGCCAGTGGTGACAGGCACAATGGTGTGCAGAGGGGTGGTATGTTGTCAGAGGGTCTTCCTGCCATGTCATTTGTAGATCATAATCAACAGACATTCAAGCTAGATGCAGATGCACAAGATGACTCATGCACATCCTTTGAGGCTCATCAGGGCGGTGTTGAAGGTGGGACACCTACTGATATTGCTGAAGACCACCACTACAGGAGTGGTTTTGATGGTGTTGCAGAACATGGGTTCTTTGGTGACCATTGCGACACAAAAGGTTGGGAGTTTGGTTTCACTACCGGATGGGATAAGCATGATTTTCTGTCGACGAACAATGTCATTGAAGAGGTGTTTGGAAAGGGTTCTAGCGAAGATGGAAGTGACACTGCTAGTGGCCAGGACCTTATCTGAGCCAGAGGCGGAGGCTTCTTTTCAACTGTGAAAGCTTTTGCAGTTTCCCCTGCGGCCCTGCCGCTCAGAATTTGTACAGCAGTAGTTCGCCATTTTGATTTAATGCCTTACTTGTTCTTTATAGGAATCTCTCATCCTTCCTTGGAACATCATCTGCTTGAGAAACGTGATTATGCTCTCATGATTAATGTAAATCCTTAGATGATATCCTGTCATCGGTCGATGATCTGCTGTAGCCTGTCGTATTGTTATTGCCATCACTGTGTCCGGGCCTGAGCATTTTTTCCATGTGCTAGCGAGGGTCATGTAATAAAAGCTGTTATGATTCCTTGAGCCGGGATATCCTTATCGCATGGATTTGCCGTGTTGATTGCTCTGGGCTGGATTGTTGTTCTCTTGTGGTGTAACCAGCACGTCGATGTGCTTTCTCCTCCCTTGCAGTCCGTTTGGCAGCATGTGCCTCTTTGTTGCTGCGACCTGTTATACCAGTTTCTTTCTTTGGGTGTTACATGAACTCCCAGGTCCCAGCTTGTTGTGTGGATTGTTCATGAAGGCCTGCCTGATCCTGTAATGATCAGTGGATTATGCAATCATGGAGCTGTTGTTGAACAGCAACTCTCTGGTCTCTTGCTGCGTACTATGCATTTGTTGGCTCTGTGAACTCGTAATCCAGGTGGAGTAGGCGACAGGCGAGGAGCAGTAAACTGATCCAAGGTCTGTTTATTTACCACCGGTGCCATGACATGAAGTCATGAACCCCGTCATGTTTCAATCACACGATCAGAGATTCGTGGGTCATTTTGTCTAAGCCCAAAGTAAATTAGTAAACGCAGGGCATCCTGCAATCATCATCAGGAGTACTTACTGAATCACCGGATTTATAAATATAATAAACGCCGCCGAGGCAGGCAGTCGGCAAGAGATAAAAGATGCCGAAGGGGCCAGGCAAAGCCCTTCACGCCGAAGTAACCCAACGGTCATATTCTGCTCGTGCTCTCGGCTCTCGCCATCCCTGCCCTCCCACGCGCCACCGCCGCATCGTCTCCCTGCGGCTTCGCGTGGGTCTTGCTTCCCCGACCCCTTCTCCGGCGCGGAAGGGGAGCGGCGGCTAGATCCCTTTCCCGAATCCGTCGGAGGAGGCGGTGGCAACCAGCGGGTCGTCCTCTTCTAGCGCGTGTTTCGTATTTGCCCAGTGAGTACTCTCCTAATCCCCCTCCCTGGCTCCCTCTAACTTGATGGAGGCGTCAAATCTGGAAGCTCTGTCAATAACCCATCCTTCGATCTGTCCCCAATCGGATTCCCAGTCACGGGAGGGTGTGGCTGTTGGTGCGGGCTTGATTAGATCAGAAACTCGGTAGGCTAGATTCAGATCCTGAAGCGAGATTACCATGATATGTTTAGTACTTAGATAACGGACTAACCGAGTATGCAATAAGCCAAAAACGGCGTGGTTAGTGCATTTGGCTTGTTGGTACCGTGCAGGATTTATGATTGTCGATTTCAAGGTCATATAACCATTATTAGGGATATTCTGCTTGTGATTATTCTTTCTGTTATCGAACTGCTGTTAGAACTCAAAGTTTTGCAGTTGGTATAGAAGAAGACATGGCCTTAGTCACGGGAAGTTAAGATCTTGGTGTACAATGACACCTCATGTGGTTTTGTGTTGTTTTATAAATTCATCTAGGGAGCATCATTCATCTTCTCTGATTCAATGTGCTTTTTTCATAAAATGTCATTTGCTTTTCAATGCTGGCTTAGTCTTCACTTGTTATTTCCGCTCCCAACAGTTTTTCTTTTACAAACTACTTCCTAGTTGAGAAGATTGCACATCACCACCTGATTAAGTGATTGTTCTCCTGAATCCTGATACCTTCCTTTTCCTATCCATTGCAGATATCTGCTCATCAGTACTGTGCTTGAAGTGAATAAGTTGAGATGTCTGTGTCAATGTATAAGAAGCAAAACTCAATGGGCACTCCTGTCCACAGGACAAATCCCTTTGATTCCGATTCTGATTCTGAAGTGCCCTCAAAGCCATCAAGGGCACAGTCTGTCCCAGTGAAGTGCACCGATCAATCTGTGCAAGAGTTGGAAGATTATGCTATAACCAAAGCACGAGAAACCACACACAAAGTAAATGATTGTGTCAGAGCTGCTGAAGCCATCAGGGAAGATGCTACACAAACTCTGCAAACTTTGCACCGTCAAGGTGAGCAGATCATGCGGTCTCATCACCTAGCAGCTGACATTGAGCAGGACCTTACTGTGGTAAGTTCTCTACCTGCTGATATTGGCTAGCCCAAGTATAAAATAGTTTTTTTTCCCAACTATTCTCACAAAGTAGGTTTAAACTTCTGTACAATATTGAGATACGTTAATACTAAGATTCAATCATTAGCCACCTTGTCCAAACATTGGCCTTTCTGTAATATTTGATGGAGATGCACAGATCTGTACACTCCTTGTATATGGACTTATATTGATGGATCTGCACCTTTTATAACAGAAACTATCCCTAACTTTGTACAGATGCATCTTTATCAGCTATCACACTATGATCTGAAACCGTCTTCCACTTCTTGTTTCTGTGTGTTTTGAATTACCAATTACTGGTCCAAATCGTGGATGATAATTACCTATGGATTGATGCTAATTACCTAAGTATAAAATAGTTTTTTTCCCAACTATTCTCACAAAGTAGGTTTAAACTTCTGTACAATATTGAGATATGTTAATACTAAGATTCAATCATTAGCCACCTTGTCCAAACATTGGCCTTTCTGTAATATTTGATGGAGATGCATGGATTAACACTCCTTGTATATGGACTTATGTTGATGGATCTGCACCTTTTATAACAGAAACTATCCCTAACTTTGTACAGATACATCTTTATCAGTTATCACACTATGATCTGTAACCGTCTTCCACTTCTTGTTTCTGTGTGTTTTGAATTACCAATTACCGGTCCAAATCGTGGATGATACCTATGGATTGATGCTAATATTTGGTATTATTGTACATGTTTTCCTTTCTGTTGGATAGTTATGAACTCATGATTGTCTCTGGTTCATGGTTGATAATTTCATTTAGAATTTTAAGTGAGCTTGCTATTTTTTTATTTATCAAGCTCTATCTTGTCATCTTCATCTGACTGCAACCATGCCAAAATTTATGTTATCTCCAGAGTGAGAAGCTCCTGGGAAGTCTGGGTGGGCTATTTTCCAAGGCATGGAGGCCTAAGAGAAATCAACAGATAAAAGGGCCAGTCTCAGAAAGTATGTTCGAGATCATGAGTAATTTATTGGACTTGTTTTTTTCTTAGCTAATCCTTTTGAGTTGTGGCAGATAGCTTTTCTGTGAGAACGGCAAACCACATGGAACAGAGGTGGAGGCTAGGAATTGCCCCAACACAACAAAATTCTCCCAGTTCTGTACAAACTGCACCTGCAACTGCAATGGGAAAAATCCAGGTCTGTCTTCAGAGTTGACTATGAAGTGTGAGCTATGGAACCAAGTACTATCTTCTGAATGTTAACATCAATTTCTTCTTCTTTTTTCTTCTTGTTTAGGCTGAGAAAGAAAAGCAGGATGATGCACTTTCTGACCTGAGTAACACATTGGGACAGCTCAAGGAAATGGCAGTTGATATGGGCACAGAAATTGACAGGTAATATTTGCTGTAGTCACCACAGCCCGCCCTTAATGCAAAGGGATACGCTTATGGGTACAACCACACTTTACTATTCTTGTGCTTGAGCTGTACTCACATGGTTGTACGCAACATCTCGCCTGTGCTCTCAGCTGTTTATGAAGTTTGACGGAGAACTGTTTCCTTGCTTGCAGACAAAACAAAGCTCTGGTTCCTTTCAGTGAGGACGTTGATGAACTGAATTTCAGACTGAAAGGAGCGAATCAACGGGGACGCCGGTTGCTGGGCAAGTGATATCGAACCAGGAGCACTAAAAGATTAAGAACCTTGTTGTTTTACTTGTTTTAGTCGTATTGAATTGTACTCTCAGAAAACTTTCAAGTTCCTGTGTTGTACCATAACCAGGTCCAAATTAGTGGAAAGGAAATCGGAATATATCTTGTTTTAGAGCAAATAGGAAGATCCTTGTATTGGATTGTACTCTGAGAAAACTTTCAAGTTCCAGTGTTGTACCTAACCAGTTCCAAATTAGTTGAAAGGAAAATCGGAATATATCCTGTCTTGTTTTTATCACGCGATTTATATGACTGGCCTGTGCTTTGTTGAAGTCCAAATTTTGGGCTCCAGCTCCACAAATCTTCCTTCCCAGTCGCCATTGATGCCTGTGTCGTTCCGTTTCATTAGCATCTTAACGAGAGTTCAGGCACGATTGAAATCCTAAAACGAGCATCGAGGCCGTTCAATCGGAGCCCTCGCCGCGCGGCTCGCGCCACCTACCGGAGGCCGGAGCCCGGAGATGGTGTCGGACAACTTCACAGCTAGGACAGGTCCCCGCCCGCCGTGCAGTCGTGTGGATCCGCCAACGACCTGGGCAGGTGGTCGTGCGGTCGTGCCGGTTCGACGTGCTGGCCGTGTGCCGCCATTAGGTGCCCGTGCCTCTTGTACTCAACGCTCGGCTACGTACAAACCCACGCCGTGCCTTTTGTCAGCTTCTCCTTGCAAGCATCGATCCTCTGCACGGACGACAGCGCAGCGCACCGTAAAAGACACTGCTAGTGCAACGAGCGCCAGGTAAAAGCTTTTACGGTCTACGCAGAGGCAGGGCATGTTTCCGGACGACGACGTCAAGCTCCGCGGCGCCGGGCGCGCGACGACGACGACCGAGGCGAGCGGCGGCCACGGGCGCGGCGGGCAGCCAAGGGGCACCGAGCGCGACGGCGGCGGCGGCGGCGGCATGGGCGTCGTGGCGGTCGGCGGGCAGCGCGGGGCGCTGTACGACTCGTTCGAGCTCAACGCGATGGTCGCGCGGCTGAACCGGCTGCTGAACGGGGACGGCGCCGGCGGGCGCGGGGTGGCGAGGCGCCCGCGCAGGGCCGCCGGCAGCTGGCTCGCCGCGCCCAAGGCGCTCTTCAGGAAGATCAAGGGCGCGTTCGTGGGCGGCCGGTGGGGAGACGGCTGACGAGGTGGGTGGAACGTTTACGGTTTACTCCTCTTCCTATACATTTTCTACGTGCGCCTGTTAATTATATGTGCTGGGTCAACCAAAATAGTACGAGAATTCAAGGGGAAAAAAGAAGTGCCTGTGTGCCATGTACATGTACCGTGCCATCATCAGATTGAGCAAATGGTGCCCCACAGTTTGCGTGATCACGTTCATCTCTTCCTTGCATTTCGAGGTCGTCCCAATCGTTAATCTCTTTTTGTGATTTTCGCTCGCATCGGTGCACAAATTCAAGCACGCACACATAACATGATGGTCCTGTTTGGGAAGCTGCTAGGGGGAGCTTCCAGCAGCTTTCGCTTCCTCAGAAAGCTCCCCCCAAACGGGGTTAGATTCTTCTAAAAGTAAAAACTTCAAAAGCTGAGTTTGTACCGTAAGCGGAGAAGCTCCTCAGGTCCAGCTTCCCAAGCTTTTGCCCCTCCGCCTTCTTCCTCCCTATCATTCTTTTTCACCCGCCGTCCTTTGCCTCCAGTGCCACCGCCACCGCCATTCCTAGGTCGGTTGCCGCTGCTTCTCCCATCCGTGCAGACCACCGCCGCCCCTCCCCTCCGTGCTGGCGGGCACTGCCACTCCCCTCCATGTGGGCTGCGCGAGTCCCTCCGCTATGCGCGGGCCGCCGTCCCTCCCCTCCGTGCCGGCGGCACTGCCACTCCCCTCCATGTGGGCTGCGTGAGTCCCTCCGCTATGCGCGGGCTGCCGCCCTCCCCTCCATGTCGGCCGCCGCAGTCCCTCCCCTGTGCGCCAGTCGCCGTAGCTCCTCCCCTCCATGTGAGCCACTGCCGTCCACCCCTCCGCGCTGGCCGCAGCAGTCCCTCTCCTGCGCCCTCTCCTGCGCGCCGACCATCCATTATGCCACTATGCCCTGCAGATTTGCCGACGGCTCCTCCTCGACGAGCTCCCTTCCTACTGTTGCACAGAATCTGATATTCAAGAAGCTGCACCAAATACACCTATTATGCTTCTCTGAAAAGCAGCTTTTTGGCCCAGCGGGGGAGCTTCTCCAGAATACCGCTCCCCAAACAGGGCCGATGTTCCGGAATTGTGTCACGATCGCTGCTTGTCCACGCCAGCCTCCACGTCGACAGACCACACCGGATCCGACACACACAAGACAAAGACTCTTCGATGGCAGTGGGGTCCACGAGTCTAGAGCCCGCATGTCAGGGGCACGACCCGCACACCGCTGTTCGAATGCCTCGGGTGGAGCGCCCCGGAGAAACTAGCCGTTACACCCCCAACGTTCCCTTTTCCCTTCCCCATCTGCTTCTCCTCCCATCCCCACCGAGACAACTGGCCGAACCCAAATCCACCCGCCGCACACGCGGAACCTCCAGGATCCCGCCGGACGACGAGCTCGAAACCCTAGGGATGGCGACGGCGGCGGACGCGAAGACCCCGACCAAGCCCCTGGGACCCGCGGGGGCGGCGGCGAGGGCTCCGACCAAGCCCTTGGCCCCCGCGGGGACGGCAGGGGGCAAGGGGACGCCGACGAAGACGCCCTGCTCCGCGCGCGCGCGGCCCTACCACGCGTCCGAGAACGCCCACCCCAACATCCCCGGCACGCCTCCTCCCCCGCAGCCGACGCCGTCCAAGCCCGTCCTCAAGTCCCCGGCGGCCGCGGGCGCCAAGTCCGCCTCCGCCAAGAAGAAGCCCTCCACGCCAGCGCCCGCGGCGCCCCCGCCGCCTCCGCGGGAGCGGGAGCGGCGGTTCCTCGTGGCGAAGAAGGGCGCGGGGCGGCGGCGCAACCTCGGGAGAGCTGGGGGCGGCGGCGGGGGCGAGATCGACTTCGACAAGTGCCGCGAGGCCGCGCGCGAGGCGCTGCGCGCGTCGCAGGAGGAGTTCTTCCTCAAGCAGCGCGCCGAGGCTGCCGCCGTTGCCGAGGTGGATCAATTGGTGGTACAGCACGAGGAGGCCAAGGCCGCGGCTGAAGAGGATGTGAAAGGCGGCGCCTTCGAGGAGGAGGGGAAGGAGGGGATTGAGGCGGAATTGGAGGGGAGCAGCAAGGTGAGGGCGATGAGGTCCAAGACGATGGCCAAGGCGATGAGCAGCGTTCCAGATCCCGGTTCCGGCCGCGTCAAGCATCTGGTGCACGCTTTCGAGAGCCTGCTCACCATCTCCGGCGCCACCTCCGACGCAGACAAGGCCGGTGAGGGCTCATGGGCCCTGCCCGGGTTGCAGTCGTTGAAGGATGAGGGTGAGGGTGACCTGGGGCTCCCACAGGTATCAGTATTCTTGTCATCTGATTTCCTGAATGCAGGGCCTAATAGGCTCTGCTCGTCACTTGATGGCAAGGCCGACAGGTTAGTTGACATTGATAAACAACTGGAAGGACATGTTTCATGATTCTTGCACAATGTTTATTGATCATAGTTTCCTGCTCATTTTAGGTTCAGCTGGGATAGCAAAACATCGGCTGGAGGGCGCAGGAGCAGGAGAACCGTAAGCCTGACATAGTTTTGTTTCTATTTGGATCTGGCTTGTTGTAGCATGTTCTCATATGTCAATGAATCTTGCACTCTGACCGGCAGTCATCGGAATCACTAAGGAGCAGCTGGAACAGAAAGCTTAAGGTCACAAGCCAGCATCCCTTCAAGCTAAGGACTGAGGTAATAACTAATAACGCATCCTCAATGCTGTCAAAGTCGTGTCCTATAAGTTATAATTCATTTATCCAGAAGATCCTATTGTATGGTTTTGCTCATTAGTTTCAGTAGTCAAATGCTTCACATCGTATTGTATGTAGGCAAATGCTCTTTCATCTAAAAGGTCGGCAAATGCTCTGCACCATCATATATTTGTGCACCATCTAGCGAGTAGCGCGCCTTCTACGCTTTTGCATCTAAACGATGCCTGCTCTCCGTGTCGTGTTTTCACTTGCGGGGTGGTGCTTCCTAATTGTGATGGATTCGTTGCTTAGAAAAACAGTATGTAAGCTAGACACCTTAAATATCTACAGCCTCACTGTACTTAAGTAAATATTACTGTGTAGCATAGTGATTGATCAAATGTCCTTCTGACTATCTTGCTTGGAACATCATAAATATGATATAACTTATTGTTTAATATGCAATGTTGTAATTTGTCAAATGGTACTTACTTTTATGCTGCACCTAAACATATGGCTTGACTTGAGATACCGAATTGTAAAACAATCACTATGTCCCTTCTGGCAGCAAAGAGGAAGATTTAAGGAACAACAGCTCGCCCAAAAGGTGCAAGAAATGCTTTTGGAAGAAGAGAAGAAGCGTATCCATGTTGCTCAAGGATTGCCATGGACTACAGATGAACCTGAGGTGTTTTTACTAACCCTTTCTTTAATGTTCTTCTCTTCTCTTGGTATTAGCTTATTAGGAAAATTGACATAATGTCAAAGTTTTTTACTCTTCTGTCTCCTTTTCAGTGTTTGATAAAGCCTGCAGTTAAAGAAAGAACTGAGCCGATAGACCTTGTTCTGCATAGCGATATGCGTGCACTGGAACGCGCTGAATTTGATCAACACGTAAGCCTCTTTAAAACATGTTATGCTTTCTGAGGTCTAATATCAATGGAATTAATTGTTATTAATCTATTTAATCATGTTTTTATTGAGAATTTAGGTGTTGGAGAGGAATAAGTTCGCAGAGCTGCAAAGGATGGAGTGGGAGAGACAACAGGAGTTGGAGGAGCAAGAAAGGATAAGGCAACTGAGAAGGACAGATCTTATTCCCAAAGCCCAACCCATGCCATGCTTTGAACGGCCCTTCATCCCAAAAAGGTAGCCATCGTGTTTATTGTTAGTTTCTGATTCTTTACGGACTCAAAAGTTTATTGTCAACCCCATTGCATCCGGACATGAAAGTGTTCTCTTCCTACCTGAAGCCTTGCTATCCCAGAAATCACACAGCATAAGAACTTAAGACTTGGCCCTACTGCTACCTTGGTCCATTACATTCAGTTTGCCATACAGACTGTGCACGCAGGCACCAAAATCACAGAGATGCAGCTCCGACCAAGATTATCCTCCTTGATGTTCTTATGTGCACAGCTGCGAGCGCGACACCCCCTCTGATGTTGTCACTGCCCCCACACCATCAGCACAAGCAGTGCTCCGGCATCAGCAGGCACCATCCCCCATCAGTAGTGGCTCCGGCTGGGTTGCCAAAATCTCCATTGCCCCCAACCAGAGCTTGAACTGCTCCATGTACTTGACTGGGCAAAAGAGCACCAAGCTCTCTTGATCATGGCTGCATGGATTGCCAAAGCCGACACAAGCTGAGCCATCTCCCACTCTGAAAACATAGAACATTTCTCAGTTTCCACAGGTTCCACAGAGCCACCGCCGAAATCATGTTAAACACTACATGATTCTTCTCACTTAACCGCAAAATTTAGCCATAGATTCAAAATCTACTATTACAGGCATATATGGATGTACATTCTTCTGTATCAGTCCACAATTGCCTAGCTACAACACAGCCAAAGAACAAGTGCATGATGCTCTCCTTATTAAAAAAAAAGCGCAGGATGCTCTCTGGTTCAGTACAAAACAGGCACTGATCATTCTCTATCTTCTGTCTCTAATGAGAAGTTTATTTTTTTGATAAGAGCCATAGAAATACATGAACTCTTGGTGGGATCCTAAGTTTCCACACAGCAGGTGTAAACATTACTGACTTTGTACAAGGACTGTGAGGAATAGACCCCTGATGAGGTGTACTGCCACACCATTTCGTCCTCCTCCCCTGAGAAGACGTTGGAGATGCCAGTTGAACCACCTCCTCCCACTGCCTCATCTGCCGTTTGTCTACACACCTTCTGAATTTTCAGATTCACTCCATCCCAGATATCTGCAGTTGTAGCAGACCTCTAGGCTAGAAGAGCCTAGCCAGTCGTCCTTCATCTATCTCCATGCCCTCCATCCCAGATACCATTCCCCCTACCCATCTGTACCCCATTCTAGCTACCTGACAAAACCCTTCCACAACTGAAAGCCGATGCTACTAAATTTGCAGGCTTGAATTTTGCTATCAGTTCAATGCATCGCAGAAATTGGTCAATACTGTCGATTTACTTGTGTAGTTCAAGCCATTGTTGGCATGCTAATGGTTCATTTTTAACCCAGGTCTGCAAAACCGGCAACAATTCCCATGGAACCAAAATTTCATCTGCGGCCAGAAAGGCTCTCGTGGTGAGTTTTTTACTGTCGAGGAAAACTAAGCACGCACATTGTGCACAAAATTTGTTTTCCCCAGCTCTATATTTATTTATTTGTGCAAAGCATGCTCACCATGCTTGGTTATGTCAATGGCGGCTGACAGTTACTGTCGACAGCAATGCTTGGAGCTTGGAAAGCTGAAGCCACAGCCACAACAGCCGTGTGAACGTCAATCCAGAAATGCAGAGCATCGTCACACATGATCCAGATGTTTTATATTCCCTCTCCTCTTCTTATTCCTTCTTATTCGTCCTTCGCCCATATGTGAAGAAAATGCTATCAAATTCATCTTTTTGTAGCTTGCTTGGAAAACCTCCAAGTTCTGTTCTGTATATGCATGCATATTACTTGGCTCTGTGCTTCAGATGCGATCACGTCAAGGTTCAAAAATATGTTGTACAAGGAACTGTGAGAGAAATTCAAAGGTGGATTTCTGTGTTATATTCTTGAGTGAGTTTGTAGGCTCTGTGCTTCACTGGATTGTTCGGTGATAGCTAGGTGTGTATGGTGCTTCGTGAGAAACAGTTTCATTACATCAGTGGCTCTGTGCTTCAGATGCTTCAGTTTGCTTCATGAGGAACAGTTGTGGGCTTGCAGTTGTAGGAACAGTTGCAGGTGCTGATGTGCAGAAGAGTAGTAAACTGAAGTAGGTTTTTGAACAAATCAAGTTCTGCTTTGGATCTTGAAACCTGCAGTTGGAACTTGTGAACAACTGATTCGTGGAAGGCGGCGTTGTTGTATTTTTGCATGAACTTTCTACGTGTAATGCCAAAGGAACGTATGGCCTGAATTCCGCATAAAAGGGACAAGGGATTTTTGTTACCGAAAGACATCTCACATGGAACCTTTTTTTTTTGAGAAAACGGGTTGGATTTATTTCTAACATAATTTTATATCCATCCCCTTACAAAGGGAACCTCGGAAAAGAACAAAATTACATTGAAGAGCTATTGAGGTCCACTGCTCCTCTTCGTCACTGACAAAATTACATAATTACAAGATTTATTGAGCTATTGAGCTATTGAAAAGAACAAAATTACATCGACAGTTTGCATCACTGACGAGGTCGAAGCTTGAAGCCAATTCCCATACAAACGAAGACGCATCAAATCTTCCAAAAGGCCCGAGCAGCACACAAAAAAATTGATGTGCACTTGATACGACTAGTAGAGAGCACATGCGGCACGCAGGTGTTTTTAAAAATCTATTAAATAAAAAATATGTTTATTTTAAAAAATATTTTCAAAAATCTATTAAAGAAAACATTGATACCTAAATTGCCTTTTGACCTTGTGAGTTTGATCTCCACCTAGTTGAAGGAGAACATCATATGGTACTCACAAATAAGATGCTTCAGAAATAATCATGACGGTCTTCAGATTCTTGACAAAATTATTGATGTGTACAGATAAGTAATGACCAGGGATACATCAGAAGTACATAATTGTCATGAAAACGTTGTTTTCAGCTTGAAGCAACATGTCGTATGAGCTAATTCCAATTTCAATGCATTATACAAAATTAAATTTCCATTGTTGGACATATTACAGGTGGGCTCTGATATCCCATATTTCTTGTGCTGCAGCCAAATGAAATTTAAAAAGAAAGTCATATAGAAAATGTCTTATCAGATATCCCCAGATCCTCATGCTGCCATGGACAGTTACCTATGCCTCCTGTGTCCCTGATCCTAGTACAGATCGATGCGCTTAGCTTTCCCACAATCGAACACGATAGGAAAACATGGCAGGAGAGTGCACGCTTCAAGAAAATTGTGTATTACCTTATACAGCAGGCTAGCCGCCAAGAAAAATCAAGCTACCTACAGCTTCACCGTTTCCCATATGATTAGCTCCATATATCCTCGTCTGTGTTGGCATGTATTGGCATTCACAGCATATACCACCATCTGTATGCTGCATTGCAAGAGCTGTTTAGCTTAAAGAATTTTCCTCTCTTGAAGTCTTTTAACCAAGACATACACATCATTCCTTGGTAAGCAGGATCAAAGAGAGAAAATCGTGATGATCTCTGCACATGAAAGCAAGGCCTCTTTAATTTCCTCCATAAAAGGCAGTGAAATGCTTTAGGAGCAATGTAAAGGTTATAGCTTATACTTACTGAGTAGCAGCAGTTTTTCTGTCATGCTTTTATTGTTCTGAAAACCTGCGAACTTTCCAATATGTCGAAACTGAAATTATGAGTGTGTTGATAACCTGATTCTTGATATTCCATCCGCTAAAGAATTTTTTTACAAGCTGGTTTCAACAGCCATAACTGAAGGATGGCTTGATGCTTCTTTTAGTAAATCTGCTGTCTTTGAGGTAGAGATCCAAAATATATACAAGTGTCACCCGTATGTGCCACGTAACACCAGCATCAGGAGACAACGCCAAACAGAATCAATATCTATAACCATGCAGCACGGATCCACAAGTGTCGTCGTCTCTAAGTGTTGTTTCCATGGAGGTAAAGGAAATCCAAACTTTGGCAAGGTAGAATCAGCAAGGGAGCTTCTGTTTGTAGACAGTTTACATTTTTAAACCTAAAATCCTCACACCTACCAGAAAGTCAATTAGCTGATCTGAATGTAGGGTGCCGGGTCAGAGGTGCAAGCAAACACTAACAATCTTCGTCTCGAAATGACAGCTTGAGAGATCCAAATAATTCTGAATTTGTTGGTATTGGTATTTTGCAAAGTGCAACATATATACATGTCACATTGAGAATCTATACTAAATGATCGGATCTCTAAAAAAGACCATATGGCGTTAAAATAGGGACTATAACAAGAGGGTATGGGATGTAGCAAAAGGGTATTCCAATCCCAGATAATTTATTTCAAATAACTGGATGGTTGATCAATACTAATAGGAGCGGAACAACTACAGACTAGATCAGCAAGTCCCGCCCGAACATACATGACCGTGGGTCACCAATTTCATCATATTCATGCGTGATGATCAAACTTCACAACGAACTCGATTGAATTGTCTCACAGGAATGAAAAATGCAGAATAGCAGGAGTGTGTTTCCTTACCTGCAAAAGTTGGAATCAATCCAAGTCCGGCGGTTCTCCACTCCACGCAGAGGCGATCCGCGAGGTAAAGGTCGGGGACGAGCACGAAGACGACGTCGGGGATGAGCATGTCTGCACAGGTTGAAGGAATGTGCGGAGCGGCAGAGGAGCCCACGGCCAGCACGATGGAGGTAGGCACAGCGGCGTGCGCCTGGTCCTTGACTGGCCTCGGGCAGCGCAGAACCACCATGAGCGGTGAGGAGATGCAGCGCCACATGCCCACACCAATGTCGGGGACTACGTATCGGGGCTTGGTTCTTCCGCTGGAGGCGCTGGAGGAGCGGCGGACAATGAAACAACTCCGCTCCTGCCCTGCTCACGGCCGCTGCCTCTGCTATTCCGCTTCTGGACCCGCTGGCAGCTCCGATTCGCGTGCTCGCGCTCCGCAAGGATGGGAGCGTGGAGAGGAGGGGGAGGGCGGTGTGATGCTGATGGGGAAGGGAGGAATAAGAGTAACTCCGCCCAATACCTCTTTTAGGAAAAAAAGAGAGAAAGAATAAACTCCAACAATCCACCTAAACCTTCCCTAATTTTTTAGCGACGCTAAAAAACAGCCTGCCACCGCGTATATTTTAGCGTTGTCGTTCCTTCCCCAATCCTGATTCCTGCACGCCCACGCGTCCCTTTCGATGGACGCAATACGATGATGTGTCCTGTGTTTGAAGTATTGGAGGCTATTTATTAGCGATCTGCTGTGGATTGATATGTTTTTGGGGGAAATTTTTTTTAGGAGAACTCCCAATACATATTTTTAGGGAAGAATTTTTTAGGAAACTCTTGGAGTTGCTCTAAGGGTGAGGGGCGGCGGAATTAGCGGATCGGCCAATCGGGTGATGAAATTTCCTTACGGGCGTGCGGCGTGGCTGTGCGCGAGGGGAGGCAAAGCGCGATTGACGCACGGGCTTATGCGGGTACACGGGCGCGTAAGTGATTTTGCTCGGTGAAAAATGTAGCGTCTAAAATGCAGAATCTTTTTTAAATGGTTGTTTTCACCCTCCGCAAAATTTTGGTACCGATCAAGAGGGTCTGTTGTGAGGGGTAAGAAGTAATACATCTATGTGATAAGTGTTTTCAATTATTTTGGATGTACAAAAGATGAACGTGCTAGCAAACGCCGATCGGCCAAATCTTCGTTACGAGGAAGGGGATCTGTCGCCACGCACCTCGATGGCCGACCCCAACCCGACAACAACAGAAAACTCAAGAAGGGGATACGAAAACACAAACCCGATTTCTCAAGTTTGTGGACTACATCCCTCACGAGCTCAACTCCAGAAGATGCGTTGCCAACACCGCAATCGCCTGAGATGGCTCGGAGGGACCAAAGCTCGGCAGCAGCCGACATACCGACAACACCGAGGACCAAAAACTAACCTAAACTATTATAACTAGGCTAGTAGCTCTCCCGGACGTCGATCCGCTGGTTATTCTCCACCTACGGCCTCCAAGGAGGACGCCACAGGGAAGAAACCAGCTGGAACTTTTTTTTTTTCCTGAAAAAGATCACAAGGAACACATTCATTCTCTGTTTTAACTTAAGGACCGGCCCAACAAGTCTCCGTAGCCCAAAACTGCTCAGGCATGGCCCAAACTTCCAGCCCATTCCACGAGTGTGAGACCGACCCAGTAATGCCACGCTTGAACAGCCTCCTCTCGATGACACGTGGGTCCCCAATAAGGTGAACTACGCCTACGCGCACCCAGCACTTCTTCTCCTTCCCCCTTGGCAGCCAGGCATCTTCCCACCCCCTCTCTATTTCTCCTCCCCATCTCTTCCCGATCCACCGGACTCCAAACCCTAACCAAGTCAGATCTCCGCCTCCGCCGCCGCCGGCGAGAGCACCGGATCAGATCCGCCGCGATGGCGTTCCGCCGCATCCTATCCACCGCGGTGCGCCGCCGCTCGGCCGTCGCCGCGGCGGCGGCCGGGAGCGCGCGCGAGGCCTCCACGGCCGTGGCCGCGGGCCCCGGCGTCCTCGCCCCCGATGCGACCCCGGTGCGCGCCCCCGTGATGCCGTACGACCGCATCGCCGAGGCCGTGAACGCCAGGGTCCGGCGCCTCGAGCACCCGGACCCGCGCTTCCTCCGCTACGCCAACCCCGTGCCGTCCCACGCCGACCACACGGCCATCCTCGCGGCGCCGCAAACCCGCGTCACCACGCTGTCCAACGGCCTGCGCGTCGCCACGGAGTCTTCCCTCGCAGCGCGCACGGCTACGGTCGGCGTGTGGATCGACGCGGGCAGCAGGTACGAGAACGAGGAGGCGGCCGGCGTCGCGCATTTCGTCGAGCACATGCTGTTCAAGGGCACGGGCAAGCGCAGCGCCGCGCAGCTGGAGAAGGAGATCGAGGACATGGGCGGCCACCTCAACGCCTACACGTCGCGGGAGCAGACGACCTACTACGCCAAGGTGCTGGACAAGGACGTGCCCCGTGCCATGGAGGTCCTCGCTGACATCTTGCAGAACTCTAATCTCGATGAGGCCCGCATTGAGCGTGAGCGCGAAGTGATCCTAAGAGAGATGGAGGAGGTATGACCCCTGATGCCCCATAATGTGTAGGTATTTGTTTCCATCAACATTTCTCGTTTTTATGCTGTATAGACCAGCTTAGGTAGTATGGTATTGGTTTTATTTGACTCAGATTAGATGCATTACATTACGGGTTCCATAGTGTTTGATGAATAGGCCTTTCTTCTGGTTTGTTGTTAGCATTTTCTACTATCCTTAAGCTATATCAGAGAGAGAAAACTAGTATTCATAATCAATTTATTTCTTAATGCAAGGGTTTGGAAATTTTAGAGTGAGGGAAGTGAACATTATGTGAGGCATCTGTTCCTCTGATCATTTCTTAAACTTGCCGAGAGGCTATGAAAAAAGAGTACGGTGAAAAATATTTTTTGATGCATACGTGGTCACTTCAACACATGGTGTTATTTGTTAACTTTATTTTGTCCCGAGCCTTTTAGCAACTTGTTTTTGATCCTTTGCACACTTTATCGATGATACCTCAGTGATGGACTGATGGTTTTACTCGATTGTGCTTTGCAAATCCTCATATTGATTGATTAGTCAAGGGGTTCAATGTAGCACAATTGATGGGTGCAGGCTTTATCTAAAGTGGCTGGCAGTATTATGAAATATGATTCTTCTGTCTGCTTCTATCTTGTATAGGTCGAGGGACAATCCGAGGAAGTTATATTTGATCATCTCCATGCAACTGCATTCCAGTATACATCCCTTGGCAGACCAATCTTGGGTTCGGCAGATAACGTCAGGTCGATCACCAAAGAGGACCTCGAGAACTACATTGCAACTCATTATACAGCTCCTAGAATGGTATAGGATATTTCAAAATATGCATATGTGCCATCTTATGTTCCTGTTATTGGTGGAGTATGATGAATCTACTTCTGTGTGTTTTCAGGTCATCACTGCTGCAGGTAATGTTAATCACGATGACATTGTGAAGCAGGCAGAAAAGTTGTTCACTAAGCTATCGACTGACCCTACAACAACAAGCATGTTGGTTGCTAAGGAACCAGCCTCTTTTACTGGTTCTGAGGTGGGTGTTGCCATTTTCACTCTACAATTATTTCTGCTATTCGTCATGAACACACATTTATCTTATCATTTTATGCTTCATTAGGTTCGAATCATTGATGATGATATGCCCCTTGCTCAATTTGCTGTTGCTTTCAATGGAGCATCCTGGGTAGATCCCGATTCTGTTGCATTGATGGTTATGCAATCAATGCTTGGTTCATGGAACAAGAATGCTGGTGGGGGAAAGCACATGGGGTCAGTTCCTCTTGTTTTTTCTGTTTCTCCTTCCTTTCTGGCATTTTGACCATCTTCTTTTTTCATATTCTGCAATGTTGTTTTCACTGACCATATCACTGTTATGTTATGCTTAACTGTTACAGTTCAGAGCTTGTACAAAGGGCAGCAATCAATGACATTGCTGAGAGCGTAATGGCATTTAACACAAATTATAAGGACACTGGTCTGTTTGGTGTCTATGCTGTTGCTAAGGTTAGTGTTGCATTTCTACCTTTGAGTAGAAGTTGACATAAATTGCCTAAACTAGTGTTTTATCCCTGTATAAAAGAAACATGTCTCCACAACCAGAATAATTGTTAAATTTCTTGAAAGAGATGGGTAAGATACCAAAAGGCCCAAGATGTGTACCATCTGCATGGATATATTTATGCTGTTTGCAGTTGTGCTTTTCCTCCCCTGTTTCTATTCCAGCATCTGCATGCTCTCAGCTCACGTAAACTTCTAAGCTCCACACAAGCTGTAGCAGTTGGGTTTCTTGGTGACAACAATGCATGCATTTAGTGGAAATAATCAATTAGCATGTCATATTGCCCTTCGCTGTGGCAGCTCTGTACCAAATCGAAAGTTTTTTTTTCGTGTAAAAATAGAATGATAGAGGGGCCTTTGTTTTCCATTTCCATTTTAATAGTTGAGGCCCCACAGGAGCTTGGTAAATCTACTGCCTGATATTAAGACAAATAAGACTTTTGATTTGTTTGTTGAATGCAAATCATGGATATGTGTGCTTAAGGATGAAGTGTACCCCCGTGCTGTAGTTCATTGCTCATAAATCAATTTTGGTTCCCATTTATCTGTTGTGAACTCCTTTTGCTTGTGCAGTAGTATTGTGATCTTGTTGTAATGGGTGTCTTATGCAGTATTTTTTACTCTCTTTGTGAGCCTTTTATTTTAATCGTATGTTAAATGTTTTCTCCACTCTGGTGATTTTACATGACCTTGTTTTGCAGGCTGATTGCTTGGATGATCTGGCTTTTGCAATTATGCAAGAAATGAGCAAATTGTCATACCGGGTTACGGAAGAAGATGTTATTCGTGCTCGTAATCAGGTGATTGTTTGATGAGTGCTGATTTGGTTCGCCTGTAATTGAATTTCAGTTTACTCAAGCACTGCATCCTAAGCATGTTCCGTGCTGATTCCTTTTTTGGGGCTTTAGTGATGAAGATAGAGAGCAATCACTGGCTGATGACAATTTTTTTTTCATTTATGTGCTGGGACATATGAATCAACCATTGGATTGTTTCAGCCATGTCACATTTTCATTTTATTTTTGTTATGCCACTTTCAGCTGAAGTCCTCAATCCAACTCCACCTTGATGGTTCCACTGCTGTTGTTGAGGACATTGGCCGTCAGGTATTATCTGGCTCTATTCTTGCGATGAAAACAATCATGCGATTTTCTTTTTGAAAGGAGATTAACTCTGCTTTTTGAAAGCAATAAGGTTTGATACAATGTCTGGAGTCCATAGGGCTGAAATTTGAAGGACCGATAAAGTCTATCCTATTATTTGTATTAGTGCCTTACAAGTTATTTGTGTTCCTCCTGTTGTGCCAGCTGCTTACCTATGGCCGACGAATTCCTGCCCCTGAGCTTTTCGCAAGAATAGATGCAGTTGATGCAAGCACTGTGAAGCGTGTTGCAAATCGCTTCATCTTTGACCAGGTACTGTTTTGCCAACATACAGAATTTCATTCTGTAGAATTTTCAGCATATTCAAATGTAGATTTGATACCATCCAATTTAATGCTTCAGGCTCTGGTAAAGTGCTAAAAGCTAGGCCAATTTTTTGCTGTTTGCTCTGAGGCTTCATTTTCTTTAGGTGCCTGTTTATTGTGAAGCAGATGCTACCATAAATTGTATTATGCCTTTTGTTTTTGCTAGACGTCTAGTGATATGAATGCATGGTCTCATTTTGTGCTTATGTGTGCAAAAAATCATTTGGATGATCTAAGAGAATGCTTGTCCATCTCAATGCTACTACCTTGTTAACCATCTCTGTTTGGGAAAAATAAAATTAGAGCATCTGCATTTTCTTTAGTTCTTTGAAAGCTGTAGAAAGCAACTTGTATAATACTGAAATTTCCTTTGTTGCCTGAAAATTCTGCTTCCAGGATGTTGCAATTGCTGCAATGGGACCAATCAAGGGACTTCCAGACTACAACTGGTTCAGACGCCGGACCTACTTGCTCCGCTACTAGATCATGTACGGGTGTACCATGTTTACAGTCTGCAAAAACAAGATAAAATTGCCGCTTTTGGCGTCAGTATATTATGGCCCTCTGCATTGCACATTACGTGCTGGAGTGGAGGAATTTTTTGAGTATGTTTTATTTTCCAAAATCTTGTCCCAAACCAACAAATCTGTCAATAATGATAGGCAGGCTCAACTGACGTGGCTGACTTGAGTGGCCACCCGGTGTTTTTTTTTTCTACGATGAATCATGACCCTTACAATTCCATCTTTTGTTGGAAGATAATTTTCTTTTGGCAAATAACTTTATGAAGCATCTGTTATATGTAAAGATAGTACAATATAGCGTCGTTGCTATTTTTGGCAGCTGCGCAAATTTTTAACTTCTCTGGTGGGTTCCTTTTTTCCCAATACAATTGTTGTCTTCTTTCCACAGTGATCTCTGTATCACTGTACTCTGGAGTCTTGAAGGATCAGCGATTCAGGTGGTACAGTCCCGGCCTTGCACATTGTGTGATTGCTTGTCAGGCAGCTGCGAAACAGCACTTGCTGCGGGTGTCAATCTTGCTAGAGGTGTTCCGCCTTTCTATCTTCGTTTAAACAAGCGGCGAAACTCAAACATATTCAGCTTTGCCTGCAACCAATGCAGCCTACAGTATCTGCAAATTGTCCCCAGCCTTTCCTCAGCAGCGACCGGCAGCCATGCCTTCGTGAACTGCTTGCTACTTCAAAGAAAAAACATTTGGTTCTCGTTCTGAACACATGTAAGCAGCTGGAAGAGGAATATGAAATAGGAGGATTGGTTGGGCAGGTCACATATTGAGGGCCTGAGAGCACAAACTCCCCCCCCACCCTCGCGACCCCTCTCCCTTCTCGCTCGTGCAGCTCATGGGAAGTATGGAGAGCGGGCGTTTCGTGGCACTGCTGGCGCCGCTGTCTCTTCTCCTCGTTGCGTCCCTGCGAGGGTGCACCGCGTACGGCGGCGGAGAGCTGACGAGGGGCAGCTTCCCAGAGGGATTTGTGTTCGGCACAGCCGCCTCCGCTTATCAGGTTTGGTGGCTCCTTTCCATTTTTGCTGGCATCCTCCTACTAGTTATATCTAGCACCACCATTTTCTTGGGGAGCAGGACCTCAAGATTTTCGTAGGATTTAGATAGTGGGGAAGATAGGGGCTAGGGGCTGAAGACGCCATTGTCTCTCTAACAATTTACCATAGAAATTTTGTGTGGTTTTCTTCCCATGAAGGCATGAACCACCCAAACACAACACTTTCGATCATACCATAAGCTCAGCAAAGACACGACATTTCATCCGGGCGTTTTTCCTTCCTTCTCCCCGGCTGGCCGGCTTTTGTGCTTTCCTGACTCCTGCTATGGGGTCACAATTTTTGTAGCCTTCCTTTCATTAGAAGACAGGCACTGCCTGCTTGGGGTCTTGACGAAACGAAACTGGATGTACCAACGCCTAGCCCATCATCTTTGATCATCCAATCTCCTCGAGGTGCCCTCGGCAATTCTTTCCTTCTTCTTGTTTTTTTTAAAAAAAGAAGTCGACTTGCGTGCTACCGCGTTGACTCAGCCCTCTATGATTCGACGCGAGTCCCAACTCCCACGCCACTACTGGAGCGCCGCTGGTACCAGCTACTGCCAGCCTAAAGTCTAGATGGTAGAAAAAGGGTGAAAAAAAAGAGATGCAGAAAGATATCATCGCGTGCCATGCATGCCAGGGACATCCGAAGAAATTGGACGCGGCAATAGTGGCCGTTGGCACAACCACAAATACGAGCCACTACAGCCTGTGATCTCGACTCCCGGGCAGGATGAATTTTCTGTTCTAAGTCAAACAGATGATTACAGCACCAGAGACCACTTCTCAGCTGCCACCAGTTCCATTGCAGTACAATTGTTCAGATAGCACTAAATTTCCGATCGAGATCTACGCTTCCTCCTACCTTGTATATCAGCATAATACTCTAGCTTATACTCAAACCTCATATTAACTTCTGCTAAATAAAAGATAGTGATTTTAAATTAGGGATATGTTGTATTGTTCCTGGGATCTAATTTCATTTTCAGACCTGTAGTTGGCTGGTTGCAACGGGGGGCTGCAAAAGCTAACATGGTGACACAAAAAATTAAAACGGAGTGAATTTATATCACAAGACCATTAGATGCCATCATTAGCTTTTCAGAAAGCCTAATTATACAAAGCAACATAGCATAGGCTGACTGCAAAAATCAAAGCTAAAACAAAGGGATTCACAGAACTGCAAAAATCACAGCTAAAACAAAAGGCCTCATTGTCGTTGCGAATTGTACGATGAAAACATAGCAAGAGATTCGCAGAATCATAGTTCACATTAAATTAAAACATATAAAAGCAACACATTAGCACCTGAGTGAAAACATTTAGTTCACACTTGAGATTACACACTGAATTAAAAGCAACACATTAACAACTAAGTGAACACATAGAAAAGCAACACATATCAACACTGGATCCACAAAAAAACACAGTTTGAGATTACACCAGACTAAAACATAGACGCAAAAGTCACACCTGAATGAAAACAGGAACTCATTATCTCATGATTTTAGCATTTCACAGCCAAAATGCCACAGGATCCTGCAGGAGGAAATCAGTTGATGCTTCATGAGGCAGGCTGTAGCAACGAACCCGGCAGTGCTTAAGCTTCAGGTCTCCATTCGCGTCATACCTGAGGGAGAAGGTCTTCACACGATACATAAAGCGACCGCAACGAGGCACACTTCCTGGATCCTCCGTCTCCAATATCTCCTCCTCCGGCTCCCAGATCTCCTCCTGCCGCTCCCAGAGCTCCTGCCAGAGCTGATCAACGACCCCCGGCTCCCTGAGCTCCTGATCAGCCCCCGTCTCCCTGAGCTCCTGATCAGCCCTAACGTCATCAATGGAGACACACTCCACAAGGCAGAATTTGCCCCGGCGCATGTGCACAAGGGTGGCACTTACATGCCTCTCAGCTGGGTTCTTGTTGTACACCGTCTCCTTGCTGCACTTCCAATCAGGGGAAGGGTGCAGTCTGTTGCTAGTGTCGCCAGTGCCGGTGCTGGCCATGGTGCAGCTGTAGAGGTACCCAAGGGTCTCCGGGTCTTTGGAGAGAGACCGACAAAGGCCTCCAGGGACGGGTCGTAGTGCCCACGGCCGGTGAAGGGCAACACCCAATCACCGTATGGTTTCCACACATACTGCTTGGTGTCAAAGATGAAGGTGGCCGTGGCCCCGGTGGCGTGACTCCTGGTACTGACGAGGATGCATCCATCGGGTTGCACGGCGTAGGAGGAGACGTCCACCCTCGTGAACGGCGGATAGGGAGACGGTGCCACACTCACGGTCCGCTATTGATGGTGAGATGGGCCGCCCGGCACTAACCCGATTTGGCTTGGTATGAATAGGTCCGATGGCTTTTTCGTACCCTGTGTTGACCCAGGCACGGCACGATGGCCTTTTTATCATGCCGGGTCGGCCCGGTAGCACGGCTGGCACTACCGTGTTAGTGCCAGGCCAAGCACTATAGACCAGGCAAAACTCAACCAAAACTTCAAGTTAAGGAGATGTAAAATTTTTCATCAAAACCACAGAATTCACAACCAAAGATAGGAGAAATATTTGAAAAGTTTGAGCTGGTGTAATGGCTGCCTCATTAAAAACCTATCTAGGTAAAACTCACACCTCGTGAGAAACCCTAGATAGAAAAAAAGAGTGCTGCCCAGCTCAATCAAATAAACATTAAAGTAGTTTAAAGTTATTGCAGACCAAGTTTGAGTTACACATCTGAATCACCATGAACATCTAGATACAAATTAGCAAAACTATCTTCAAGTTCCTGATCCTCCACCAGATTCTGAATTCTTGCTTCTGCATCTTCCCAGTCCTTGATGCAAGAGATCATCTCCACCATCTCAGAGCTCAATCGATGCCGCCTGTCCTCGATGATCCTGCCATATGTACTAAAAGCAAACTCTAATGATACTGTAGAGACTTAGCTAAGATTGACAAAACTGGATAAGTTCGTTTATGCTCATGCCACCAATTCAAGATGATGAAGCTATCATCAAAATGGGTGACAGTGTCATTGTCCAAGTAGATAGAGAGTTCAGAGCCAATACCCATACTAGTTGCACAAGTGCTTAGTGCTTGCAGCAAAGTACTTGCAGATGATCTTCTAGACAAAGCAGGAGGCAAAGCGGGAGGAGGAGGTGGAGAAAGAAGTACTAGGGACATCACCAAGTCCAAAAGCAGATACATCACATCACCACCACTTGAAAAAATATCATCCCAAGCATTATTTTTCTTACCCAGAATTGGATGGCGGTGGATGCCTTTGCAATTTAACTGCACCAAACTTATCATCATATAGCTTAAATGCAGTAGAAAGTTCAGCTCTTATATCAGGGAAGTAAGCATAATAATCAGTACCAGTAAGACTAGATAACAATCCGAGCACATTTTGAAAACCTTTCAATTTAGCTCTAGGTTTCCAAGATAAATGCAATAGAATAAAGTATTAGAATATCCATCCATTACTTAAGATCCTAATCTTTCATAGGAACAACTACATGCCTAAGCACTTCACTATTTTCATAATATTTTAGATGCTTAGTAATCAAAATAAGCTGATGCAACATAAGTGGAGATGTAGGATAATAAACACTAGAAAGTGCAATGGTAGAATCATAAAACAGTTCAAGGAATGATAACATACTCTCTGCAAGAGTCGAGTGATCTTCTATCAAAAGTAAAGGATCTTTTTCACCCCCGGGATAGTTAGTCTCAATGAAAACATTAAATGTCTGCCTGTAAGGGATCATGCTTAACCATGAGGTACGTGGAGTTCCACCTGACATCCATGTCCAAACCAAACTTTCTAGGATGAACATTCATAGCAAGGTAGAATCTCTTAAATGCAACAATGCGCTGGTTAGAAGAATTGATGAAAGAAATTGCAGTTCTAAATGCTTCAAGATATTGCTTAATATGATGCAAGACGGATTTAACCATAAGATTAATGATATGACAAGCACAACACTGATGCAAGAACACTTTACCAATATAAGCAGACAATTTAGGACTCAGTTTCTCAATATCATTGGTATTAGCAGAGGTATTATCTAAAGTAATAGAAAACACCTTTGAAATCAAACCATACTCCTCAAGAACAACAGTCACACGGTCAGCAATGTTCTAGCCATTGTGATTTTCATCAATGAGCCTAAAACCAATTATCCTCTTCTCTAATTTCCATTCAACATTAACATAATGAGCAACAACACTAAGGTAATCTTTGTTAGCATTACCAGACCGAATATCAGAAGTGATAGACACACATGAAACACTAGGTAATGATTCAATAAGGTTAGCATGACAATCATTAAAGTACTTGCTAAAATCTCTAGTGGTCGTTTGCCTAGAGAAAGTAGAGAATCTAGGATTATGAGCAAGCTTAATGTACTCTTCAAATGTAGCAGATTCACCAAAGCTAAGAGGAAGATCAAGTCTAGCAATCATTCAACATAGCTGAGTACGAGCTACCTCAGAACTGTAATCCCAGTGACGGATACTTCCATCCGAATTGAACTAGATCAAAGACTAGGAAGCACGAAGCTTTGACTTCCTCACTAGGCATTTCTCAACATGCCGATTTAGATGGCCAGTGCCAATAGAAGATCGAGCAGCGTATAAAGTGCCACAATGAATGCACTTGGCAGAGACCCTTACCCTCTTACCATTGATGTCCTTGAATATCTTTTCAAAGTCCTTCCAACATTCAGAGGTAGTGGAATGGCTCCTCTTGGTGCTGCTGCTCACCATGTCTAGATCAGCAGGTGCTGCTACTGCTTCACCAGCACCGTCGTCGCCGCCATCAGCGACGTCAATTGGTTCAGCAGCGCTGCCATCGAAGACCTCTTCCTGCTCCGCCTCTACGTCACTCTCGTCATCTGGACGCTGGCCCAGCATCCGAAGCTCATCGTTGTAGGTGTGCCGCTGGAACTCATCGTCGTTGTCCATCGTTGGTACTCTGGTCCCTCAATGGACTGCTCTACAAACAGAGACGACAAGACGTCAAGAAGTAGAGAAGGCAAGATCAAGCAGAGCGGTGAAAAGAGATAGTAAGATCAAGATCGATGGCTTACCAGCGAATTCGGAGCACCAGAGTGACCGGTGAGGTCGATGAACAACAGATCCGGAGCACCAGAGCTAGAGAGGTGCGCGAGGACGAGAGAGAGAGAGAGAGAGAGAGAGAGAGAGAGGCGAAGAGCAAAGGGAGTCGAGGGAGGCGGTGACAGGAGAGAGGAGTGGGCGGGGGAAGAAGACAACTAGACAAGCAGCGAAGAAGAAAAGTAGACAAGAAGTAGAGAAGAGAGAAGCAGAGAAGGTAAGATCAAGCGGAGCGGCAAAAAGAGATGGCAAGATCAAGATTGATGGCTTACCAGCAAATCCGGAGCCACAGAACGGCCAGCGAGGTTGACGAACGATCGATTTACCGGAGCTCTGGTCCCTCAATGGATTTGCGACCAGCGGTTCCGGAGCACTAGAGCAACCGGCAAGGTCAGAGCTCTTACCGATGGTTCCGGAGCTCCAGAGCGACCAGCGAGGTCGACAAACAACGGATCTAGCAAGGAGATGATGAGAGTGGCCGGAGAGTGGATCTAGTCATCTAGATCTAGAGAGGTGTGAGAGGTCAGAGGACGAGAGAGAGAGAGAGGCGGAGAGCGACGGGAGTCGAGGGAGGCAGTGACAGGAGAGAGAAGTGGGCGAGGGAGCCGGGAGGCTAGGGTTTCTCACCGGGGCGGTGGCCGACACCGACTTCCGGTCACCGGAGAGGAAGGATACGAGAGGGCGAGAAAGGTGTGAGAGGGCGACAAAGAGTTGAGGGAGGCAGAGCGATGGCTGACGGGAGAGAAGAATGAGCCGCTAGGGTTTCTGGCCAGGGGAGGCGGCCGACGCTGGCCCATATACCACCCTCCTCCAACGGTCGGGGAGGGGGTGATCGGCTGATCCAACACTTGGGGAGGGGGGTCGCTGGGGTATCAGGCTGGCATTGGATGGGCCCAAAAACCGTGCCAGGCTCGGATTGGCTCAGCGTGCTAGGGAGGTAGCCCAGGCGCGGCACGCCGAATCGTGCAGGGCTAGCCCAGGCACTATCCACTACGGGTCGTGCAAGGCTAGTGCCAGGCTTTTTCGGGCTATGCTACAGGCCGTCTAGCAGGCTTGGCCCATCTAGCCATCTATACGCTTCGCTACGTTCCGGCGTCTAGAGGCAGTAATCAAAAATGCCAATATCCAGAGCGAATAGCCTATCATCACCAACGGGGAAGTAGATCGGAAAAGACAGATAGATCGGCACAAGACCAAAGATGAAGCTTCGATCCTTGACATCGATCATTGGGATGCCCGTGATATGATCAGACGTGTCGGGATGCGACACCAGGATCTTGGTACCAAAAGCTGACGTGAAGTACTCTACAAACCCACGCGGCGCACAGATGCGCATGATAACTCCATGCAAGGGCACTTAGAGGCTTCTCCTTTGCCTGAGCCAGGCGGTAAGGGCACCTTGTGGATGGTGTATCCAGAGTTCCAGTCATCAAACGCAAGGTAAAGGTGCTGCCTCCGACCCTCTTCTGTATGCCCTCAGGCATCCTTGTTTGCTCGTCGCCTTGTTGTTGTCTACTCACCAACCGGTGAACAAAAGTTATTTTTTCCTGGATTACTCGTAGATCAATCTGGTTCCTGCGATTCAAATTCGAAGAAGAATCGACTGTCAAATAGAAATCAATCAAGCCCAATCATCCTACTGCAACTCAACCCAACAAATCCAAGTATCCAAATCTGAATCGAGGGAAGATGATGTGGCGGTAGGAATTTATTTACTTTAACCCTTTTCATTCTAAAATTTCATGCAGCGTGGCGTGACTCAGCTCATTACACGGTGACCCCGCCGGCCCCTCCTTTCTTCCTCCTGAGCAACAACGGGTGGGTGATAACCAAAGTGCTGGACTAGCCAAACCGAACTCACTCATGTAGTTTTCCTATCCTTCACATCTTGAGGAGGATCTTCAGGCCGGACTCCAAGCAACAAATGCACCGTGTCCCTCCATCCAACCGGATTTATGTTCCCAGTGACCGCTCGCCCGTCCACACGAAGCCCAAAAAGCATGGATACGTCCTCAAGTGTGATTGTCGTCTCACCGGAGGAAAGGTGGAATGTGTGTGTCTCCAGCCTCCACCGGTCGACTAGCGCTGTCAGGGCAGCATTATCCATCTTCGGCAGCCCCGCCTTCACCAATGTTGCAAGCAGGAGGAAACCCGCCCGTTGAAGGTACGGGGCGTACCTATCATCCCCCTCTAGAGGAGTGTGAGTGCGGGGTCGTAAAGGGTTCAAAACCTGCAAACAAAAATTTTCTTTCAACACATCATTAATATCAATCCGCCATGACAAGATTAACTACAACTTCATAAACTTGGAGCTCACATACCTTTACACCCTCTTCAAGCTTCCTCCCACGGTGGTGCTCATCATAGAACATCTCAAGGAGTGGATACCGCGGATGGTGCGCCATCATTCTAAATCAAATATTAAAATAAATTTTAGAAACAAAACTTCAACCATATGGCACAATTCATAACTTCTACATCTCCGTTAGCATCAACCAACTTATAATCACTTTAATATGTAGTAACCAATTCCTAGCTTCAAAATCTAAGCATTAATTTTATATGAAAACATATGTAGTAAGCAATAATCATTTCTAATCAATTCTAATATGCTACATCTTTATCAACAAATAAACTTTTCCATTGCTAACTTCTAAATTTCTATAAACATCAATCAACCATTTTTGAATTATGGATACATCCCCAAAGCTACCATTCATTTATTCATGCTCTCCAATATAACTTCAACATCTACACCATCAAAATTCATCTAAATCCGAACATGCAATACAAACTATATGATAGACAGGTGTTACAATCAACTAATGTAACGATACAACGCACCTAACAATGCCCGATTCATACTCAAACCACCATTGCAACCCAAAACCTAACCTAACCCTAGCCACTTCAAATCCTACAAAAATCTCCAAATCTAGAAAAACTACTTGGCTAGAGTGGAGGAGGTACCTTCAAGGAGCAATTTCCCCCCGATTTCCCCTCGAATTCGGTGGGGCATGGGGAGGATCTAGAGGAGGAGTGGGAGCTTGGGTCGGACGGAGGGGAAGGGAAGAAGTGGGGAGGGAGAAAGAAAGGGGCCGGCGGGCCCAGCTGTTATGTGATGAGTCGCGCCACACTGCCTGGCGCGACTCAGTCGTGCCAGAGGAGGGTCGGTCGCGCCACATGCTCTGGCGCGGCTCAATTATTAGTCGCGCTAGGTATTCTGGTGCGACCAAAAGAGCTACTTTGGAATTTTAGTTTAGCCTAGCCTGTTTTTAAAATTTTAGATTAAAAAGAGTTAAAATAAAAAAATCGTGGTGGCGGCGGTTGAGGCTGAGGCGAAGAGGGAGGAGGCGAAAGGATGGTATAGAGGGAGGTGACTTGTGGAGCTCATAGGCCATGCCAGAACTCATGGGAAGTTAGCAAACTGGTTCGATCGGGAGTATATATGGAAGAAGTCCGTTTTAGCCCTTACAAAGGCTAAAATATATTTGTCGATGACTAAAAAACGCATTCAAACTTGTGTAAAAAATGCATTCAAACTTGTGTAAAAAACGCATTCAAACTTGTGTAAAAAAACGCATTGGTAATATGTAGTTTTTGAGGTAATATTAGATTCAGCTTCAAACCGGTGAAATATTTACGTGGCAAAGGTGCAGAACACAATGATCACAATTAAAGTAATCTGTAAACCGTACAAGATTTTACAAACATAAGGTACAGGAAAGGAAAGGTAAGCAGTTGAGGATCCCACGAGGATTGGTAGAAGCTTTTTATCTTGGAAACAAAATTGTTACCTGAAGCCAGCTAATGCTTTGTGACTGCCATTGGGTTGGCCATTAATAGGGCCATTTTGAATTCTTTTGCGATGATAGATTTTGAAGAGACTCTTGAAGCATTATGTTCCTTCTCTAGAATGTCAACGAGTAGTCAGTAGAACTATAGGCATCTCATGGGAAAGTTTCAAATTAACTAGCAAACTTCTAGGAGGAAATCCCATGATACTCAATATGCATGCATTTAATTAACAATTGCAGTCATCTTTAGGTACAGTTTTGCTCAAGCCAAATCATGATTAGTTAATCAGCATCTCTTAGACTTTGGCTCAAGACTGAATATGTATTACCACCAGTGATTCCTACATGTTGCAGCATTTATAAAAAAGTTGAGGATAGCAATTGCAACAACCAATAACTGCAGTAGTTACCTGAGAAAACATATCACCCAGGCAGGTTAGCATTGTTCTCTTCACCATCTCAGGTTAGAAGGTTAAAGCCTGGAGTTTTATCTATTTTTTCTAAGCGCTATGAAAATATTTCCAACTCTAGCAATAGTCCCTCATGGATATAGGACTCTCTATACCCCAGGAATGAAGGGTGGAGGGGGGAATTTGGAGGTTTTCCCAAAATGGGGAGCCAAATGGAAGGTCTGCTGGAGTAAGTTTTTTGACGTGACCCTCTAAATAGGGGGCTGTTTAAAGGGTCTGCTAGAGTTACTCTCTATCATAGTACTCCAGCAATCGATCACAGAAAGGAACACAAAAATAAAGTAGCTGACACAAGGAAACAGTTAGATTCCACGTTATGTGGAGAACACCATCAAATCTTTCTCAACATGTCGCTGAACCAAATGTCTCTATCCAAATGCTCGAAAAAAAATGTCTCATATCCAAGCAGCGCTCCCAGCTCGACAGCAACACATTGAACCACTCTTTCGACAGCGAAATCGACCCTGAAGAAGCTAGCGTGATGCACGCCGGGGAGCCTAACAACCTCCATGACCTGCCTTTCCACCCCGGTCCCCAGCCCTCGATGGTCGCCAACTCGACTCGCCAGGCTCACCAAGTTGATGTCCCCGTCGCCGTACACCACCTCGGGTTCCCCCTCGAGCCGTCCGACCCGAACACGTACGTATCCGGCGTCCTGACCCCGACCCCGACGACGCCGGTCACGGGCACCATCGGCGCCTCCCACATCGGCAGCACCCGGGTCTCGTACGGTACGGCCGCACCCCTTCGTGGAACCCGATCGCCTCGAGGAACCCCGACATGTTGCGCGCCGTGTAGGTCGCGCTCCCGGCCGATCACCACCAGCGGCCGGTCCCCGAACACCACTCACCAGCGGCGTGGGCAGACGCCACAGGGCGCTCTGCTGGCTCCGCGCCAGCCGGAGCATCGCCGGCCGCGCGACGCCCGGCAGGCCGTACTCCATGTCAGCGCTGAGGACCTGCATTCCCGGCGCGAACCCGCCGAGCGGGAGCCGAGGAAGACGACGTGGTGCACGTAGCGGCGGGCCGGCGGCGCTAGGGGAGCGGGCGGGAGTTGAGGAGCTCGGAGCGTGAAAGCTCCTCTAGGCGGCCCGACGCGGACCTCCGTCTTCTCCCTCTCCTCCGGGCCCGCGCCGCCGCAACACAGGTGCGCGCGGCGAGGACGCCAGCACCTCGTTCGCCCATCGAAGATTCAAATCTGAGTTAGTGGAGCTCATCCTCGACATCTTCCATCTCTAGACATCTCCAGCCCCGCGTCCGCCGCGCCGAGGGCTCGCCGGAGCTCCGCCGCGATCCCACCCTTTTCACTTCGCCCCCAGTTTGGATAATCCCGATCCGCCTTTTTTCACTTTACCCTCTTCTTTGATCGCGATCCAGTTATTTTCAATTTACCCTCTCATTTGGATCGCGACTATTAATCGCGATCCGATTTTTTTCAATCCCTTATTTGGATCACGAATATTAATCGCGATCCGATTATTTTTAATTTACCCCCTATATATTTACATTTTACCCCTCCTGCCGGTCGCTCGTTCTCCTCGTCTTCCCGCCGCCCGTCCGTTCGCCGGCTGCCGCGCCTCATCCTCAATCTGAGCGGCGCCGCTATTCCAGAGTTAGCGCGTCCCGATCCAGAAAGCGTCTGTCGGGAGGAGACGTCCTGATCTCCGTCGAGGGCCCCGTCGGGAGGAGACGACGATGCGTCACCCGGAACGGCCTCTGCGAAGCGCGCGGCGGCGGTGACCGCCCGCAACCGCCGCTCCGCCTCCGCCTTCCCTTCGCTACATTTCCTCCGCGACCGCGACGAGGAAACGACGGAGGAGGTGCGGGGACGCCTCACGGTGCTCGGTCGGGCAACGGAGCGGCCGCCGGCAACTGCTGCTTGATTTTTTTTTTTTTTTTTGGCCTGCATTTTGCCACCCCCACCAGGCAGGTAGCTGCTGGAGCAAAGAGGCCACCGGCCAACCCAGCAAACTCCTGATGTTTGCAGCAGCGCGTAGCGAAACCGGGTTAAAACGAGCTCAAATCAACAAAGGAACCCCTGAAAACATAGATAGTGCAGTATGCAGAAATGCAGTGGGATTCAATTTGGAAGGCCAAAGTGGAACAAAAGCGCAAGATCTTCACATGGTTACTGCTACAGCGTCGGTTACCCACCAATGATCGGATCATCAAGCGAGGGGGACAAGTAGACCCTATATGCACATTATGCAGAACCAGGGAAGAAAAGACGCTCCATATGGTTGCCAAATGCAGTTATGCTACTGCAGTTTGGACACTGATGGCCAATAGGAGCAACTTCCAGCTGCCACCGCTACACGATGTTCATCGTTTACACAGTTGGTGGGAAGTGTTGCTCAAGACTGGGACTGCACCAAAAGCAGAGCATATACAGGTTATGATCTACACTGCCTGGAATTTATGGAAAGAACGCTGCAGGCGGGTCTTTGACAACAAAGCCCTGTCGCCAACTGACCTGACTGCCATCATAAGCCAAGACATTGCGTTGTACAGACAGGCGCATATACTGGAGGCATCTGACGATTTGTAATTAACCTTCTTGTTTTAGTGTTGTTGTTGTTGTTGTTTTGTTTTTCTCTCTACATTTTCTTTTGGACCGCTGGTTCCAACACTGTAAATTGTACTGTTTTCTGCTGCTTCCTACTATAATGAATGGGCAGAGCACCTGCCTCTTATTTCTCAAAAAAGAAAACATAGATAGTACAATGGATGTGTTCTCAAAACTATATTCTAGTGCCTAATGTGAAGAGATGTTTTGCAGTATGAGGGAGCCGTGAAGGAGGATGGGAGAGGGCAGACCATCTGGGACACGTTCGCGCACACCCTTGGTACGTCCCTCAGTTTTCTCTGGCCATATTTGAACAGCAAGTCAAGATTATTTCAGGAGTTGTTAGTCTCCATGAATTGCCGAGTCGTAAAGCAAAATGACCTTTTACAGGCAAGATTTCCGACTTTAGCAATGCTGATGTTGCAGTCGATCAGTACCACCGTTTCGAGGTCATTTCGCAACTGATGATTCATGATATAATGTGCCCCCAAACACACGGTCGATCCATGTGACATTTTGCAATCCCTTCTTTTTCCAGGATGATATAGAGCTCATGGCAGATATGGGGATGGATGCGTATCGGTTTTCGATCGCGTGGTCAAGGATTTTTCCAAGTACGTGATTTGGAACCAAAACTAGCATAAATGCCGTCCCTTTTTGAATTACAAACTTCGGTTTTGTTTGATCTGAATAGTTTCATATACCTTAAGGTACTAGTTTCATACTCATTTTCACCATCGATCGTTATTGTTACTTCAGATGGTACTGGTCAAGTTAATCAGGCTGGCATCGACCACTACAACAAACTGATTGATGCACTGCTATCAAAAGGTAAAGAGAAGCCGTGCAAACAAAGCCTTTAGTACTTCATCAAAATACAAAACCTGAATTTCTCATATCAAATGTTTCAGAAATTGAGCCATATGTAACCCTCTACCACTGGGACCTCCCCCAGGCCCTGGAAGATAGATACAAGGGATGGCTTAACAGGACGATAGTGTGAGGCCTTCAACCTGCAACTCTTCTTTCTTCTACTTACTCACACTTTACAGAACTTAATTGATAATTCGCATATAGCTCAATTTCCCTTTTGTTTCCTTGCTCAAAATGCAGTGAAGATTTTGCAGTTTACGCTGAAACATGCTTCAAGGCGTTCGGGGACCGTGTGAAGCACTGGATCACGCTGAATGAGCCACACACGGTTGCCACTATGGGCTATGACACCGGCCTTGAAGCACCAGGGCGTTGTTCTGTGCTGCTTCATCTGCACTGCAGATCTGGGGATTCACACACTGAGCCCTACATTGTTGGCCACAACTTCATCTTAGCCCATGCAACCGTAGCTGATATTTACAGGAGGAAATACAAGGTGAGCAACCCTTTCAACAATACTAAATATATTTCATTATTCCAGCTTGGTACATCTCTTCTAATGTGTTGGTATTCCTTTCACCAATTTGTAGGCGACTCAGAGAGGACAACTAGGGATTGCCTTAAACGTCGTGTGGTATGAACCGATGACGAACACTAGAACTGACATTGAAGCGGCCAAAAGAGCACAAGAATTTCAACTGGGATGGTGAGCAATTCAACTCCATCCATTCCCTGCCGCGACATTATATGCGTGGATTGATTATTAAGCCGGTTTACTATATTTGAAAGGTTCGCGGATCCCTTCTTCTTTGGTGACTACCCGGAATCAATGAGGGCACGGATCGGCGACAGGCTGCCAAAGTTCACAGCCGATGAGGCTGCACTTGTCAAGGGGTCACTGGACTTTGTAGGCATAAACCACTACACCACTCACTACACCATGGATAGTAACACAGTCAGCTCAACTGCCATGGGACTACTGCTGGATGGCACCATGGCAGACACCGGAGCTGTTAGCGTTCGTGAGTCCTCATCATCTTTTCCAGTTTGTTGGCATCAAAATGAGAAAAATTTTAAGCTACTTCAGTTCAGACATGGTAACATATATACTGATTGTACAGCTGATGCTGTTATCCTTTTCTTTTCAATGTTGCAGCCTTCGACATCAAGAATCCGACTGGAGATAGAGTGAGCTGAACACCACAATCTTGCCCTGGACGTGCATATCAAAAGTGTATGCTCCAAACTGAAATTACCTGAACTGTGATGCATGCAGGCCAACTCGCTGTGGCTGTATATCGTACCATGGGGCATGAGGAAGGTGATGAACTACGTCAAGGAAAGGTACAAGAGTCCACCGGTCTACATCACAGAAAACGGTGACAACATATCTCTTTAGCCTGGATTATTTTGCTAGATAGCTGCAGAGTCTTGACAGTGTAGCTGATGCCAATGCAGGGATGGATGATAGCAACAACCCTTTGATTCCCAAAGAGGAGGCCCTCAAGGACAGCAAGAGGATCAAGTACCACCACGACTACCTCACAAACCTAGCTGCTTCCATAAAGTACTGAAGACTACCACTACCTCACCCTGTGCATATTTCACACATTTGCGTGATTGACAACAGGGTGTAGTTTATCTGAATTCCTAATTCCTGCTGTGGTGTTGTTGCAGGGAGGATGGGTGCGACGTCCGTGGCTACTTCGTGTGGTCGCTGCTGGACAACTGGGAGTGGATCGCCGGATACACCTCGAGGTTCGGGCTCTACTTTGTGGACTACGAGAACAACCTCGAGAGATGCCCCAAGAGCTCGGTACAATGGTTCAAGACTCTGTTGAGGTCCAGCTGAAGAAGGCTGCACGTAAAAATGTTTTGGTTTTCAGTTTTCACTGCAGCGTCAACTCTTCTAGCTCGCAGGCCATCTCATATCGTACAACTGTTGTGTGCGTCAAGCTTCAGTGTACATATTGGAAAATTTTGTGTTTCGAGTATGATACACTCACGTCAGGCCATCTGAAAAGAAAAGAGAAAACGTCATTAAAACAATTTGCTATTCATTTTCTTCGCTGTTTGCTATGTGCAGTCCACTGTTCATCAGATCATGATCATCTTTGTGTGATTCTGTATATTTCCTCTCTAAATTAAAAAGGCTTAACCACGAACGGTTTTAACTTCTAACACATGGACTAGGGCACATCACGATACTTGTATACATGACTTGATGGCATGGCCTGAACAAGAAATGGCAATGGGAGACGACGAAACAATGTACATCAAGGCATCTATCCCTCAGCTGGAGCTCAGCAGGGTCTTGAACCACTGCACCGAGCTCTTGGGGTATCTCTTGAGGTTGTCCTTGTAGTCCACGAAGTAGAGCCCGAATCTCGAGGAGTACCCGGCCGTCCACTCCCAGTTGTCCAGCAGCGACCACGCGAAGTACCCACGCACGTCGCATCCGTCCTCCCTGCAGCGGCAGCAAGCATCACTCTCTTGTTATGATCATGCAAATGCGAAATCAAGGAAAGCTAGTGATCAGCCATGAGAGTACTTTATGGAGGCAGCAAGGTTGGTGAGGTAGTCGTTGTGGTACTTGATCCTCTTGCTGTCCTTGAGCGCGTCCTTGATGGAGGTGAAAGGGCTGTTGCCGTCATCCATCCCTGCATCACCCACAGATGATCAGTGGCGCAATATCTAAGAGCGGCGAAGTAACCATGAAAGATAATCTAGGTTACATACATATTATGTGATCTTACCATTTTCGGTTATGTAGATTGGTGGGCTGTTGTACCTTTCCTTGACGTAGTTCATCAGGCTCCTCATCCCGCTGGGCACAATGTACAACCATATCGAATTGGCCTGCGCAGCGGCATCACAGATTTCAGATAAAACATTCTGATATGATCTTGCTCTTTGTCGTATATAATGTGGTGTCTAAACTCACCCTGTCACCAATCGCTTTCCCGTTCCTGAATGCTGCAAGATTGCATTACTGTCAGCATAGGTTTCATATCAGCATGCTGCGTGTCTGAACTCTGAAGTATGATGGTAAACATGTTAAGTAGGATGGGAACTCACGGAGGCTGATGGTTCCCGTGTCTGCCAAAGTGTTATGTAGCAGGCGCCCAATGATGTTAGTGCTGTTATGCCTGGTGTAGTAAGTGGTGTAGTGGTTTATGCCCACAAAGTCCAGCGCTCCCTTCACAAGGGCAGCCTCATCTGTTGTGAACTTGGGGAGCCTGTCACCAACCCGTGATCTCATCGAAGCTGGGTAATCGCCGAAGAAGAACGGATCCGCAAACCTTCCATATTAGACCGATTAGCTAGCAATCATCCATGTATAGTTTCAGAACAGCATTGTATGCAGGTTGATAGGTACAAGGGAATTGGAATTGAGAGGCTCACCATCCTAGCTGAAACTCTTGCCCTCTTTTGGCAGCCTCAATATTAATTGTAGTATTCGTCATTGGTTCGAACCACATGACGTCAAATGCTATCCCAAGTTCCCCATTCTGAGTAGCCTATAATTTAATAAAGAAAATAATTATTTATCAGAGATCAAACTAGAAGCACAAAACGTCACAAGTCTAGAGATCCTCACCTTGTAATTCCTTCTGTAAATGTCTGAAACCGTCGCATGAGCTAAGATGAAGTTGTGAGCGACAATGTAGGGCTCGGTGCCTGAATTCCCTGCCTTGCAGTACAGATGGAGCAGCAAGGAACAGCGCCCTGGCGCTTGAAGCCCATCGTCATAGCCCTGGATGGCAACCGTGTGTGGCTCGTTGAGCGTGATCCAATGCTTCACACGGTCTCCGAAAGCCTTGAAGCATATCTCGGCGTAGGCAGCAAAATCGTTGCTGCATTTGAGCATGGAAATGGTTACGAACTATTTGATCTCAAGCTCTGAAAGTGTGCAGCTGAAGTGATACAGGTTAAAGGGCTCACATTATCTGCCTGTCCAGCCATCCATTGTACCTGTCTTCCAGGGCCTGGGGGAGGTCCCAGTGGTAGAGAGTTACATAGGGCTCAATTCCTGAAAGTTTTCACATTGTCAGAAATTTCAGGCCATTTATTTTGATGAAATACTACAGGTTTTTTTCACCTTTTGCTAGCAGTGCGTCAATCAGTTTGTTGTAGTGGTCGATCCCGGCCTGATTGACTTGGCCAATACCATCTGAAGAAACAAGAACAGTTGAAGGATGACACTAGTATGATAACAGTAAACTGAAGATACCTGAAACTGTTCATATCAAAGAAAGAAGATTCTTCTACAGCGACCATCAAGATCAGTCCTAGAAACATACTTGGCAGAATCCTCGACCAGGCAATCGAAAACCGATACGCGTCCATCCCCATGTCTGCCATGAGCTGTATGTCCTCCTGACAAAAGCCATTTGGAAACGTCGAATAGATCAATTTTACAATAGGGCACAAAGGTCATCAGGTGCAGATAAGTAAACACGCACTGCTCACCTCGAAACGGTGGTAGTGATCGATTGCAACATCAGCGTTACTGAAGTCAGCGACCTTGCCTGCACAATAGGGAAAAAGAACCGAAAAAGTTAAAGCGAAAGTTTTGGCTATGATTGCTAGAACCTAAAATCAATAGTCCCAGATCAGTAGATCAGTGAGTACTCCAGAGTCTCAAGAAATGCCAATATAACTGACACACGTGGAATCCCATTGGTTGGTTGATTCAAATAAAATTAACTGTGTTGGTCAGGTGAATGACCAAATGAAACCAAAAGCAAGTGCATATTATCTGTTTCCCAATCACTGGCGTACAGGTGCTCGTTGCGAATTGCTGGTGGGATATATCAGTTAGCACGAAGCACAACCGCAGTAGTCTTGTTCTGCTCCACTATATATCCAACTTTAGGGAAAGAAAGCATGGTTATCTGATATGTAGTGGCATGGTCAGAGGAGAGCTATTGGCATGCCTGCAAGACAGAGGCTAGAAGTGCCAATGTGCCATGGGCTAATGATTGGGGTTTGGGACTAGCACATTATTCGACCAAACATATGTTTTTTTTACATATCTCACTGACTCTAAGCTTGTAGCTAACTCTAGCTCAAAATGGAAAAATCCTGGCTTATAGATAACAGACTCCTGCATTAATGAGTAATATTCTTGACAGGCACACGGCTGATACAGCTACGTATACGTATACAATTCATGAAATGCAGTGGATCATCTGTTGGGCAGACAGTTGGAGCAGTAGAGAGATTCCAGGAAACGTACCAAAAGTGTGTGCAAACGTGTCCCAGGTGGTCTTCCCTCTCCCATCTTCCTTCACAGCTCCCTCGTACTACAACAACAAACAGAAGAAAATAAACGTCACCAACAACGATCTATCCTGTACAAATCTGCCCGGATGCAGCAAAAACAGGACCCAGATCGTCTTAATTCCATTCCCAAAGATGATTAGTTCCAACGAGACGGATTAGCGGACGGTAGATACGACTCGTGGTGGGAAACGGCACGGGAGCCGCGCGGCGGCGGGCATGCATGCGCTCGTGGACGGGGACGCGGCGGGACCGGTCGGATGCGACGACTCGAGAGTGGCGAGGCTGGCCAGTGGCCACCATGTGGCGCTGGCCGGCCGTGCGCCCGCGGGCCACTCCTCCGGGTTCGGCCGAATTTTCCACGGACGGATCTGAACGGCGCGCAGGTTCGGAGAAAAGAAGGAACATCCCCGCTGGATTGGCCAATCTAGCTGGTCGTGGTCGGGTACTCGATCTCTTGGGTGCATATGCTCGCTTCATCAACTTGCCAATCTAGCATGGCGGCTATACTCGCGCTGTATTATTTATTGCTGGGTGTGTGTAGAGAGAGACACACACTTACCTGGCCCTTTTTTAAGAAGAAGAAGAAGAAGCTAGTACCTCAGCAGGGGAATTTCAATATGCATGTGGTGTGCTATGGTCTTGCGCAGGCGCCTAAGCAACTATCCATCATAGGTTGGCCGGCACTAGTGGAAGCTCAACGTCAGTAACGTGTTAAGGTCATAGCCCTCCGGTTGTTTGTTTCCAAAATGTAATAACTATGAAAACTGAACCGTGTGCGTGTGCTCGGGAGGCCCGCATTGTAATTTGAACTATTCTCTTCTTCTTAATACAAAGATACGCAGCTCTTCTGCGTATTCTTGAAAAAAAAATATGCATGTGGTGCATTATATTGCTACGCCGTTGAGAATTGAAACTCCCCCCTGTGGCTATGGCTAGATGTCATATGCAGCGTGCGCTTCAGCTATGGGGATTTGCGAGCTCATCTCCTAGCCTTGCCAACGGACTAGTTGGCTCACCGCGCCGTCGACGACTCAGGAGGCAGTCGCAGAAGCAGCCACAAACCTGGTAAGCGGAGGAGGCGGTGCCGAACACGAATCCCTCGGGGAAGCTCCCCCGCGTGAGCGCGCCTTCGCCCTGCGCGATGCATCCTTGCAGCATTAGTGACACGCCGGCGAGAAGCAGCAACGCCATCCTGCATCGCCCACTCCTCTCCGTCCTCCCCATGAACACGACCGAGAGAGGCTAAAGCTAGCTAGCGCTACAATAACTACAAGGAAAAGAATCACCCAGCAGTGGAGGTGCGTAGGGTCTTGTGCCGCGCCAGTTGTATTTATAGAGGGAGAACTGGGCTAGGAAAATTTCAGAGGGAAGTTGGCCAGTGGATCTGGGCAGTCAGCGCATGCAGTGGTCTCTTGCTTTAAGGGACTGAGGTTGGTTGGGGAAGGAGAGAGGGACAGAAAGTGTGAACGGAAGTGGCTGCCGTGGCTGGGAACCTTCTTCTGGGTCCTATGATTGATCAAATGCAAAGGGTATGGAGCATCGAGTATAATCAACAGGAATCAAGATTGATAGCTGTTTTTTTTCAAAAGAAGAAGAAGAAGAAGAAAAGACCGATAGCTGTTTCAAAGGCAAGACGACGCGCGTAGCTGGTGCTGCAGGTGCCGAGTGTTAAATTTGAGATTACAGCTCGAAAGCTTCAAAGAGCTACTACTCCCTCCATTTTTATTTATAAAGCATGGTATGACATGGTACGGTTTACTAAAATAAATTTTGATCATTTATTTATCTTATATTATATCATTTATAGTTATAAATTACTGGAGAGTACAGTTGATTACAAATCCAATCATATTAAATTTACATTAAAAAATAAAAAAATGGTGACTAAATTAAAGATTGTAAACTTTAAATTTTGATATGCGCATGCGTCTTGTAAACAGGACCGTAGGGGATATGTACAAATCCAAACATTTGAACCGGATCGAGCTGAGCCGCTGCATGTGCGCCGGTACCACCAACGCCGACGCCGAGGGCCAAGGCCGAGAACCTCCCACCCGTTTGACCCGCGCAACAACAGCCATATATGCATTGTGCGGCTTGAAGTCCACTATTCATCATCAAATCATCAATTTCTGTAATCTGTAATTCCGTACGCTACAGTTCTAGATGTGTGCGTCGTATGAGAATCGATGGGTAAACAGCAGAAGATTGCAACATTTGCAGTGAAGCTTAACGCACTTTTTTTATCCTATGTGCATGTTTAACACACAACAGCTAAGTATGCGTGGAATCAGATAGCCAGGTGCCGTCTTCAGCTGGAGCTGAGAAGGGACTTGAACCACTGCACCGAGTTCTTGGGGTATCTCTTGAGGTTGTCCCTGTAGTCCACGAAGTAGAGCCCGAATCTCGAGGTGTATCCGGCGGCCCACTCCCAGTTGTCCAGCAGCGACCACGCGAAGTACCCACGCACGTCGCACCCGTCCTCCCTGCAACAAGTAACAACATCGTCAGGTACCAGGCACATGTATGTAGGAAACTGCATACTCTTCTTGTGATCATGTTTATGTGAAATCGAGAGGCATGGTAATCTTCAGTACTTTATGGAGGCAGCAAGGTTGGTGAGGTAGTCGTTGTGGTACTTGATCCTCTTGCTGTCCTTGAGGGCGTCCTTGATGGAAGTGAAAGGGTTGTTGCTGTCATCCATCCCTGCATCAGAGTTCAGTAGTGCACGTTCAGTCTTCAGAGCACCAATTTACAGCAAGATACCATGTTTTGTAGAATATATATATATGATCTTACCGTTTTCAGTGATGTAAACTGGTGGGCTATTGTACCTCTCCTTGACATAGTTCATCAGCTTCCTCATCCCGCTGGGTACGATGTACAGCCATATCGAATTGGCCTGCACAATGGCATCACAATTTCACATGGATTGATTTGATATGACATTGCTCTGTAATCTGTACAATGCAAGAATGTTGTTTCTCCAACTCACCCTATCTCCAATCGGCTTCCCGTTCTTGTCGAATGCTGTGAAATTGCAAAAATATCAGTACCCATTTCCGTACTATGAGCTTATGCAGACAGGGCTTTTAGCATGCCTGGGCTGAAGCAGGCAGTCTTCTAGCCGGATAGCATTTAGCATGTTTCAAGTTTGAAGGCTCAATTTAAGTTGAAATGGACTTGGAAAGGCGATGAGAACTCACGAAGGCTGATGGTTCCAGTGTCGGCCAAGGTATCATTCAGCAGTACTCCAATGATATTGGTATCGTTATGCCTCGTGTAGAAAGTGGTGTAGTGGTTTATGCCCACAAAGTCCAGAGCCCCCTTGACAAGGGCAGCCTCCTCTGCCGTGAACTTGGGAAGTCTTTCTGCAACCCGCGTTCTCATCGTCGCCGGGTAATCGCCGAAGAAGAACGGATCCGCGAACCTTCCATACTAAACCGAGTGAGCAATGATCCATGTATTTCACAACAATAACTTATGTTCAGTTGCTCACCATCCTAACTGAAACTCTTGTGCCCTCTTGGTAGCTTCAATGTCAATTGTGCTATTTGTCATCGGTTCATACCAGATGACGTCAAATGCAATCCCAAGCTGGCCATTCTGAGTAGCCTACAATTATTCGATGGAGGAGATAAAGCTGACCTGTTAGCCTAGTCAGACGTTAAACTAAGACTGTGTACTAGATCGCCTGACATAAAAGCATAAAGATAGAATTTCTCACCTTGTATTTCCTTCTGTAAATGTCTGAAACGGTGGCATGAGCTAAGATGAAGTTGTGAGCAACAATGTAGGGCTCAGTGCCTGAATTCCCCGACTTGCAGTACAGATGGAGCAGCACTGAACAACGCCCTGGCGCGTGAAGCCCGGCGTCATAGCCCTGAACGGCAACGGTGTGGGGCTCGTTGATCGTGATCCAGTGCTTCACACGATCCCCAAATGCCTTGAAGCATGTCTCAGCATAGGCCGCAAAATCATTACTGCATTTTTAGCATGGAAATGGTTACTATTATGCTATGCGTGATGAATTAAGTTATGTAAAGCGTGTAGCTAGAGTACATGGGTCAAGAGACTCACACTATCTGCCTGTCCAGCCATCCGTTGTACCTGTCTTCCAGGGCCTGTGGGAGGTCCCAGTGGTAGAGCGTTACATAGGGCTGAATTCCTGATAAAATTCAAATGCAAGCAGTTCAGACTATTTATTTTGATTCAGTATTACAGGTTTTGTTTACATAGTTTCCTACTTTCCCTTCACCTTTGGATAGTAGTGCATTGATCACTTTGTTGTAGTGATCGATGCCAGCCTGATTGACTTGGCCGGTACCATCTGAAGCAACAAGAACAGTTCAAGGCCAAAGTGAGTATAGCAATAGTAGCTGATGATAACTGAAACTGTTCAAATGAAAGAAGCAGACATATATCATGGAGCATTGCTATTTTGGTTTCAAATCACATACTTGGAAAAATCCTCGACCAGGCAATCGAAAACCGGTAAGCATCCATTCCCATGTCTGCCATGAGCTGTACATCCTCCTGAAAATACAAGTCCCAAAACGTCACACAAATCATTCTGTAGGTGGTCATAAAAACAATGTGGCGTACATACATTGCACATATGCCACTCTTGAAAAGAACTGCTAACCTGAAACGGTGGTACTGATCGACTGCAACGTCGGCATTGCTGAAGTCGGAAATCTTGCCTGCAGATCGAAAAGGAAAACCCCCGAAACTTTTGCATTCAGGTTCTGAAACTTTTGCATTGACGATAGAACAGTCACTACAGGTCTGAACATTGCCAACATCCACATTCTGACTCCATGCAGTTCCAACCCACTGTTTTAGGTTGGATAAATGACCAGGTCAAAAGCATACGGCATTTCGCTCATTCCTCCCAACCACTGGAGCACGCATGGGCCATGCACTTATCGCAAATGATGTAGGTGGGACATATCACCTCGCACGAGCACAAAATGCGGTCTTGTTTGCTGCACTATGCAACACGGCCTGGTCACTGGTCAGAGGGGAGTGTCATGCTCATGCCTGCAAGACGCAGATAGCTACAAGTGCCGTGGGACAAGGATTATTGGCCTATCTAGCAAGTATTCTTCTCGAACGGACTGGATCTTGTGAGCCCCGATAATGGCGTCCAGTGCAGCTGCCAAGGCGTGTAGCCACGGCGAATGTAGCTGAATGCCCTGACCAAAGAAACTTCCTTGTGCGTGTGAAATTCTAGCGTAAAAGGCAGGGTTAATTAAGGCTTTAAGCAAGTGTGCAGAAAAGGACGGAACAGGAACCGTGAGCAAAGCGTACTAGTTTGAGCCTTGCAAGTTTCTGAATTCTGAGAGGCTGAAGCCTGAACTTTCGACATCCACGTCTAGTGGGCCACTAGAGCTTATCTGCCACGTGTCGCTTTTCTAAAGCGCCCCAAAAATGGAATGTCTTTCTCGTGCGACAACGGGCTCCTGGATTGATCCTGACCCGATTGGTGTGATACGAAGAACCATGTGTTTCTGTAATTGAAGGGAAGATTCAGCATACGTACCGAAAGTGTGAGCAAACGTGTCCCAGATCGTCTGCCCTCTGCCATCCACCTTCACGGCTCCCTCGTACTATACAAAATGTCCAAAAAAAAATCTGTCAGGTTGGCAGTAACTAGCAAGAGAGCAAAGTGATCCTCTGATATATTTCCATGAGTTCGGTTAAAAGGTCATTTCCATGAAACAAACTAAACCAGATAGAGGCGCTAGCGTCCCACGCTTCTGAACAAACACAGATCCGTAGTCTGATTCAAGCATTAAGGTCGGGGGTTCAGGCCGAACTAGTGTAACCTTGGGCGTTTCGAGCTTCGACGCCGACGTGCGGACGCCGGCCAGTGCAGGCGGAGGCCGGCTCGCCAATTGGGGCTCTCTTGCTTAAGCTGAGCGCCTGAGCCCGTTCTCGTTAGTACTCCCAGTTCCAGCCATGCCCTTGCGCGGCGGTGACCTGGTACCCTGGTGGGCAAGGGCAACGGCGCAGAGAGTCAGAGTCCGAGCCTCCGAGGCCTCCAAGGCACGGCGGGATCAGTCCGTTCGGGTCGGTGCGTGGCGCGCCGGTCTTGCCGGTTGCCGCGCACGCCAGGTGCGGGTGTCTCGTACCGCGCCCGCCTCGGCGCAAACGGACACGGCGCGTGAGGGGCTCGGCATCTCGGACGTATCCGCGGAAACTTCCACGACCGAACAGCGACCGTCGCGCCTGGTGGATCGTGCCAGATCGATACTGTCAGATAGGTAGGTCAATCAGGTTGTTGGTGCCGTGCTTGATCGCTGTAGGGCTATTGTAGCCAATCTACGCCGCATCTGTGCTGTGCAGTCCGATGACACTGGCAGCCTAGATTCGGTCACGCTATACCTGCATATGCCTACACTAAGGAGTATTTCTTATTTCTTTTCTAAAAAGTGTCAAATGCTCTACACTGTTTGAGAATTGGAGCATGTTTTCTGTTGCTAGATGTGCCCTGCGCTCATCGCGCAGTTTTGCCGTAGACGTGGGTGCATGCTGAAAGTTATGTTTGAGGTGGTTTTAAGAGGAAAAAAACTTAGGAGTAGCGTTCCGTGCTGCATAGTAGAACAGAAGAAGGATCCAAAATGGCACTGTCCAGAGGCAGGTGGATGGGCAAACCCAAGGTCACAAGACAAGAATACAACTTTGCGAGAAGGGAAGGGACGAACCCACTCCTCCAGAAAGAAAAGGGCGCCCTTTTGTCCGTTCCAGGCCCCATGCCTTGTTCGTTGTCCTTCCATGGTCCTCCCGGAGTAAGCTACAATTCATCTCCCCTTGATTTTGGTAACAGCAACTGTTTTTTTTCCCAGCCATATCACTAGTATTTAAAGGAAGATTATCACCAATTTTCTTGCGTGTTAAACCACAGCTAAAGAGAAAAACGAATTTGATCGGTAAGTCATCCATCCAAGAGATCGAGAAATGCAAAAGAATGTGTTGACCGAAGAATTCAGGATCACTTAAAAGAATCGAGGCATTATCTAAAAGCTTGAAGAATTGAGCAGAGGATTGTAACCGCCATTCTAGAGATAGAATTGCTATCCAGGAAGATTGGGGAGATGATGAGGAGAAACCACCACGAACCTGGTAGGCGGCGGCGGCGGTGCCGAAGACGAACCCCTTGGGGAAGCTCCCCCGCGTGAGCCCTCCTCCCCCGACGCCCTGCGCAATGCACCGCCCTTGCAGAGACACGCCGACGACGACGAGCAGCAGCACCGGCAGCGGCAGCGTCGACGTGCGTCGCCCACCCGGCTTTATCCTCCCCATGGGCGCACGCCGCACGCGCGCGAGAGGGAGGAGAGAGGCAGGCCGAGGTGGGGTTCCAAAGTGCGGCGAGGAAAAGAGGAACTGCCTGCGCCGACTGCCGAGTGGATGTGTGTAGGTGTGTGCGCGCCAAAGTGCCGGTATGCGTGATGAGCTAGTGGTATTTATAGGACAGGAAAAGCGATGGACCATGCACCCCCCACCACTAACCACGATTTCATAGGGAGGTTGGCCTGTGGGCCAGGTGGATCAGTTGGTCAGTCAGTGGCTCGGTGTAGTCTGCAGTGCTCTCTTTGCTTTTTTTATCCCGAGAATTAGTAGAAGTAGGAGAGCTGCGTATCTTTGCATTAAGAAAGAACTGTGCTTTTTTTCTCAACGGAAGAGATGGAACTATGGTCTATGGAGGTGCAAGAGGTGCAAGTGGAAAGGAGCTTAAGTGGAACAGAAGTGTTGGAGGGGCTGTTGCATCTTGCTGGTGATGCCGGTGAATAGTTCCTGTTGGGTAGATTGGACCAAATTAGCGGAGATTCTGTTTAGGGGGGCTAAGCAGATAAGCAGAAGCAGATAAGCAGATAAGGTAAATTGTTCAGGGTAGTAAAATGGATTTTTTTTTTCCAATCATGTTTTTCTTGAGTGATTCAGCCCCACGGGAGTCGATGATTGTCCAAATTAATTACCACCACTAATCCATTGTGATTAGGGAATCATACTGCCGATTGCAAATCATTAGACACTGATAGGTGTTTCAGATGTAAAAGCATGAACATGACAGGCAGGATGACTAGATCGAGGTTGGAATTGTTGATACGTTCGAATAAGAGGGTGTTTGGATACTTAGATGCCAAACTTTAGCAGTATCACATCAGATGTTCGAGTATCACATCAGATGTTCGAGTGCTAATTAGGAGGACTAAACATGAGCTAATTATAAAACTAATTGCAGAACCCCTGCGCTAATTCGCGAGACGAATCTATTAGCCTAATTAATCCATCATTAGCAAATGGTTACTGTAGCACCATATTGTCAAATCATTGACTAATTAGGCTTAATAAACTTATCTCGCGAATTAGACTCCATCTGTTCAATTAGTTTTGTAATTAGTCTATAATACTTCTAATTAGCATCTAAATATCCGATGTGATGTGATAGGTGTTAAACTTTAGCTAGAGCTATCCAACACCCCCTAAAGCTGAAGTTAATAGATAATAGGGCAGATATATATGTCCGTATGCACCTATGAATTCAATGCTTTGCTTGCCGTCTGTATGCACCTATGAATTGGTGCGCAAGCAACGCAAGCTGTGTCGAGACTTGCATGCACAGTTCACTTTGCCCGAATGGCCAGCGCAGTGAAAGAAGTCGAGAAGAGTAAACCAGAAGAGGCGAAGAGCAACAGACGTCAGACTGATAGTGAAAATTTTCTGCCTTGCCGCTTGCGTGAAACTATCAGCCGGTGATGAAAAAGGAGGACTGCCGTGATTATCCTTTTCTCCTCACCCCTTTACTTTATCCTTTTCGCCAGGGATAAAATGTTTCGAACGATCTTTGTACATGTAAGAGAGATGCTGGTTCAGTAATGATTGTACCTGAATGATGAGAGGAGCAGTGCAGCTCTTGTAGTCACCTGCCGTGTCTGCGTTATCGGCAGTAACTATATATCCCTTCGTTTAAAAAAGAATCGGTAATTATTCCTTTATATATAGAGTCTCTGTCCTTTCAGTTAATTTGAAAGTTTATACTACTTGGACGTCGCCGTTCCGGTCTTTTGGCGTTGCCGGCCGATCGGATCAAGCTTACTTGCTCGTTCCCAATCAGCAATCACACATGGCTCCATTTGCCATTAACAAGTGCGCACTTGGTAACCGGCATTCCTTGCACGGATCATCGTCGACGGCAGATCGAGACAACGCTTCTACAAGCTAGTGGCAGCGTTCTTGCGTTCGCTGGACAGCAATGTGGCCCGTCATGGACCTACTAATTCGATCGGCTAACCGACCTGACTAGCTGCCGTACTAACCGACGCATGTGAAGCTGTGAACTCGGCGCAAATTCTCCGGCCGTGTTGCCAGGTTGCAGCCATGCATCTAATGATCTAAATGTTCCCACGCCGCACGTCGTGTAAAAGCAAAAACAGTCCACCCCGAAAGCTCTTTCTAAGCTTCTAAGGGCATGTTTGGTAACAAGAATCAGTTTCGTTTCTCAAGTAGAAATGGTGCCAAACGGGGTAGAAGTGAAACGTTCAGACTCGAAACGTTTCTCGTTTCCTGCCTGGGAGCTCGAATCGGCCAGAACGTGGTTTCACGGTGATCCTGATTCCTTGATCGTGTACCTTCCCATCTACTTTGCTAAAAATTAATTACGCAATTGCATTATCCTCTCCAATCTGACAATATGGATGTATGTTTGATCATGTGCCCTTTTGGAGTACTGTTGCATAAGCATATATCAATATTTTTTTTAGTGGCCCAACAGTGGGTTAATAGATTTATAATTACCACTGGTATTTGTCGTACTCTTTATTTAATCCTGTTATTACTCGAGAACAAAATATTACATGTCCAAGGGTATATGGGTTTATTCCACCACATTGTTCTTTTCTCGGAATCTGAATCTAGCCAGCTTGCCAAACAGTTCAAGAGTGATTCTGTTTCTCCAAAAAAATATTTCTAGAAGGAATCTAGATCTGAAATGTTTCTATGTGAGGGGGTGTTTGTTTCTTTAGTCCCTCCTAAAATTTCTGTCACATCGAATGTTTAGATACTAATTAGGAGTACTAAATATAGACTAATTACAAAACCAATTGCACAGATGGAGACTAATTTGCGAGACGAATCTATTAAGCCTAATTAGTTCATGATTTGAAAATATGATGCTACAGTAAACATGTGCTAATGATGGATTAATTAAGCTTAATAGATTCGTCTCGTGAATTAGCCTCCATCTGTGTAATTAGTTTTATAATTAGCTCATATTTAGTCCTCCTAATTAGTCTCCGAATATTCGATGTGACATGAATTTTAGGAGGTCCTAAAGATCCAAACACCCTCTGAATCTAGATCCCCACCAAACGCACCCTAAGAGGGTGTTTGGGAGGGGGGCTAAACTTTAGCCCCCTACTTTTAGTAGATTTTAGCCCTTCTCATCCAAACACCAGGGCTAAAATGGAGGGGCTAAACTTTAGCCCCCCATAATCCATTAGCCCCTCCAAGGGGTGTTAAAATGGGCTAAAGAGGCTAAAAGTGGTCCCCTTGTCCTAAATTCCACCCCTTACCCCTCCCGCACCCCTTCTCTCTCCTCCGCCCGGCACATCGCCTCCGCCTCGCCGGCCACACGTCGCCTCCGCCTCGCTGGCCACGCCGCCTTCGTCGAGCCCCACCGCCCAAGCCGCCTCTGCCGGACCCCGCCGCCCAAGCCACCTCCGCCTGGATCCACTTTCTGCGGCGCAGGGAGGGCCTGGATCGGACCTCCTCCTCCTCCTCCGATGCCGCATCCGCCGCTTCCTCCTCCCAGGCGCCCGACGACGACTCGCCGCCTCCACCAGCTGAGCTGCTGCCTCTACCCCGGCGAGCCTCCCGCTGCGGCATCCCTCCGTGCAGTCGCGCCAGCGTCGCGGGCTCCCCTCCGCGCCGGTCGACCCCGCGGCTCATCCGCCAGCGTGGCTCGCGGACCCCGCGAAGCCCCGGCCGCGGCGCTCCATGCGCAGCTCCAGCAAGCGGAGGAGGAGGCAGAGGAGAGGGCACATCCGCTGCCCCACCGCTCCTCCACTATTAATCCGTCGACCGAGCCTCGAGCCGGGTGGTGCGGCGGGCAGGGTTGTTGGTCGCGGCGCGAAGGCGGGCTACGTCGGCGGTGCACGAGGGCGGCTGTCAGGAGGACGTGGGATCTGGGCGCAGCGGTTGAGCTGTGCGAGGAGGTGGTCCACCGCCAACGTCGGGGATAAGAGGAGGATGTGGCTGCCGTGCTTGCTCAATTGGAGTTGACAAGGAAGGAGTTGCAGAGGGGTAGAGGAGAGGAGATAAATGAGGATAAAAAAGTATTTTGACAATCAAAGTGCTAAAGTTTAGCCCTCTACCTAAACATCTCACCGTGTCAAAGTTTAGCACTCTATTTGAGGGGGCTAAACTTTAACCCTAAAGTTTAGCCCCTTTCTCCCAAGCAGGTATAAGTCGTCAAGGAAGGTTGAACAAAATGGTTGAACATGCAGTGAGCCAGGGACGGCGTTGTTTTGTACTGACAATCTGACATGCTACATACTGCCCATCACTGGATGCTCTCTGGTCCAGTACAATGACTGGTCTGAACTCTGAAGTCTGAACATAGTATGAACTGAGCAAACGCTACTGCTGTAACGCTGTATACTACGTACGCTCGGTTGCAGCAGCAGGAGTAATGCACATGCTCACAACAGTTCAGAGTCTTCAGAACAGTCTGTCCGAGGAGACAGCAGCGGATGGGGGTTGACGGTGAGGACGACACGTCAATGCCCAATGTTAAATACTAGCATCAATTCTCACGTCAATGCCCAATGTTAAATACGAGCAGCGGATGGGGGTTCCCACCGGCAGACGCCAGGGGACGACGACTGGGTTTCCACCGGCAGGGCATGCCTCGCTCTACTCTGCTTCAGGTGCTGCCGAATTCAGTCCAGCTCGGGACACCGTCCTTAATTTTCTGCGTGGACGTGTGGAAAGGATCTGATTCGTTAGGCGCGTGCCATCTCAGTTCCAAGTTTGAACTTTGAAGCGTGTGTATGAACGGCGGTCTTGTCCTCGTTTGGGCGTATATATCGTCTGCGGCTATCCTGTTTTGTTTGTTTCGCAGATAGATCACTGAGGCTTTTTAGTTACCCTAAAATTCCCAAAATTACCACTATGCAAAAAGAAGATTTCCCATCACATCAAACTTGCGGTACATGCATGGAGTACTAAATGTAGATGAAATTAAAAACTAATTGCACAATTTTGTGTACTTTGCGAGACGAATCTTTTAAGCATAATTAGTCAATGTTTAGACAATAATTTACAAATACAAACGAAATGTTACAGTTGCGCATTTATAATAAAATGCAAATTTTACCACTCCAAATTTAGGAACTAAATAGCCCTGAGCTCGCTCAAATGCTCTGTATCCAGCATGGAGTGACCGGTACGTACTTTCAGTTTTTCCTTTCTTTTCTTACTTAAAAGATGGAAGGTCTCAGCGCGTGGAATGATGTGCTCAATCTCTACAGGCTGACATGTGTAACGTGTTTCTGTGTACCTCGGCGTGACGGTGAGATAATTCACGTTGTCTTTCCATGTTTTGCGCCTCCGTAGACAACTTCCATCGGCCCGCCATCCTGAGCGGGCCTGACAAGCCTTGTAGACATGTAAGTCCAGCCCAATTAAAACCAGGATCCGTTCTGCTGCGCTTCTGCCCCCTCCCCGGTCCCCAATCTCTATCCGTATCACTGCATACACGGCACACGTCGGAGGAGTTGTCTAGGTGTCATAATTCTTTTGGGGTTGAAATTCGCTTTTAGTGAAGTTCTAAAAGTAGCTTTATGCAGTCTAAATACGGTTTTCGTTTAATCTGATGTACATAATCCTAAGATCTAGACAACTCATTGAACAAATTACATGTTGCGCTGCTTGGCAGGCAGATAATTTTGCACGGCACGAAGCAAACGGCTGGCCCATTAGCCACAGGACACAGCCGCCGTATTTGTCCCTTGTTAGTCCATCGCTAGTCGGTGCACGGAGCCAAATCCTTTCGCGATCACACGTACCGACCGGGTTCCACCAAGAGTCCAAGGGCCAAGGCCGACGAGTCAAAAAAATCTTTCGATCGATTCGGCTTGGGACAAAACGATCTTCGCAAACTCCAACACCTGCAGATAGCTCCCGGCGTTTGACTCTTCCCTTCGCTCCAGCCTGCGGTCCTTCTCAAGTTCGTAGGAGACTGATGAGTCTCAGAGAGTTCCGACGCGAAGTGTTCCCTCTCCTCTCCAGAGGCTGGATACGACCCCGTACAGGTTATTTATACGTAACCATATCATGCAAAGATGCAACTGAGCTGACCAGCAAACACACATATTCTAAGTTATTTAAATGGGACAGTCCACTAAGAATGACACGTGTCAGCCACTCAGCCTAGATAGTACATTCCTACGTGCCACGTGTGTTTTAGCTTAATGTGGAATGCGTGAATCACTTCACGAGTTCACGGCAAAATCATATGGAGAAAGTAGAAACTCCAAAGCATTTGTTCCCTACTGATGAGTAGGGAGGGTTCTGTCTCCCGGAGTGCTCCCTCTCCCTCTCCCTCTCCCTCCTAGAGCCTTGATCTGTCAGGACACCCGCAATAGGTGCTGATAGACTCTCTACGAGATTCCAGGTAGGAAAGAGAAACGAGGAAAAAGAATGAAGTGTCGCTAGAGCTGACGAGAGCCGCTAGCACGCATCCCCATGCTGAGTGGATCCCCACCACATGCTCGCGCCTTCTCTCTTTGCTTCCTCTATCTCTTAGGTGGAGACCGGACGCAGCTGCGGCTGCAGAACGGAGGCGTGGGCGGTGGTTGTCGCCGCCACAACCACTCTCGGCACGCCCTGGCACCGTGCGAGCAGCCGTGTGCGTCGAACACGCCTCCCAACGTCAACTCGCCTCTACGCCACGGCTAGTGTGAAGATGCCTCGCACAACATGTCCTGTGAAGATGCCTCGCACAACATGTCCTGTGAAGATGCCTCGCACAACATGTCCCTTCTGCAGTGCGGCTGCCGCTAGAGACTCTATGGTGGCCGATAATCTGTTCACCCGTATGAAAATGAGGAAGAAGATAAGGGAGGAGGTTATTTTACGCACAGTGTTAAAGATGAATCGTCGAAGACATCACCATTTATGCTCTCTATAAGCTGAGAGAGTAAAATGTCGATAGCCATTGCAGGTGCCCTCATGGCTCCCTTTCATTCGTTACAGATGCCCAATATTACAACAACGGTTTTAACGTATCTGACTATGGGCCTGTTTGGTTTAAGTTGCTTATTTTGCTTATTTTTAGTCTAGCTGTTTGGATACCCTTGCTTATGAGCATTGAATGAGGTGGACATTGTCATATTTGCCCTTAGTAGAGTGGGAGGAGTAGAGTGCATTGAATGAGGGTAGGAGGTGTAAAGTGCATCTTTTGCTAAAAATAAGCAGCCCCATAAGCAACCCAATAAGTAAGGGTAATTGGTTTCATAAGCAAATATTTATTTTAAGTTGCTTATGCACTCAAACCAAACAAGTCCTATCATGCCACGTCCATCTGAGCTCAATATGAATCATCACTAGACAAAAGTAACTCCAAACACATCCAAGAACAGAAATGCCTAACCATCTTGGAAAAACCTCCAAAACATTTATTACGGACTCATTCCCCAAAACCGAACCATTTTTATCCGAACGGGACAAGTCCAGGTCATCCATCCCCGGACCGCGAAGCGTGTCTTTATTGCGGGCGCTCGTGAGCCGTGCCTTGTGGTCGACGCGACCCACATGCTTTCCGGTACCAGCTCCACGTCACGGGAGCGGATCGCGGCCGCACGCTCCAGATCCGACGGGCCGCGGCGCCATCCGAGGCCACGCGGCCCCACCTGCAGCGGGCGGCGACCTTGTCCCCGTCCCGTTCCCGGCTCCGGCTTCTCTCTCTAAAACCCCGCTGTTCGCGGCCTCATCTCCCTCTCTCTCTCTCCTCCTCCTCCCCCCCTCCTCTCTTCTCTCTCTATTCCTTGTCGCCTAGGGGTTCACGCCGTCGTCAGCGGCTGCGGCGGCGAAGTTTCTGCCCTCCCCGGCGTCGGATCGTCGTCGGCCAGGTAAAGCCTCCCGCGCCTGCTACTTACCCTTTCCTCCAGCGTGGATCTCGGCTCTCGAGAGGTTTCAGATTCAGGGAGGATGGTTCGTGAGATTTGCTGCGATTCGCGGCGGTCTCTGATAGATGCGAGTGATGGAGTCGATACTCGGTTGCTAGATTTGCGCTTGGTTCTTAGGGGATGAAGATTTTCTGTGGTTTAATTCGTGGGATCGATCAAAACCGATGATGGAACAGGTGACTGTTGTTGGTCATGCCGTATGGAAAGGGTAGAATCGGCTAAATTGTCGGGGATCCAAGCTAATTGGTGAATGATGTTTGCGTATTTTTCATGCCATAGATGAGCGTCACATGGACCAACTAGGCAGGCAGTTCTGTATGTTGATCCGCTTCTGTATGTTGTTAGATGTGCAGGAAAATGATTCTAGATATTTGCAGATCATATCCGTCCTAAGTTTCTGTGGCTTAAGTCTAGCCAGCACATGTTCGTTTCCAGTTAAATCTTGATGCAGAATGTGAATTTTGGTTTGCTCGTTTCAATTTTGATGTAAATTGAGCATTATGTTGTTCAACTCAATCCAACGCAGGATCCTATCTGTATCTCCTTGAAGAAAGAAATTTGTGTCGATTCACTGTTTTATTACGAATTTTGTGCTTGCTGCGTCTGTGTATAAATGATTGTTTGAGTGGTAGGTTCATTTATGTTTCGATCAAACTGGTGTGTCTTGTTAATCAGAATAGACTGTATGGTGTTGCATCATTGTACCATGCAGAGGTTTTCATGCGCATTATACAATACGTTGACTGATTTATCGTTCCTGAACACAGGAAGATGGCTGGCGGCTTTAGAGTATTGCATCTGGTCAGGCCCTTTCTGGCTTTCTTGCCAGAGGTGCAGAGCGCGGATAGGAAAATACCATTCAGAGAAAAAGTGATCTACACAGTTATTTCTCTCTTCATTTTCCTGGTGTGCAGCCAGCTCCCACTCTATGGCATTCATTCGACTACTGGAGCTGATCCTTTCTACTGGATGCGTGTTATCCTTGCATCAAACCGTGGTACTGTTATGGAGTTGGGTATTACTCCAATTGTGACATCTGGGATGGTAATGCAACTTCTTGTGGGATCGAAGATCATTGAAGTTGACAATAGCGTGAGGGAGGACCGTGCTCTGCTGTAAGTACTAAGTATATTATCTCTTACTAAAAATAACAGAAACTTCAGTTTGTTATGGTTATAAATATTAGAGGATATTTGAATACTTGTTCATAGTCCATGTGTAGCCTTCCTCTATCCAGTGAACTGCCAAATGAGATTATGAAGCCTGCTTATTTGTACTTATTATATCCAGCAATTGTATTTTGATGCACATTGCACTTCTTTACTCAGGAATGGTGCACAAAAGTTGCTTGGTATCCTGATTGCGATTGGGGAAGCTGTGGCATATGTTCTGTCTGGAATGTATGGCAGTGTAAGCCAACTTGGAACAGGGAATGCTATTCTCATTATACTTCAGCTTTTCTTTGCTGGCATCATTGTCATCTGCCTGGATGAACTTCTCCAGAAAGGTTATGGTTTGGGATCTGGCATTTCTCTGTTCATTGCTACCAATATCTGGTAAGCATGTTGGATTCAATTCTTTTGTTGATATGCTATTCTGTTACACTTAGTCTTATAATCAGACTGCTGTCATGTAGTGAGAATATCATCTGGAAGGCGTTTAGCCCCACAACCATCAACAGTGGCCGTGGTGCTGAATTTGAAGGGGCTGTCATTGCATTGTTCCATCTGTTGATTACGAGAACTGATAAAGTCCGTGCTCTTCGTGAAGCTTTCTACCGCCAGAATCTTCCAAATGTGACCAATTTGCTTGCTACCGTCTTAGTCTTCCTCATAGTTATCTATTTCCAAGGCTTCCGTGTTGTGCTTCCAGTGAGATCAAAGAATGCTCGTGGGCAGCAAGGCTCGTATCCAATTAAGCTGTTCTACACTTCAAACATGCCCATTATTCTGCACTCTGCACTGATTACCAACCTCTATTTCATATCCCAGGTACACACCTCATTTCCAGTGCTGTAGTAAGTTTAATCTTCCATGTGTGTGCAAGTGCTAATGTATTTTATTGCTATCGCAGCTTCTCTACAGGAAGTACAGCGGGAATTTCCTTGTTAACCTTCTTGGGAAATGGAAGGAGTCTGAGTACTCTGGGCATTCTGTTCCTGTTGGTGGTCTTGCTTACTATGTCACTGCCCCATCAAGGTGAAAAGCTAGTTTCTTTGATGTGAAGTCCTTGTCCGTGTTACAGTTTCTTCTACTCATCACATGATTGGCTTTTCTTCTGACTGACCATAGCATTTTGGAATCAATGCAGTTTGGCTGATGTCATTGCAAATCCATTCCATGCACTGTTTTATGTGGTCTTCATGCTGTCAGCTTGTGCACTGTTCTCAAAGACATGGATTGAAGTTTCTGGTTCATCAGCAAAGGATGTTGCTAAGCAGCTCAAGGTAAAAACAATTCATGTGTAAATTTTTATTATCTAATTCATCTTCCAGGCTGAGGGTAGTTCATCGTAACACACTGTGTTATATATGATTGAGAAATTTGGAGACCAGTATGTCAATTAGCAGTTTACTAATAGTATCTCTATTAACAATGCATGTGCATTTGATTTTTGTGGTGTCAAATCTGTTCGTATTTGTGCTAGACTTTAATACTTTATCTGGTCTTTAAATCTGTGTATATGAAACCTGAGATGGAAGAAAATGTTTTTAGTTGAGTGGAGTACACCTCTCATTAATGTCTTAGTCACATTATTATGCACATGGCATACAAAAGGATGAATAACCCTTACATGTGTTTACAGTTTATTAGTCAGGAAACCATTATTCTCTACCTCTGGAACTTCTTTTATCAGTTTCTCCAGCCATTTGCTAGGGGCATCAATGTCTAACATTTTTAGTTGAGATATGGAGCAGACTTTTGAGTGTGTTGGTCTACTGATTATATGTTCAAGAATGCAAATTTATTATGCAACAGCTACATGCAAAGTCCTGACACTGAAACTTCAACAGGAACAACAAATGGTGATGCCAGGCCACCGTGAGTCCAACTTGCAGAAGGAACTGAACCGATATATCCCAACTGCTGCTGCATTTGGTGGAGTATGCATTGGTGCATTGACTGTCCTAGCTGATTTCATGGGTGCGATCGGTTCAGGAACTGGTATACTCCTCGCCGTGACAATCATATACCAATACTTTGAGACCTTTGAGAAGGAAAGGGCGACGGAGCTCGGTTTCTTTGGTTTTTGATCAATCTTGTAAGTCGCAGTACTGCTTGGCCAGCGGTTATGGCTGTAACTTGAGGCTACATTCTGTTTAGGTTGCCTTCTTGGATAGGATGTTCATGTAGCAGAATCTGCGTGTGTTTTCAGCTGGGTGTGGTGGCATGTGCATTGTCTAAGTAGGCATGCTCATCCGTCCTCCATGGCTCCATCAGTCCCCTGTGGTCTGCTCATGCCTTGACAATCGGATGTTTTGCGATCAATTCAGTTACTTTTGAACAGAGCATGTTCTTATGGCCACCTTGTGTTTCCTCTCTTATTTCTTTTCCAGATTTCTAGATGCTATGTAGATTGCAAATGTAATGTAAGCACATTGATTGCAACGATTCTCGCTCATTGATTTTACTAAGCGTCTTTGAAAACTTTTTACAAGACCATAATACGAACAGAGAGATGGGGCTAAACATCTGGTTACGACTTACGAGAGAGGAAATCGGTTGCGCGTGCAGTGTGCATTCCACAGAAAGCACATGCTAGTCTGTCACGCAAATCTGACAAGTGACAACATTGCTATCTATCCTGTGCAATTCATCCTAAAATATACCTACTTTAAGATTTGTATAAGTCAAAATACCAAATTATCTCAAATTTGATTAAGTTTATAAAAAATACCCACATCTATGACACTAAATAAGTTTGGTTTCATGATTTGTTTGGATGCTAATTTGTTATCGTAGATTTTAATATGTTCTTATTTAAATTCGATCAAACATAAAATACTTGATTTAGGATAAATGTAAACTAACTATATTTTGGGATTAGAAAATAACATCGCTAAAAAACTATTGGTTTTGATAAATTATATGCATGGGGATTTTACAAAAGTATAACTTTATATTTTAAAATCTTATTACGATATGTCTTTATAATTATTTCGAAAAAAAGATATTGTCTTTATAACAATTGATTATATGTTTTAAAAAAATAATGGTCAAACTATAACTTTGAAATCAAGGTCGTAATACGGTTTAGGGTGGACTCCTCGTTCCCTACGACGACTGCGGCGTCCCGAGATAGCAGCCGGTGAATACTCTCCCTCAGAGCAATACGGCCCCACAGGTCAGAGTGCTATCATCGATTCATCGGCGACGTGCCGACGTGTCTACAGACGGGCGGGCTACATTCGCGGTGGAAATTCTCGTAGGGTTTAAGCGGCGGCGAGGAGCCAGTCCTGCGCCATCGCGGCCTCCTCGGCTCGGCTCCTCCCGTCCTCCGTCTTCTCAACAGGTTGACTGGCTGAGGCAAAGCTTCCAGCATGGCGGTAAGTTTCCTGCCTTTTTTTTTATAGACATTTATGCTCTGTCGCCCTGTCGGCCTCTCTTTTCTCTTCTCCTCCCCATCTGCATTTTGTTTCTTGGTACTCAAAAACCTGCAGATCCTTTGTGCCGGATCAAAGTTATATGTGGTTTTACATTTCAGTCTTCAGATGGGATATTGGCATTGCTGGTGGTTTGGTTCTGTTGCGACTTGGGTTACGCTGAATTCGTGTCTCACAGGGCTGGATCAGCGATAGCGATGACGAAGAGAAGTTGGAGTCGGATGGTGACGGCAAGGACCGAGCTGGCTCGCCAGCGCCATCGAGGAACCAGCTAGGTGCTACCGGCCCATCCACGCTGGTAAGGCAGGTAAGAGATCAGTACAAGCACCCTAATGCGTAGTTTTGAACTCACCAGATTGTTATTTGTCCATCTCATGTTAGCATGACCTTGTTGTGCCTATGGTCCTAAATTCCTAATGTGGTGTCTGCTTGTGGAACTGCGTGGAAGCAGGGTAATGGGAAGATCAATGGGGCAGGGCCATCTGCCTCTTTGGTGGAGCACTTTGTAGGGATAGGTCTCATTAAGGAGAATGGTGAGTAGTAGTTGTTTTTTCCCCTCAATTTATTAGGCTAAAACTGTTTTGCATACCCTTTTTTACTACTGAATTTGTTTCAGGGGATGGTGGCGCAGAGTCGTTACTAGAGCTTCTTCTGACCTACAAGGTATTTGGCAATGCGCCTTCTTTTATTGGTCATTCATTTTTAGCCTCTTACTGGATGGTGGGAAAGACATTTCTGTTTTACAAGTGATATTTGGAATTCAGGCGATAAGCAATGAACCTTCAGTGGATAAATGCTCTGCTTCTGTTCTTTCAAAAAGAAACTCTTCTGGTCCTGGACCTCGGACTGTTGACAAAAACGATGGCATTCTTGCAAATTGTGATGCCGAGGGTGCTGGTAGGAGTAGCAACAGGGATCTTACTTCCGATGATTCCGGTGATGAGGTACTTTCAAGCTCCCCCACTTGATCAAAGTTATTTTCACTATATTCAGTTTTGACGATTAGATTAATCTACCTGATCCCGTGTAAATTAGTTTTGCACTTGTTTCATGGTAACCGCGCCCTTACATTTTTGGTACTGTGCAAATCCGTTATTTGGTGCAAATTATAGGGTCGTGCATTCACATCCATTCCCTTTATTTTTTCAAAGTAACAGGTTTTGCCTACATAACTGTAACGAAAATAGAATGGGCCTTTGTTTTCCTTTTTATTTTGGGGGTCGGTTGTTTTAGGCAAATTTACATATTCGCATATGATTAAGCTTGATAATCTTGGTACAGATTTCATACTTCTTTCATCTTGATCGTTAGTTTTTCCTATGGTGATTATATGGTGCAACGGCATTCATAGTTCTGTCCATCAGTGATTTTGTCTGGTAGTTTCCAGCCTTGGACTTTTTAAGTTTTGTGTTACATATGTGTACAAGCAGGTGACAATTGGACTTGAGTTGTAATTGGTGGTTAGGGATAGAGTTTGGGTCGTGTTGTGTATCCCTGGGCCTATAAATATAAGTGTGCCAGTGCCACCGTGTAACGTGAATAGAGTTTGGCAGCTGGCATAGGCAGCGGCGACATTTTGACTCCACCTTCATGTGGTCTGACCATGGGTGGCTGCAGTGGTGCCTTGCTGCTGGTCTAGCTGTTATCACTCATCAGGAGGAACGTCTGTAGTCATTGCCCCAGGGATGTAGGCACTATTGGCTGAACCTTGCTAACTAATCGTGCCTTGATGTCGTTCTCCTGTATGGTTCCTGAGATGAGCACGGCGTTTATGTTCTTGTGTGCTTCCACGTTCATTGATTTGAGGTTTCTGACATGTCAATATCATTGATGGTTTTCCTATAGACTCGTGTATCTAGAGCTGCATGCAGCTAATTGGTTGAATTAAACAAAAACAATTTGGTGCTTAGGTACTAGAAGTTGGTATTTCCCTAGTTAAAATTTAGTGGTACCTTTCAAGGGCAATAAAAATGCTCTTCCAAAGAATTCAGGTTGCATCTGTTTGAATACTCTCAGTGCTTTCTAACTTGTGCTTTTATGCAGGATTTCCTACAAGGCATATCACAAAAGGATGAGAAAATTGAGTCCCTAGTGAGAATGGGCTTTCCTAAAGATGAAGCAGAAATGGCTGTTGTTAGATGTGGTATGCTCTCCATTGAAGTTGTTGCAAATGTCTTTTTGAACATGCTCATAAATAAAATTCCTATTTCATTTTTGAGAGTGGTAATTAGGTTCTTTCTCTTGTTTATACGAGCAACAGCATGGTATTTTGCATAATCGCCTTATTTCACCCACCTCCTTATTCCAAGGTTATGTTCTAGCCTAGTGGAGTATGTTCTTTTATAGAACCAATCGGTTGGATAACACAATCATTATGTTTCATGTGATTATCAATCTTTCTATTTCTTTCTAGTTTTCTGAGATTTTTCCTCAGGTGCTTAAACTTGAAACCAGTAGACTTGGATGCATTTTTTCAACTGAGATAGCCTGATCTGGTGGATTTTTGCCAAGCTATTTATTGTTTGCATAAAGTCAGGGGGCTGTAGAAGTACTTTTGGTCTGACGTGAGAGCACTAAGGATCTCAAGCACTTGCTATCAAATAAAAATCTTTTTTTGTTTCTTGTAAGCAAACATATCTCTTGCAAATTCTACTGTATTGTCTCTAACTGATTTGCATCCATCTTCGGTTAGACCCAATCCAAATTCCTTTATTCACTGATTCTGTCTACTTCGGTTTAATATTACTAGGGCAGGATGCACCTATGTCTGTTCTGGTTGATTTAATCTATAATTCAGAAGCTTCAGAAGATGGTTGCTATGGCAATTTCTCTGACCATGAGGTAACTTTTTGTATAACTGTCCATTTCTATCAGCAGAAATGTTTGGTTCTTTAAATTAAGTGGAATGGAACTAGTACAATGTTTGTGCTTCTACAGGATAATTCTTATGGAGGAAGAAAGGAAAAGAGGAAGAGATTTGAAGGTGCAGAAGAAGGAAGTAGAGGGCCCTTAGATAGTAGCAGTTACGAACCAATGCCTCTCCCAAACCCAATGGTTGGGTTTAACCTGCCAAATCAGAGGTTAAGATCAGTGGACAGGTGTCTACCCTCAAAGGCTATTGGGCCGCCCTTCTTCTACTATGAGAACGTGGCCATTGCTCCAAAGGGTGTATGGACGACGATATCACGGTTCTTGTATGACATCCAACCTGAGTTTGTGGATTCCAGGTTCTTATGTGCGGCTGCCAGGAAAAGAGGTTACATACATAACCTGCCAATTACAAATAGGTCACCTCTCCTTCCCTTACCCACAAAGACAATATTTGAGGCCTTCCCCCGTACTAAAAAGTGGTGGCCGACATGGGACCCAAGAAAACAGCTCAATTGCCTCCTCACCAATGTGGCTAAACCAAAGTTGATGGAACAGATTCACCATGCTCTTGCAAAATGTGAGGATCCACCACCTCGACGTGTTCAGAAGTATGTCTTGGAAACCTGCAGGGAGGGGAACCTGGTATGGGTTGGTCTGAACAAGGTTGCTCATCTGGAGCCTAATGAGATGGAATTCCTGCTTGGTTTTCCCAAGGACCACACCAGGGGAATCAGCATGACTGAGAGATACAAGTCTTTGGGCAATTCATTCCATGTTGACACCGTTGCATACCATCTCTCGGTACTTCGGGACATGTTTCCACATGGCATGAATGTCCTTTCCTTGTTCTCTGGCATAGGAGGAGCCGAGGTAGCTCTCCACAGGCTTGGCATACACATGAAGACGGTCGTTTCGGTAGAGATATCTGAGGTGAACAGGTTCGTCTTGAGGAGTTGGTGGGATCAAACCCAAACGGGCACTCTGATTGAGATTGCTGATGTTCAGAGCCTGACTTCCGAGAGGCTCGAGTCATTCATCAGTAGGATTGGTGGTTTTGACCTGGTGATTGGGGGCAGCCCCTGCAACAATCTTGCCGGGCGCAATCGTTCCAGCCGTGATGGCTTGGAGGGCGAGCAATCTTCCCTCTTCTACCATTATTCTAGGATTTTGGACACTGTGAAGTCCATTATGGGTAGAAAGTAGAAGACTATTGCAGTCTACCATAGAACTGAACTGATATGCATTGGAGCAATGACTACCCTAGCTCCTGATTTCATGGGTGCAACTGGTTCAGCAACCGGTATGACCATCATATGGTCTTTTTAGTTTCTTTGGTATATGATCATGCTATGGCTAAATCTTCGTGCTAGTCACTACACCGATTGTTTTGATCGGCCGTGCTTCAGTTTCTGTACTCCTTGATTTCAATTTATTAGAGCCATGCCCTGTGTGACTGGCAGTACGCTATTACTTCCAGCTGTTATTTGTGATCATTTCTGTCCAATAAGTTCTGGATGAGCTGTTAATTGTGATAATCTCTGTCCAGTAACTTTGAGCTGTTATTAACGTTAAAAGAATTGATCTGTTATTAAATGGACACGGGAAGGAATTTTTCAGGAAGCAACGATTTTATTGGTACAGTTGCGGGAAACCATGCTTCTTATTTACAATTAATCCCGGTTTTATAACTGTATCTTTTCTGCAAAACAAATGGTTTGTGAAATTAACTCAAACATTATCTTATTTTTTTTCCATTTGACCGTTGTATGGCCGTAAACCAGCGCCCTTCTGAATTTTTCTGATAAAAATCCAAGAGGAGGAAGCCGCGGCTGCCGGGTACCTCTGCCTCTATCTCTCTTCCAAGTGGGCCAGGGGACAAAGCGACGCAAAACCCTTCTCCGCGAGTCCGCAGGCGAAGCAATGGAGAGCTCCGCAGCAACCCCAACCCGGCCGCCCCACCAGCCCGCCGCCTCCCCATCGCCGTCGCCCTCGTCGCTGAGGCTGTGGAGGTCGGCGGCGCTTCGCAACGTGCGCAACCAATGGTCGCATCTGCACGCCGCCACGGAACAGTGGCTGGCCGCCGCCGCCGACGGCCGCTCCCACGCCTCCTTGCTCGTCAACGCCCACATCTCCCACAGGTAGGCCTCCTCTTTCTCTGCGATTCAGGGGTGCCACGGGGTTTGACATCTCTTTGTGTGGGGTTGGCTGTCAGGGACATGCCGGGGACGGATTTGGGGGTGCTCAAGGACATGCCGGGGATCCGAGATAAGGCGAGCTCCAAGTTGGCGCTTAGAGAGGTAGTAACACCTTGGCCGGCAATTCAGTGTAAGATTTGTTTGATCGCGCGAATTAGTTTGCCACTGCACTGCTAATCTTTTGATTTTGTTTCTCCTTGCTTGGTTTAGGAGCAATACGGTGACATGCTTCTGTCGTGCTACAAGAATATGGTAATTTACCTGTACAAGGCTATGCTGGTTCGATTCTTTAAGTCTGGAGCCTGTAGTGCATCGATGTGAACTCCTGAAGTAATATTTTTTCCTGTTTACCCTGTTGATAGGTCCGTGCTTTGTGCCGCTTGGTTAAAGCTTCCCGTTCCATGCGCTGTTTTTCCAAAGTGTCCCCAAATGGTTCTGTTGCACAATTTTCTGAACGACAAGATGATTTAAATGATTTAGGGGATGGTGGAGGCGCCCCAGTATTCAAATGGTTTTCAATACTAGAGTTTGGTGAGTTGCTCTTTTCTTTCCAATGCATACCTATAACGATTCACTGCCCTTATGAATCACATCAGAGTATTTCCAGTGGTGCATACACTTTGAATTTGATAAATGCATGTGGATTAACTTGCTAAGTCACTATGACCTTTCCTCTGTTGGATATGCCAAGGATTTCCTATCTTATATCCTTACCTTTTATAAAAGGTTCAAAAGTTAAATGAGTTTGATGTATTGGCAGAACAACTATTAATTATAGCATACCTTTCTCTGCGGTATGCTGTATTATCTCATTGAACAAACTTACTTTAAATACCTTGCTTCTCATGTTTGAGAAAAAAAAACACCATCCTGGTTTTTTTAAGATGGCTGCTCAGGTTCATGTTGGCATGTTTCTAATCCACTGTAATAGAATTCTTATGTTTAATTTTATTTTGTGAACTATCTTAGAGAGTCTTGCCCAGGAGCTTGTTGAGATGTTTGTTTCAGACCTAAAGTTGAAGGTACATCCCTCTTTGCATTCAGTTTTCAGTACATCTGTGTTTTAACTTGTGCTGTTCGTAATCAGGTTTGTTTTGCTTGCTCGCATTCTCTTTTTTGGACAAAGTCACCTGACAATGGAAACCATTTGCATTTTTAGAGACTGCTTGTCTTGGAACTTCTCTCGATTTCTTTCAAGGAAGGTGCAGAACATCAGACATCATTAGATTGGGGTGATGAGCTATATGATGGTGAATCAGATGAACTTCAGAGTATTGGCCTTCAGTCAGGCGAGACCTGCCCACTGCCTGAAAATTGGTGCGCCTATATTTCAGGGAGTCAGCGACCTGCCAGTCACCCTTCGCATGAAGTTTTACAGGTATATAGTTTGCAAAATTCACTTGAATTTGATATTCAGGGAATCTTGCAGTTTATCTAGATGCCTGCATTTCTTCCTAGTTGATGCATCTTATATCTTCTTTTTGGTAGACTTAGTAAGTGCTCAAGACATACATTGCGAAATGGAGTACTAAGTTGTCACCTTGCAAACAAAGGATTTATGGAAGGATTAGATCAAATTTAGCTACCTTAAGCTGTCATGCTTCCCGAACAAAGGGTTATATCTTGTTTACTTCTTCTTTTACAGGTTTATTTAACTGCATGGCTTGCGAATGTGAATATCAAGAAGAGTAGGTAAGCAAACTTTTGTATCTTTTGACTTCTGAGTTTTACATACTAACAATATCAGAATTTACAAATTGAACTTGGAAGAACTAATATGACAACAATGATGATTTCTTTTGTTATCTCAGAATTGATGCAATATTTGAGCTTGTTGAGGAGGAGATGAAAATCAAATTGTCTTGAAGATTTTGATGCATCTTGTTGGACCATTCAAGTCGGATGGAAAAGAGAAAACAGTTAGGTTAGGATTCACCTGCTCTCTCTATCTAGTGTCTTTCTTTGTCTTAATAGAAGTCTTGAGAACTTATCTAAGCTTTTGGAATGCAGTACTGCTCTCAAATGCTTATGGCCAGCAAGATTTAGTTGCTGAAAACTACAGATCTAAGTCAGGACAAAACCATGCTAGTTACCCAATGAAGGGTCACCGCGGAATCGCTTTGGGAGAAGATCATTGACCATAATCTGTTCTTTAAACTGCATTAGATAGCTCCTTTGCTTTTCAAAAAAAAAATTAGATAGCTCCTGAGTTTTTGAGGATCATTTGCCTAGCTTCATGTTTGTTCTGGCTGTTGTAAGTGTGCAATATCGATCTTCTTTTGCATGCATTACTGATTTTGTTGGCATGCTCCTGCAAAACATGCCTTGCTTTTGTTGGTTTTCAGTATATTTGTATATTAGATATTTTCTGTTAAATATTTCCGAGTACTATTGTATGGACCCAGAGATAGGAAGTATGCTGTTGTCCTTAGGTGCTGGAAGGATTTTGGGTGGGTAGCCTGTGTGGAATAAAGGCAAAGCACGTCGCTGCCAGGCTGTACTGCCTTGGCCCGCTATGCCTATAACCAGGCTGGGCCTGTCAGCCCATCAGTGTCCCCAGATCCAAAAACTTTTGTCTTTCTGCACTTGGGAAAAAGGAAAGGCTTTCGCCTCCTTTTTTTTGTTCCGTCAGCCTAACTTAGTAACGTGTAACAAGTACTTCACTGTTTTTAGATTCTCCCTTGTACACCATTACTTACACTACAAATTACGGCATGCTCTGTTCCTGGGGAAATAAGTCATGGCATTTTCCATCGACACTGAACAGCCAAGTTGTGCACAAAATATTTCTGGGTTTTTCTAGCCACTGTGCTATTGCCATAGGGATCCATCTGGCCTATAGTCTGCGTGACTCCTGCACGCGCTCTCCGCTTGTGGCCATTTCCGAACCAGCCTCGGTTCGAGGGTGTGGGTGTCAAGAGCTCAGGCGCTCAGCTGGTAAGAGGAGCCAATGCCTCGGCAGCTGCCGCACATCCCAAGCAAAGCAAGCACTTGATGCTGGAGAACCTCGATTCCACTAGCACTAGGGGACCCAACCCAAGCATGAGGCGTGGCATGCCCGACATCGATTTCCAATGATTGAGACTTGGAAAGATTCAATAAAGGGATGATGATTCCTAGTACGAATTAAAAAGGTGGGCCAGTGGGTATGGACCAGATGCTTCCATGTTCCCCCTTTCCCCTTTTATAAAAATTCATATCGACCAAGGCTTGCATCAGTACAATATTCTCATTCCCAGGACACTGGTCAAACATGTGCTCCCTTGAATCACTCACTGGCAGTGCCACTGATGACTGATCCTCTCAGACTCTTGTGCCTCGCATTAATAAAATACTAGACCCCGATTCAGAAGTCTGAACTGGTCAGGTAAGTCCAGGGCCTTGTTTAGTTGGCCAATTTGGGAGGTGCCAAATTACTGTTACAGCACTGTAGCACACTGTAGCGTTTCGTTTGTATTTGTGAATTATTGTCCAAATATTGACTAATTAGGCTCAAAAGATTCGTCTCGTAAAGTACAACAAAACTGTGCAATTACTTTTTAATTTCATCTACATTTAGTACTCCATGCATGTACCGCAAGTTTGATGTGATGGGGAATCTTCTTTTTGCATAGTGTCAAAGTTGGAAGTTGGGAGTAACTAAACATGGCCCAGGTCAGTCCAGGCCAGCTCTGATCGACTGATTTCTCTCTCTACCTGACTGAGACCTGCCAGACACAGATAGAGAGAGAAAGAGGGGGACTCTGCTGCTACAAACAAATACCACAACTATAAAGCATAGGCCTTGTTTAGTTGGGGAATTTGGGAGGTGCCAAATTACTGTTACAGCACTGTAGCACACTGTAGCGTTTCGTTTGTATTTGTGAATTATTGTCCAAATATTGACTAATTAGGCTCAAAAGATTCGTCTCGCAAAGTACAACAAAACTGTGCAATTAGTTTTTAATTTCATCTACATTTAGTACTCTATGCATGTACCGCAAGTTTGATGTGATGGGGAATCTTCTTTTTGCATAGTGTCAAAGTTGGGAGTTGGGAGTAACTAAACATGGCCATAGTTTTCCCCAGCCTCACATGAGTATGACCAAAACCACCCTGGCGACCACACGTCCAGACATTCCGTGACCCTGGTGCTGGGATAGAGAGAGAGAGAGGAGAAGAGAATGATGCTGATGCCGAGGGACGCGGCGACCTGCAGCGGCAGCCGACGACGAACACGCACCCCCATCACGAGCCGGTCAATCCCAGCCGGCCGTACTGCCAGTAATCAATACCCCGAATGTTCCTGCCCTGTCTCCACTTGGCCCTTTTCAATGTTCTTTTCGAAGAAAACAACGGCAACATCAGCAGGTCAGGTGCACGCCCATCTGCCGACGCCACGGGGGCAGGCCACAGGCCAGGGCAGGGCAGGGTCAGGCGCTCGTGCGCGTCGCCGTGTCGCCGTCAGGGTTCAGGCGCTCCAGATCCCCCAGCCGGGGCAACTGGTGGCCACATCAAAGCCCTCCTGGTCTCCCTCTGGCGCGCGCACGCACGGGTGCTCGATCCCTTTGTTAGGCCTTGTTTAGTTGGGGAATTTGGGAGGTGCCAAATTACTGTTACAGCACTGTAGCACACTGTAGCGTTTCGTTTGTATTTGTGAATTATTGTCCAAATATTGACTAATTAGGCTCAAAAGATTCGTCTTGCAAAGTACAACAAAACTGTGCAATTAGTTTTTAATTTCATCTACATTTAGTACTCCATGCATGTACCGCAAGTTTGATGTGATGGGGAATCTTCTTTTTGCATAGTGTCAAAGTTGGGAGTTGGGAGTAACTAAACATGGCCTTAATTATGATGACGGGGCCTGCTTTAAAACCGGAAAGGTCTCGTCCTCCTTTCCCTTGCGTACTCGCACGCCATCAGGCACCTGTGCTGGTGTCCAAATCAGCAGGCAGACTTTTTTTTTTTTGCGTTTTGAAAAGGGCAGCTCGGCGCAAGTCAACCTCAGACGCAGTTTTAATTGTGGATCAGGCAACTTGAGAGAATGATGCTGGCTTTGCTCCAATGAAAGGTTGGGAATTGATAGATGGGTGGATAGTCTCCTGGATCCTCTCATCACTCGCGCAAAGTACAAAAAAGGAGAATGGCACCATGACACATGATGTGACAATCTCATTTATCAATCGGCAAATCCACTTTGCAACTCCTTCCTCAAGTCAGCATTTTTAATAATGCTCTAGTACAGCAACCGGAAAAAGGAGAGATTAGAAAGGGAGGGCATCTAATCTGCACACTCACACTACACATGCGAACGTGTGGGTGTGCTAGGCCGGCCTCCCCTTGTTTTTCCACGGGAAAAAGGTGGAGTGGAGTCGTAGCATGCCGTTGGCAGGCAGGTGTCGCTTTGCCCAAGAATCTTGGAGCCGACAGCCAAGTGCGTGCGCTGACACGCAGAGTGGCATGTGACGCACACGCCGGCCGTTGGGGCAACCCGGCAAGGCATGGAATGAGCGAGCCGCTGACTGCTGCGCACGCAGCCGCCAAGCCGGTGTGCACGGTTTTGTCTCGTGCAGCCGCTTTTGTTTGGGCGCCGGGCCGGGCCGGACGGGACAGTGACTCAGTGAGTGAGAGTGCAAGCAATTAAGGCCTCCTCCGATGGTACGAGTTAGCAGCTAGCTCTAAGCACTTCAGGAGATAACCCTTTCAATAATCTGATTCTTAGCACATAGCTCATAATATGAATGACTTCACACGTCATCTCCATGTAATCTTGAAATACGTGTATAAGACTATCTCTTGATCAAGAGATAGCTCGTCTCTCTTCTATTAAAATATGAGAAAATATTTTATGAGCCATCACTGCGACAATAGAAGGAGGCTGCAAAGTAGGGTACTGCAGGGAGGGAAGGAAGGATGGAGCAGGGCCTGTACCATAACCTACATCGGGCAGGCGGCGTTGCCTGTCGCGTAGCAGTGGCCTAGTACTGCCGCCACTACGTCGCCAACTGTTAGTAACTGACAGGAGCAGGAAGGATGCTTTGGCTTTGGCATGGCCAGATGGCCTCCCCTCTCCAGGGTCCAGCAGCAGGGAATGTTCCAAGTGTACAGGCCAGTACTGCGACAGGCCGGCCTACAAGCAGGCTCCATCCCAAGTCCCAAGGCCGTGCATGTGGACGTGCGTGCGTTAGATTTGATGACGAGATGGGAAAAGCGTTGTACTTTAGTAAGGGGGGCAGCACAGCACCCACCGTGAACAGCAGAGAGAAGAGAATGTGTGTGTGTGATAATAACTCTCCTCTCCCATTGGCTGCTTCCTTCTTGGACAGACAGATTGCATACGGCTTCTGGCAGGAGTATCTATCATGACTCATGAGGTCAAAGGCATCCCTCCTTTTGTTTTCACCTTTTTCACTTTGGATGATAACGGATAGAGAGGTACGCTGGCCTTGACCTTTGAATCATTTGGAGTGTAGTGTACTCTGATGTGAGCGAAGGGTTTACCGGGGTAGTGACAGTGAGTCACCCCCGAGGCTGGACAAAGCTCACCTACCACTTGCCATGTTACAATGGAAGGGAGCCTACAAGGGGTCTTTTGTTAGCTAGCTCCTGACTACTAGGGGAAAAAACTTGGATCCTATGCTGTCTTAGCTAAACAAACAGTGACATTTGATGTACTCTCACAGTATCCGAGAGCAAAGATGCTTCATGTGCTATATTTGTGGCGTGGCTACCAACATGCATCTGAGTTATGATTTCTCTTGGCATCTATACATACGTGTTTTTAGTGTTTATAAAAGTCGTACTAGGTCGTTATGCTAGCCATGCTTGATATAGTTATCGCATACATAAATATATTTTTCTCGCAAGCCATTGCAGTTCGGAAGCCGAAGAAAGCTAAGATCATGGCTTGTTTCCGCTAAAGGTAACTCATGCGTTATGTGTTTGCTCGTTGATGAAGGATTGTCACTAATCATTGACTACTGTGCAATGCAAGGTAAACTAACTTCTTGACATCCACGAGTCCACCTAAAATCAAGTTTGAAAGTTACGCTGGTCGCCACTATCGATTAGGATGCGAACCATATATCATATAATAGTATGGTTTTTTTTAAACGTGCGATCTAACCTTTAAACCTTCCATTTACAACTTTCAATTTAGTCTAAGAAAATAAAATGTGTCTTAGAAGATACGTACTCCCTCGTTCCAAATTATAGGTCGTTTTGACTTTTCTAGGTTCATAGATATTATTATGCACCTAGACGCACACTATATTTAGATGCATAATAATATCTATGAACCTAAAAAAAGCAAAATAACCTACTCCATAATTTCTAAATGAAGAAGAAACGATGTGCCTATCATCACCTAATTTTGTTGGATTACACGTACATACATATTTCATATAATAAAATTTATGGTCAAACGCACACAATAGTGCATCAGAATTTGTGATATGCCTATCAATCTATCATCATGCCCATACCTCGAAATATTTTCTGTTTCTGCCAAGGAGTATCACTGCCAAATCTCCGGATACGGCGAGTACAGTAAAATTCAATGTTTTACACGCCCCGCGCCATCAAACAACCTCCCTCTTTAAAAGTAAATCCAACCGGCCCCCTCATTTACTCACCACTTTACCAGCGGGCTCGCATCCCGATGGCTCTCACTCCTCTCTTTCCTACCCCCACCACCCCCCATCCTCCCGTCCCTTTCCTCCCCTAACGCCGTCAGCTCCCGCCGTCACCCCCGCCCTCCCGATCCGGCAGCCCACGCCCCACGCCGAACGCGAACCAACGGCCAGGATCGCCCGGTTCCGCACCGGCCGAACCGGGCCCACCGGCCGAACCGGGCCGGAGGCGCCTTCGTTGAAACCTTCGCAGGGCCAGTACGCCACGCTTTATCTTGCACCCCCACCTCCCCGAGCTACAGCTCTGTAGCGCTCTCTCTCCTCTCGCTCGCCTGCCTGCGCTCCCTCTCTCTCTCTTGCCTGGCTCGCTCGCGTTCCGGAGCTCGAGACCCTCGCCATTCCGCCGCGGGAAACCCTAACCCTAGCTCCCGCACCGCCACGGGAGGACGCGGGAGCGCCGGGGCCGCGCGGCGCCGCCGATCCCGATCCAGACGCCGTCGCGCCGAGGCCGCGCTGATCGAGGTAGGTCTCGCCCGAATCGGGCCGGAATTCGCGGGGTCGCTCCCGGGGTGAGCGTTTGCAGGGGGCGAATCGGGCGGGCGGGGGCTCGCGCGGAGGGCCCGTGCGGTGATCGGGTTTGGGGATTTTTTGAGGGGGGCGAATGCTTTGGGCTTTTCTCCCCGGGGATCTGTGGGGGTGGGGAAATTGGGAGCTCAGTGCTGCTCGATCTCCCGGTGTTTTGGTCGCAGGTGCTCGACCGGGTACTAAATTTTAGGTTTTAGTGGGTAATTTGTGCGGGACGGACTGGGGTTTGGTGGATTCAAGCTTGGGTTCAGGTCCCCCGAGCTCAGGTTCTGCCTAGAGGTGTCTCATGGAGCGTTGAAGCTTGCTTAGCTTGAGCTGCTTGCGTGCGCGGGATTTTGGGCGTCTCCCAGTGGGGAAGAAGCTTGGGGATTTAGGGATGCCTCTGTAGATGCGGCACGCTTTGTTCCAGTTTCCCCCCATTTTTTTTTCACGGACCTCCTTTTTTCACGGCTCCTTTGAACTTTCAGCTCTTAATGTTTCGTCTAGTGGACGCGGTAGCGTTCAAGCTGCTTCCTTGCTGTTTCTCCTTCGTCTTCAAAGCTTTAGCCATCTGCATCCCATGTTTACGAGCGAAAAAGCTGGATCTTTGGCCTTAGCAAGTGTATGGAGTAAATTCTCCCCCTACTATTGACATTTTCTAATTAAACTTTCTCTTGTGTTTGCTTAATTTTGTGCCTAAATGGTAATGGGAATCTGTATTATGAGCAACAGCTGGTTGTCAAGTGTACTCCAACAAGGTTACCCTAGTTTGTAATTTCCTTTTGTGAACTGTCAGATGTAGTTGTTATGCTGTGTGGGTGTTCCATTCTCTGTCGGGGTCATATGGGTAGTTTTATTTGGCATTGGGTTGCTTGTTCAGTTTCCTAGTGTTTTGTCATGTGAGAGATGCCTTTTGTCCATGCTAATCATGAAAATGCTAGATTTTGTTGTGCTCTTGTCATTACCATCCTTCAATCCTGTTCCTGTATATGGCCACCAGTCTTGAGGAGCTGTAGGATACTGAACTGCTTGCTCATGGGTTGCATGCAGCACATGAATTGCAGCAATTTTCCTTCCCTTGCCAATAGTTTAATTGACAACATCAGCTACAACATCTTTCTAAATATCAAATCATAAGCCCATTGTTCCAACTGAGAGTTGTACCCATATTTTCTCCCATCTTGAGTTGTACCACTTTCATGACTGTTCTTGTCTGATCCGTGTATGCTTTTGTGTGCACCTGCATTGAACCACTGTCTCATTTATCGGCTATGCTACTAAGTTTTAAGCAAGAGTAGATCCACTTTTCTGTTGATTTTAGGTTTGGAAACTTGAATTGTTTGTCTTGATAAGCTATTGCATTTTATCTTAAATAAATTCTAACACAGTACTGTCAAAGCTGATGTGTTCTGCCATTAATTTTCATGCCTCTGCTGCTCGTGATTTTCTTTAGTGTCACTTGTTTGCCTGCCCTTGCGGAATTATCTTAAGAGGAATTTATATGTAACTAGAATATGTTTTGTTTCTTTGGTTATTACATGTCAACAATTGTTTGATGCAATGATTATTCAACATTTTCAGTCTCTGGAGGAATAAAGGACGGGCACAACTTCAGATTGTTTGCAGCAGCTTGAGTTTATAGTTTTACCAGCTCAGAGTGAACTTCTGGGCAGTGTAGTTGTGGTTTTATCTTCCTCAGCATAGAAGCAAAAGGGATTTATAGCTGCTTATATTTCTATATGATATGAAAGTTTGGGATCTGTCCACTGCAAACAGGCTACTCTCTCACGGGCACTAGACCCTTATAGGGACACTCCAGGAATGTCACAGTTTCACCCTACTCAGCATGCGGGTGAGAACGATTTTCAGATGTGGCAACAGCAGATGATGTTCAAGCAATTGCAGGAGTTTCAGAGGCAGCAACAACTACAACAGTCTGATCATGGGCCCAGGATGCAGCCCTCTTTTGGACAGTTTCATGCTCCTGCAAAACCATTGCCTGCTGATCAATTGTCGACAATGTCAAATGAAATGACCAACAATGAGGCCATGAATTCTGCATGGCCACATAATTTTACTACCAGTGACCCAAGTTTGACGAGCAACTCTCAAATGTTGAATAATGGTAACGCAAATTGGGATCAGATGGTTGGTGCTCCTGGTGTGGGCAATTTCGTTAATGGTTCAATGTTTGCGAATGCTCAGAATCAATCCATGAGACCAATGGGACTAGCTACCCACCAAGTGGACCAATCTTTTTATCCAATGCATGCCACCAGCAGCAGGGGGTCTGGAAACCAGTATTCCCAGTTTTTAGGGATTCCTGCTGATTCTCAGGGTGCGATGGCAAGGGTAGGTCCAGATCAGTCTGAAAAGACATCTAGGCCATTCAACTCTTCAATGAATGAACATGGTCTTCACCTGCAAGGTGCCTCCAGTTTGATGCAGAATTTTCGTGGAAAAGGGGGTTTCTTAAGTAACAGTCCAATGCAAAGTCAAGGTGATAATATCAAGGCAGGCAGTCCGGTTACGATGAATCATCTACAGCATGGTTTTCAAACCCAAGATTTTCATGGTAGGCCGAACCAAGTTGAGCTTCAAGTGGGTGTGCAAGAGAAATCAGCAGTGCAGGTTGGGCAAGCAAGTGGTAGGGCTAGCCTTGACCCTACTGAGGAGAAAATTTTATTTGGGAACGATGAGGATAGCAACTGGGGAGCTTTGTTGAGGGGTGACAATGATAATGGTAATTCTTTGGACAATGATAACTATGGTGGTGCTTACTCATCTCTACAGAGTGGTAGCTGGAGTGCCCTTATGCAGGAAGCTCTGCAGTCTACAACCAGTGAAAATAGTCCCAAAGAAGAGTGGAGTGGCTTGAGTTTCCATAAACCTGAGCAAATAATTGCGAACAATTCAATGTCAGGCCGTGAAGAGAATAAGATTTCTGGATTAAGAGGCACGAACCTAGAAAATGCACGCCCTCCGCCAGCATCCAGCTATGCTGAGGGAACAATGAATAACCCAAATCTTGCCAGTTTTCAGCATGCCATAAGAACTCCCTACGAGCGAAGGGACCAAATGCCTCATGAATCTCCTCCTAGTGCTCCTGTTAACAATCATCAATCTGCTTCAGAAGCCAACAATGGATACTTTCAGCAGAGCTTAAAACAAAATCAATCAGATGGTAGACAAGAACAGGCGCACATAGCAAATGGAATTTGGGCGCATCAGAAATCTGAAATGGTAAGAAATAATTTGCAGTCAACTGGTGCACATGCTACACCACCTGGCACTCATGGATTTTGGATGTCACAACAAAATACAGCTGATCACAACATCAACAGAGAGTCCAGCAACAACCAAAATGACTGGAAAGCCAACAATGCACTTGGACAAGACATGAGCAGTACCCAAAATATCTTTAATAGCAATGAGAACTCTTGGAAATCAGGTGGAGGTAATTCAAATTCAGTCCAGAGACTTCAGCAGAGGAAGTCTGATATAACCTCTGCACAAATGCCAAATGAAAGTTCAGATGGTAAAAATATTAGCATGATGAGCTCAAGCATTTCAATGATGACTCAGGATCATTATCAGATGATCACTGGTCGGAGTGGTGAGCAAGTCGGAATGAATCGCAATATGGGACATAGGGTTCCAGAGACCTCCGATTCACCAGGAAAAAGTGCAGACCAAAGACCAAGCGATTTCAACCAGGAATATCTAAATGCAACCCCAAACGAAAGGCAAGCACACCTTTTAAACCATGGGCAACACGTAACAAGTGATTCTGCTCCCAGGAGGCATTCTGTCTTTTCTGGAAAGGAATCCGAAAATTTAAGTCAGTCCAGTCAGCAAGCAATGGCATCTTACATGTTGCAGAATCGGTCTATGGGTAGCTCTGGAATGAACATTGGCCCTTCTCCAGGCAATCCAGTGTCAAATAGTCTGTTTCCACCTCAGTCACATCAGATGCGGAATAACATGCAGCATCATTTTGGCACAAACTCCCATGTTTCCAATAGTATGCCTTCAGTAAATGAGGTATACCTTCCTATTTCATCTCCACGACAGATATGGCTGAGATTTTTGTCCACTATTTTCTATTTCATTACCCATGCCTGTAATGTTCTTATTCATGAGGCAATTCCCTTATTTTTAGAAAATGATGATGGCACAAGAGCAACTTCAATCTCGACATGGTCTCCCTAACAGCTCCAGTGCATTGCATTTTGGAGGAACTGATACCGGTCTGTCTCAGAATAGAGCAGTTCAAAACAGGTACTTCCTACTTCATTTAACGATTTTGAATTACATCATTCCTTTATAATTTTTTTAATATCCCAGTTGGCAATGTGAGGTCTCAGTTCCCGCTTCATTAGCACCACTGTATTTTATTCTTTTTTATCATGATGAACTAACTCTGTGTTAATAGGCTATTTTGACACCCATTAGTACTGGAGAAGTTAACTCACTGTGTACTTTTTCAGTATGATAAGCCAGCAGCCCATAATCTTTGTGGATGCACAACATGAGATAGTCATATTTTGTATTCCACTGGGATGTTTTGCAGTGAAGTAACTATCTGTTGTTTTGTAGTTCTTTCTAGGCATAACTAGTCCTTCCAGCATTCTTTTCTGTAGATAACATGCTCGAATCTATTCATGAGAGCCTGATGAATGTATTTGCTATCTGTAGCCAACATATGCTTCAGCTTCTTCATAAAGTGGACAACTCAAGAAACAGCAATGCGGTTGCTGATGTGCCCAACAATTCTCTCGGCGCTGTTTCTGCCCAGCAGCAACTTAACCATCCTTCTTTGCAAGGATTTGGGTTGAGATTGGCACCACCATCCCAACGGCAATCAAATTCAGGTAACTTATGGTCTAGTCAGACTAATGTTGATGCCAAGCAACCTGACCACTCGGCACCAGAGGATGACCGGTCACAGCTGCCTTCCACCCCTAGCCAGTCTTTGACGCCTCCGCATACAAACTCTCAATCTTCACCATTTCATGCTTCAGAAACAGAAAATACGGGGCAGCCAATTGGGCGTTTTCCCCAGTTAAGTTCAGGTCAGCAGTATCCTGCGGCAGATGATAGATCTGGTCCTGCACCCATGCTGCAGCAGCCTCAGCAAGGCAGCTCTGCAACTGTGTTCAAGAATGTATGGACAAACATATCAGCACAACGTTTAGCTGGTATGCAAGCTAACAAGATTACACCTAATATCCTCCAGTCTATGATGTTTCCAAATAATGCTGCAGCTTCCAATTTATGGAGCTCTCAGAAGGCAGACGATCAAGGGCATAAAACAGCGACTCCGTCAGATATTGCGACAAGTTCAGCGAACTCGCAGAACCAAGATTCAAAACAAGCTGTTGATAGTGATTCAGGGTTAGCATCTTCTCAGAAGGCAAACTTTGAGTCGACTGGAGCTACTGTATCCGGAGGCAATGAATCTTTGCAGAAGCCTTCTTTGGATGGGAATTTCGTCAATACTGTTTCATCCTTAGCGCAGTTGCGTCAGCAAGGCATCATGGGCGCTAAACATGGGGAGAACCCAGGAGCAAATTTTCAGGCCATGAATGCTTCCCACAGTAGCTCTAATAGTAGTGGTGGCATTGTGCTACATGGAAGCCCAGCTCCTTCAAACATTCAGCAGCAAAATTATTCTCTTTTGCATCAAATGCAAGCCTTGAGGCATACGGATATTGATCCAGGCAGTTCAATTGGAAAGACAATAAGACCTGATGTTGGTTCTGATGCTTCGCAGATTGACTGGAAGTCTGGTCAAAGGTTTGCTCATGTAGCCAATAACTCAACCAAATCGTCTGTGGATAACATTGGAAGCCCTGGTGTCCCGGGGTCATTCCCTTCAGACATGAAAATGCTGAGTTTTGCTTCAAGGAGTGAGGAGAGAAATCCTAATATACCTTCTCAGCTTCCTTCTGGAGAGCGTCCAAATCATGGTTTGGTTACTGCACAGAATGATAATCAAAATCAAGTTCAGCCTATGTGCACAAGTGCAGCATCAAATTCTGTTGAAAGAAGTGAGAGACCAAGGATAAACCCTCAAATGGCACCTTCTTGGTTTGGACATTATGGAAACTACAGAAATGGTCAGAGTGTTGCTATGCTCAATGCGCAGAAGACCACAGCTTTGCCATATAATTTTCCAAAAGCTTCTTGGAATAACGACAATAATAACTCTGCTGAAAACAGAGTTGAATCTGTCCTATCTGTTAGGCCTGGGCATCACCTCCCATCAACAAAAATGGACGCCTTGGTTCCTTCCAATGTAAAAGTATCTTCAATGATGAGAAGGCCTAAGAAGCGTAAAGCTATGGAGTCCGCGCTTGTTTCTTGGCATAAAATAATTGAGAGTCCACAAAAATTGAGGAACATCAGGTATACATTCTACCTTGTGCTGCAGGTCCCAGTAATGTTTCGACATATTCTATATTTTTTATAACGATTTATTCTGTGTTTTAGTCCCTATGACTTCTCCTTTACTCCTAAGTATATTTCATTTATATGGTTCTGATGTTGCTCACAAAAATGAAAACCTTTACTTCATTCACAGCACATCTGAGATGGAGTGGGCTTGGGCAGCTAATAGGTTGATTGAGAAGGTTAGTACAGCTTTTACTGATTCAGCTAGTTTAGTTCTTGTGCATACTGGTTGAAAGAGATTAATCTTGATGCTGAACTAAATTCTGAAACAGGATGATGCAGAAACTCCAGATGATGGTCCTCTAAATTATTTACCGCGGAAGAGGCTAATTTTGACAACCCAGTTGATTCAGCAACTTCTCCCTGCTATACCATCAGCCATTCTCAGAGCACAAGCTGTATCCGCTTTCGAAAGTGCGACATACACTCTATCAATGTCGACACTAAGGGATGCATGCAGCATGGCGGCATCATCATCATTTAACTCTTCCTCTCCCGTGGACGATGAAAATAAGTAAGTCTCCCTGAAATGAATGATTACTGTGATGTGCTTTTGCTTATTCTTTTTAACAAGCATGAAGGGAATGCTTACTTGGGCCACCTTATTGTTCAAATCAAATCCTCATCGAATTGGATTTTATCATTAGAGATTTTCTGATTTTACTCTATCATGGACTAGCCCGTCTGAACAAACAACGAGTGCCAAGAAAATGGAAGGCAAAGTGTCAAAGGCCGTGGAAGTCTTTGTTGGAAGAATCCGGAAGATGGAAAATGACTTTGTAAGGTATGAGATGGCTAATGACTGTCATGGTTCTCATTGGCATATGATTCTTTAACTTTCCCAACATTACTGCTTTGATGCATTTATGTTTAAGACGCATGTTCTAGTATATTCTTTCTGACTGCTTGGAATTTCTGGCAGCACAATATTACTGCTTGGAATTTCTGGCAGCCCTTGGACTGAGACCTTGGAAAGTTGTAATCGAAATGCCATTTATTTATATTGAAATTGAAATTTGGAAGGAATCAAGCACAATCACTGTTCAGGCTGCCATTGTGCTATAACTTTAGGTTTTGGCACCGTTGTATTTTGTTGCTCTGCCTATGCTTAACATTTCAAAGTCAAATGGAAAAATCGTGGTAAATAGTAAATCAAAAGGAAAAGAGAAATGAAACTGGACACATTATAGTAGTAATAATAACTTTTTCCCTTGTCCACTTTCTTAGGGCTTTGGGCTGAAATTTCCAAGGACTCTACCAAACCTAATATACTAAAACATCCGATTTTGCCACAGAATTTTCATGTTAGTTTAACACCCGAACTGAAGCTTAAGTGCAATAGTTTGCACTTGATATGTTGTCAGTGTACTTTGGAGGTGTCTGAACAAATGATTTTGAATTGTAACTATGTGTTTTTATTTTTATTTTTCATAGTGCTGGTACTAATGAAGACCAACACAGTGTTGACTGTATTGTGTCCCTTACAGCTTCATTTGTTTTACAGTTGACTAGTTAATCAGTTAATTTTGCATGCAGATGTAAGTTGCATAGACCTTAGCTTCTTGGTTGGCATTTATTGATATTTATTTTTGACTGAGAACATGACACCAGTTCCCACCGCTCTTAGGATAACTATTGCACTCTGTATCACTAGGAGGATTCCTAAATTAGTTTCATGTTTATACATTTGCATTTAGCTCAAGTCATAAACACTAATTTTTTTTATCAACACAATTTGCCTCCTGTTGCAGCTTGAACAAGAGGGCTTCGATGCTAGATGTGCAATTGGAGTGCCAAGATTTGGAGAGAATTTCTATTGTAAATCGTTTGGGAAGATTTCATGGCCGAAACCATGCAGCAGCAGTTGAGGGGTCATCAGGTTCAGAAATGACTCGTAGAATTTTTCCTGAAAGACATGTTATGTCTTTTGCAGTTCCTGGGAATCTTCCTGAAGGGGTGTACTGTTTGTCACTCTAGTGGAATGATCTTCCATTGTTTTCTAGCCCCTCATGATCTTGGGTGCCCTGTGATTCCCAGTGCTCCTTATCCCATGCAAAGCATGGCCAAACAGAAGAATACCACGAAGAGGCCAAGGGACGTGTTCCAGCCGATCAACTCAGTGCTGGCTGCTGTTGTTGTCCCTTATATCAAGTATAGGTCCCTGTATATTGTGGAAAGTCAAGGAAAAAACTGTGGATCTCCCATCATTTTTCTCTGATGAAGAGTAATTAGCTTCAGAATTTGTTAGAGAAGTCCATGCTTACTAGCTTAGCACATGTGGCGGATTTCTTCGCTATTTGTCAATCTTTCTAAGAAATCCATGGAGTGTTGGCGGGCTAGAGTGGAGATAATAATGTGAGCCTTTCTCTGGGTTCTTTGGTTCCTTTAGGATGGGATGCAAATTGGCTAGTGTGTCCAGTCTAACTGACCACCCTGTTAGTCAGCAGTTAATTACTAGTTTTATGTAGTGCTGAAAGCATTCATGGAACAAGTGGCGGGTAAAGTGCTTGGAAATTCTTGTAACTCCTGTACCCGTGATGTTTAAACGCTAACGGGTTCTTGTAAATTTAAAGTGCCAATATTCCTGAGGTAATATTTTACTTCTCGTATTGTGCTTTATGTCTCCAGCTGTACAGGGTACTCAATAATGAAGCTATTATAAAATATCTGAAGCTCTGGGATGGCAAGAATTTTTTGGACTGCTTAGCACACTAAAAAAGTTACTTTAGTACCAATAATTTAGTGCGTTAATCCCCTCACTTATTAATTTAGTACCACTACATTTCTTGGCTTTCCATGTTTTTTTTGTCTAAGTTGAAATTGGTTGGAGAGGAGCTGTGATTAACTTTCGTTCTGGGCTAACCTCGCTCAGGTTCTTATGCTCGATGAGTCAAAACGAAAAAAAAAAACCCCACCGTTTCGCAATATTTGTCCAGTCTGCATTCGTACCTATGAGGCACAGAAACATCGTGACACGGAAGAAGCAGATACTAAGAGTTAAAGAGGGTCAGAATAGTCTATAGGTCTGATAGGAAATTTGAAACTATGTTCCTGCGCGGAATATGTTCAACTTCCAACTTGATGAGTCGAGCTTAAAAGAAAATACAAGAATTAACAGCTCAGCCCTGGTGGAGACAGTGAACGGTTGCTGCATTCTCGATCAGGACACTCGACGTGTTTATGGCTTCCGGAAAATTATGTACACTGGCAGTGGCAACACAGTGCCACCTTTGTAGAGAACATACAAAACACTGTGGGCCGAACAGCTCCGAACTCTGAACAAAAGTTCTCAACACTTCGTGAGATGCTCAAGAGAGTACTCCTGGTCAAAACCTAGGTAGGAATCCGATACCAAAATCAGCTTTGTCTCCTGAAAGAAAATGCACGCGTCAGAACATAAGGATGCCATGAAAGAAAGGTCAGCTATCATCTATGCACCCGTATGTGGTTAAAAATCAAGTACCATAAACTCCATGGGCGCTCACACAGAATTCCATCTGTTTGAAACAGGCTATTTTAAGCAGACTTAAGTAAAATATAATGTTTTTCTTGAAAATTCACAGCATGTCTACGTTCATGGTTAATGCAGATCCAAATGCAGAATTAGGTCTCCCCAATTACACCGCTTCCTCCCATCCCCATCTGTGTTTCCCTAAGATCTTTAAAATTTTGACTCGGCAAATGGAAAAGGCAGATTGGTGGCTGGGTGTTGACTGCATTATGCTGAAGGGTCATCAAATTCATTTTGCTAGTTATCAAGTAAAAACTGAGACCGACTAAAGTAAGAGAACTGCATAGGAACTCGTTTAAATTCTCTCAAGCACAAGCATCAAGTCACCCAAAACGACAACAAAAGGTCTTCACACTGAGATTAGCATAGCTGAACCAAGAAAAATTCATTATTACCTGGATATTGAACATCTGAGGCAATTCCATGCGAGTGTTAACCACCCAATCTGCAAAACTAATTCTTTTCAAACCATACAGCTCTGAACTTGTAGAATTCCCCAGTACCAGCCACCAAGCTGCTTGTTTTGCCTACAGAAAACATCAAAAGGTTCAGTGCAAAACAACCATTGAAGTTCGGAACACACCAAATAGAAAATTGCTAAGCTGAAGAAATTGATATTAATCATTAATCATACAAAATAGTTGTACAAAAGCTATTTTCTTTTAAGCTCGACAGATCAAGTTGGAAGTTGAACATCGCTTTCTTCCACACCAATTTACAAAATATGGAAGAAATATAAGTTTGTCTATTCAGTCTTTATCATATCAACACAAAATTTGTAGTTTATAACATGAAACAATTTATTTGTCAATTTACAATGCTGCTACACCATGCATTAAAAAAAACTCAGTCCTGGGGGGAAAGACCACCCCAGGTAGGCCAGTATTAACAGCAGAAGAATTTTCTCACTGCAGGATCGAGAACACACCCCGAAGGCCCCACCCTCTGGTCAGTTCTCAAATGGGTTTCCCAAATTATCAGGACTAAGGGACTAAATGTTTATTCATTTTTATTCCCTCGTAACATTTTTTATAGAATACCTTAAACAATGTACCCTCTATGTTACATTTAATCATTTCATCTAATGCCATTGCAAATTATTTAGATACTGACCTTGGGAAATCTAGGGGCAAATGCTCTTGATGCTGAACGCCGTGAATTTTTCAATTGCACTCTAATGTTTAAAGTTCGAGATTTGGACCGCTCCTGTTCATTCTGAAGCTGAAGTTTCACATCAACATGAGGGAAATGTTGCAGATCCTGCACAATGAAATACAGTACTCAGGAGATAAACAGAATGATCTCTTCATTCAGAAGTACGAGGAAAAAATACTAATAATGAACTTATCACATTGAAACATATAATCAAATAGAATTCATGACAATTTTTTTGTTGCAAATACAATATGTAGAAATTATGGACATTTAAAGGCACCAGTTGCTGAGATCAACACAAACAATAGTGAATTATTTGGGGCCCAATTTGAGCAACATGTTAGCTAGCATTTCCAATTTAGTCAACTAACTAATGAGAACACTGGAAGCATTCAGTATCGATGATTTCTCAACAATGAGCTTGTTGCGCTTGCACTTCCATAACTAATTCAAGGAGACTGGACATTTACAAACCACTTTACTTTCAATTAATATCTAAAACGATTAGGCAAACAATTTGACCTCCCAAATTTAAGTGAGAAAAGCAGAACCTGGTACAAATCTGACGCAGAAAATGGTTGAAGGAGCCTGTGCAATTCTTCACGGGAAAGATCCAGCAAGGCTGGGACTGTTAAAACTCCTCTACTCCTGAGATGACCTAGAATATCATCATTCATGGATGGCAACATCCAGAGTGATGAATCCCTCTCAAACCAGAGACCCTGGCAAGTAAAATGGATTTAGTTCAATATATATATTTCTTTGGTTTTGAACCCAGATACTCTTAATAGTACAATCAAATCCTCCAATGTAGACTTTCTTTTTCAATATAAATATTAAAAAGAAGCTGAACAGCGAAATTCACCTGTATGATCATCTGCAAGAGATGCATGCAAGACAACGCACTTGAAAGCCATCCACTATTGGCACATACGTCAATCATTGCCTGTATAATACGTATGCTCTGATCAAGAACTGATTTCAAGTCCGTGGCGTAATCACTAATTGGTAATTCTACTCTTGAGAAATGTGCCTGCCAGACAGATAGAAACAAAAATGGTAATTCCTATATCATTGTGCATCGAATACTGTTAAAATGAAAATACTGGTAAACAAAGAACAAGTTAGTATTCCAATCATATGTTCAACCCCCTGTACCTGAAAGAGTAAGTTGGCTTTAACATGTGGATCATCAAGGTGGTGTTGATCAACTGGATACGGGACATTTCCACTGAGTGTTCGATTCAAGTTATCCTGAAACAGCAAAGAGCACAAATGCATAAAAGATCACAACATGCAAAGAATCAAGATCAGAGTGTACTCCCTCTGTTTTTTTACATGTCACATTTGCTCTGTCCTAAGTCAAACTTATCCAACTTTGACCAAGTTCATAGAAAAATATAACAACTATACCACCAAACATATGCACTATCAAAATATATTCCATGGTGGATTTAATGAAACAAATTTGGTGTTGTAGATGTTATATTTTTCTACTAACTTGGTCAAAGTTGGACAAGTTTGACTTAGGACAAAGCAAATGTGACATGTAAAAAAAACAAAAGGAGTACTAAGGACAGAATGCCTTTTAGAAATAGCTGTATGAATTTCAATTCGTCTCCATAATCAATACAGTGATATCATGCCTTGGAAGGAGAGAAAATTGCTGACTCAGTTATCTCCAAACAAAAAAGGCGTAATGCTTAGTTTCTTAAAAAATGAATGAGAAAAAACACCTCATTGTGGCGTACAGGAAGCTCGTCAAATTCTGCAGCAGCCGACAGTATGTGCACAAAGGCCTAGCAACAGAATCAAAGCTATTCATTATCTGCAACTCCAAATTAACTCAAACAATTAACCTGGGATCAAGGCTAAAACTTACTTCCAGCGATGTATTGGGGCCAATATTTGACCCAAACATTGAAGCAGTGAGGTAGCTAAGGTAATACTGTGAAGCTATTTTTCCCAAAATCAAATACTTTACAGAGTGGTCATCAATTCTTATGCATCCACTGTCCTCAAGATCTTCAAATGTAGTTTCGACTAACCTGTTTGGACAAAATAGGGAAGACATACCATCAACTTGTTGTAAAGCAAGTCAAGACCTATGCTTAAATGAAGTCCTCATTTCCCACCTTGAGAGATAAGAATTCAAGGTGTTTGTTTCAGTATCCTCCAACCCATAGTAGGCTGGATTAACAACCTGCGATATAGCAGCAAATCGTGGTGAACAAGACAAAACATATATTTTACAAGGTGTCTCCATCCAAGCTATGAAAGATTCTGACAAAGGTCTTGATCCCTTAATAGCAGATCACTTTGACAAGCCATAGATTTTAATCAGCACAACAATAAGAGACTTTATACAGTACTAAATCGAGAAGTTGAATATCCAACCATATGATTTCAGATTTTATGGTAATTGTCTTAGTTTTAGCCCTTATTAATTAGTAAAATGTACCAGCCAAACAGTCAATGTGAGGATAAAAAAGGATCTAAAGTGTGTCAAAGATTGTGTATCCAGAACCTTTAGCTGGCTGAGTGTAAGTGCAGGAACATGACAAAGTACTGAAAAGGATTTTACAAGATAAATACCAATCTGCGATATAGGTAAGTCCAAGTGAGATAAATAATCGCTTCCTCCTTGTTGCTGATGGTGCCTGAAACAATTTCTGCATTTATGTGATCATGCAAGTGCTCCCTCAGATTACTCTCCACAGGAAATGGTTCGTAGAGGAACTGAAAATTATAATATTTTGTGTTAAACTCAAGATAAAAGATGCATTACAGATTGTTCATTAGCAGGAACAAAAATATGGCGACCTTCTTGTAAAAGCTCTTTTTTGGCTCATGGACAAGAATAACAGCTTTGCCATGTTGGTCGTATTGCGGTCGACCTGCACGACCCATCATTTGTAGAATATCTGTGATATCATAATCGATGTATCTTTTTGTTTTGCCATCATAGTATTCAGTGCCCTACAAGATTGATATTAAATGAGCCCACAAATAAATCACCAATGAAGACCAAGAAAATTCAAGGCATTATGTCACCTTGATTATGACCAGGTGAGCTGGAAGATTAACACCCCACGCCAACGTGCTGGTGCATACCAGTACCTGGATAAAACATCAAGCAACAAGAAAGTATGTTTAAGTTTTGCTTAAGCATGTAACTAGCATGCTTAACACAAGAAGTCTATCAAATCAGAACACACCTGAATCTTATTGTTTGAAAAGAGTTCCTCAACCAAGGATCTGTCTCTGTCATTTAAACCTGCATGATGCAGACCTATGCCAAACTGCAGAGTATGCCTCAAATTACTGTCAGAAACTTGTGAAAGAACCATGTCTAGGGAATTGTCTGCCATGCTCAGGAACTGCCTTGGTTTTTCATCTGATGCTGCAAGCTGCAAACAGAGCACATTAAATGGATAAGATAGCAGCAATGCATATAGCCATCTAGTAGCGTAGATCAAAACTAGGATTCCACCTGAATGATATCAAGAGCTGTAAGTCTAGTCTGTCGACGTGATGACACAAAAATGAGAACCGGTTTATTGGGTGAATGAGAGCATATGGCTGCATAAGCTGGTTTGTTCATGCTATTCATTCTCGGACAGTAGAATTTCCCAGGATATCCCTGTTAAAACAGAAAAGGAAACATGAGTTACAGCACAAAGATTTTTAATTCTGTGATCTACCAAACATTTTTCTTCCAGACCGCCATCTAGTTATCTTTCCACAAGGAAGGGAATATGGAATACCACTATATTTCTCAAACTAATTGCAAGTTGAAAATTACATTGCCCATATACTTGATTGCGCCTTTTCAGAAAGAACAACCCCAAGAATGAACAAGAGCTAATAAAATGATTCTCAAGTTTGTTGCAGTAGGCTAGAGATGAAACCCAACACGAGGCACCAGAGTAGTCGGTAATAGTAATATCTAGTAAAAGGGGCCTGCTAGCCTATAAACCTAGGTCATGATTCGGACACATGAACTGCTGGTTTCCATGCGCTCCTATCCAAAGCTAGTCCTTTATTGCTTTCTTCCATGTTATGTTAGGTTGACCCAGCCTCTTCTTATGTTATCGTAACACTTTAAAATACCGCTATGCACTGGTGCCTTTGGAGGCCTCCATTGGATATGACCAAAATCATATCAACCGATGCATTGGTGCCACCCCTACCCTATCACATATATTGTTATTTCACACACTATACTCCCTATTATGACCACAAATCAATCCCAACAGGTGCACCTTTGCTACTTAGCTACTCGATGTGCCACCTAGGTCATAAAACATCGCAGGTCTAATCATCATCCTATAGAACTTATTATATCTGTTGTGGCACCTTCTATAATGGAAGATGCTAAGCTTGGCGCAATTACAATCCCAGTTTTGAATCTATGACAAACTTCTTCATTAATATTGCCATCCCTCTATAGCATTGATCCTAAATAGTAAATACCAAAAGTTATCCTGTTTGGGAACTACCTGTCCTGCCAAACTAATCACAACCTCCTCATGTCTAGTATCACACAGTTTTAGTCTTAGTCTAAAACCTTTCGAGCCCAATGTTGCCTCCACAACTCCAACCCCCATCCTACTCCCATCAACTAGCACCACATTGCCACAAAAGGCCATACACAAAGATATCTCTCTTGTATTTCCCTTGTGACCTCATCCATCATCAAAGCAAATTGTTGAGGAGAAATATTAATACTATAAGGAACTGGGTGCAGGCTTTTTCCAGTAAAGCTAGTCAATACAACCAATCTATGAGGAAATTAGCCCTTCTGAAAAATGTCAGCAACATTCTTTGTGAACCAGAATAGGAATTTAAGGCAATAACAGAAATCCAGCTTACCTGGATATGCACTTCAAGAGGTACAGGCCTCACACTAGGCTTGAAATTGAATAGACCATCATCCGTAACGCCCAACCAATCAGCTAAATCACTGAAGTATGTGACAGATGAAAGTAGTCAAACAATGGAGCAAAAGTACTGCGATGGTTGTGTACGTACACAGTACAAATGTCAAACATGGTTTCATGATAACACCTACTATTCTCAAATACATTATGTCACGATAACAATACTGCTCGTATTGATATCCTAGGGAAATGGTTTACACTTAAAGTGATTGAACAATGAGCACAAGAATCAAGAAGCAAAAGCATCACTTTGAAACATACCGGGCATTTGCTAATGCTGTTGATAAACCGACAAACCGAATTGAACGTTCAGTTTGTGACGATATGTATCTCATTCTTGATACAATGACCTGAAAAACAGAAGTTCCATAATAGAGAACAAATTTCAAAGAACCAAAAAAACGGAACAAACAAAACAAAAACGTATGATAGAAGGGGTACCTCTAGGATGGGTCCACGGTCAGCTCCCAAAAGATGTATCTCATCCAATATCATGAGCCCCACCTATCAATAATCTTGTCAGTAATATCTAATAACTCAAATGAAATTATCTTTTCTATATAATCTACAAAAGTAGTTAATATATGAAGGAAAGATCTGGACCTTCATAACATAACTTCTGCTATGCCAACTTCGACTAATCCCATCCCATTTTTCTGGGGTAGAAATTATGATGTCAGCTGATAATAGGGCCATCAGGTCTGGAGTGAAGTCACCAGTCATCTCAACCTACCAAAAGCATTACTTCAATTAAGATTTACATTTTGATGTATTGGAGAAATAAAAGCTATGAATTGCTTCTGTACCATCTTCTTCCCAAGCTGAGTTACAAGACGTTTTCTCCAATCATTCATTCGTTCTCGCACTATAGCCTTTAAAGGGGCAATGTAAACTACCTAAAAAGGTATTGAACAGGTATTAACATGACATTATACCACAAAAAGATGGTTTCATATTGGAACTCAGTAAACAAACCTTCATGTCTGGTTGTGTATTGAAAAGATGAAGCATTGCTAGTTCTGCAGAAATTGTCTTGCCACTTCCAGTTGGAGCTCCCAGAAGTACATTGTTATCAGTGTGATAAAGAACATGAAAAGACTGAAAAAATTACACAGAAATTTAATACTGTACCTATAAAAGAGAGAAGTTCAGCAAGCTGGAGCAAACTGTTGGCAACGGTACTAGTGGTGTTTGGGCATTATACAGTAAGCATCTTGTGATCTTATGAGAAATGCAAACATAATAGATGCATATGTTAAGCACTTGGTAACTTTTATACTTGATTCTCCCATCTTATGTTCATCCAGAATACAATTTTTTTCCACAGACAAATGAACATTACAAACATACTGCTAGTCGCAGTTGCCTAAAAGAATGAAACAATTTGATCAGAATAGTTATAAAAGTTTAATTACCAATCCCTTGTTAGCAACAATCCTCGCATAAATGTACATGTCCAGGTTCAGAGTGTCTAGGTAAAGCCTTTAGGTTAGCAGATTTTCAGCTAGCAGGTTAGGGAGAATAATAGGCAAGCCTGCAGTAAGCAGGTGGTTCAGTCCTTATTGTAGCATGTTTTCGGCTATACATAGGAAGGAAAAAAAAAGCAGCAAGCATTTGCAGCACCAAAAGTACTACTATTCTGCGCATGAGCTCCTGGGCTACCTGTGAGGCCATCTTGGCTTTCATCCCTATCATGCAGACCATAGCATAGACAACTAAAATGAACGATAAGTGTTACCAAAATGCACCTGAGTTTGTATCGGATTGAAATGGGAAAATCTGTACAGATCCTCATATGTTTTGTTGCCAAGAGCACTCAGTGGAAGAGGCTTCAAGTCCAAAAGTTCAGTGTGCGTAATTTGTGTCTGCATGAACAACAGAACCAGCATTCAGTATATTATAATAAAGAAACACTATGGAACGACAGCTAGCAATTGTGAAATTCACCTGTGGCAATGTCAGATTATGAAAAGAAACAGTAAAGAGCGACTCAGCATGTAACCATGAGTCTGATATGGCTCGTATATAGTACTGTGGTGGATGAGGTTCAAATATTGGTACATTAAAAGATATCTTTGAAGGTATTCCTCTTGCCATCTTCTTCGTTAGTGTGAATAGCTCTGAGTGATAAATGGTATCATTTTCAGAATCCTGGAAAATAAAATATTATGTTACTGACCAATGCATGCCTGCAGTAGAATCGAGTACGAAAAAATTCAAACAGAAAATATTTAAGGAGAAGGTACAATATTTATGTGACCATTAACAAAATTGCATGCACATTGCATTTTATGTAAGAGGTTCCTTAAGATGATGGCATCTCTACATAGTAGCTTCCAATCTTTCAAGGTCATAAATGGTCTCTTCAAAATGTTAAAAGCAAGCAAATATAATTGCATTATACATGATACCATACTAATAGAACAGCATGGTAAAAAAGGAAACAGTTTCTTAGCCAAAAAATGTCATGGCAACAAGATAATAAATATGGTGGAATACAGATGAAATAAATTTTTTGCAATCTTGCTACATCTCTAAAATGATGTAGCCACACATGCATAACAATAATATGTGTACACTCACATACCTCAACAATAATCCACCATCGTTCTGACATGCCATGATAACGATCTTTCCACACAAATTCAGGCGTTATATGCAGGTCGACCTACAACATTACCACAAGTGATTGCATAAGAGTAATCATAAGAAAATGAAAATAGCACACAATAAGTGGCAGTAGCTCTTACTTTAAGAACCGTCCTGGTGATCGGGCTCACAGTTGCAGATAAGTTGACATATGGGAAGTATCCAACATATTGCTTAACCAACTTCAGTAAAAGGATGTTAATAGCAATAGTAAGTAGAACTTTTACTAATAATCATAAAACACTTTAAGCCAAGGCATACCTTTCCCTGGTGAGAAAACCGAATAAGAGCTCCAATTTCATTTTCCTCCATCTCATAAAGACGATCCAGATCAACATTTCTTTCCTCGAGTTTCCACAATATCTAATTCAGAGAGAGGATTACATTTCAAAAATTATGTAAACATGACAAGTAGTGATAACTGATAGCAAACCTGAGGAGAAAGATCCTTATCAAACTGCCTAAGTGGATGGAGATGGGGCCATATTTTGCGATCCACGGCCTTGCAGTATTCTAATAATAAGGATGACATCTCAGACCACCCACGACGCAGACAAATCTCAAATAGTGCCCTCATAATGCGAGCCAAGCTTTGACTGATGTATTGAGCATCAGAATGCAAAGAGGAGCTATCGATTGGAGCACGGGAAATATAAACCTGCAAAATATATCAAATAACTCAACTAAGATCTTGTTAATTCGAACATAACGAGTGAGTTACAGTCTCAACAGTAACCTGTATGAGAATTGAAATTTTCCCATGTTTGTCAGTCGGTCCACCCTTAATTTCCAAGGGGCACGCTTTCCTAGCAAGGGCTTCTAGTTCATCCTGTTCTTCTTCTCTGACTACAATATTTTCAAATTCAGAGGAATGGGCCACCATAGTAATCACCTAAGGTAGTACCCAGACAGACAGGTTAGTAAAACTTTGCAAGCATCACAAGCTGTACTGAACATATGAAAGATGCCAACTAAATGTGTACCTCACTTTCACTCATGTGACGTCGAAGCATCTCATTGTAAATCTCAACACTGGAGTACTGAAGGTAAAAGTGGCTTGCAATTCGACCAAGTTCTGTGCAGTAAAAGTTGCCACTCTTTTCATCGTAGCGCATCATCTTAGCTTTGTCTAGTGCACGTGCAGCATCAATAATGAATGCTCTTTGTTTTGCACCCATAGAAGGATCTCCCAAAACCTTTGAGAAATATGAGGTAGAAATATTAACTTTGAAACTTGTAGTCAGAACTCAATGGAGGATAGAATACCACATGGGTAATGAAGCAACCCACCACAAAGGAACAAAATCATCTTGTTAATAACATGAGCACATCTGTTAGAAAAATACGGAGAGCATATAATACTTCTAGATGGGTTTGTCTTTTTTAAAAAACACAGAGTGATGTGCCAAAAACTTATACTACAAAATGCATCCTTCTCATATAAATTTATGTCATACTGATTACCATTGAAGGTGTGAATGGTGGGAGAAAATGTTACCTCTTCCCAAGTTATTCCATAAACCAGAGGATTAGTCTTCATCCTTATAAATAAGTACGTATAACCAAGCCAGGCACAGGCCTCCCTGACATTTGTTACAGTGCCCAAGGCAACCTCGGCATTTAAATTATCTTTCAGAGATCCAAGGAACTGCAAGATTATATAGTTAACAGGAAATTAATTGTGGATCAAAAGAACATACAACAGTAAACCAACTTCCGGAGACCACAAGCAAAGTAGAAAATGAAACTTGTTCCATTGTCCAACAACTTCACGTTAGGATCACAGGGGATGTTATATGTCGCATTTACGACTAGAAATTGTCACTCACACACCCCCTAGAACAATTTTTCTACTGTTGGAACATTTTTTTCTCTCGTCGTGGTCGTGGAACATTTTTTCTACTACTGGAAGCAGTAGAAAAAATGTTTCCTAAAAAATGCTCTAGCAGATAATTGTTCCAGGATGTGATGGCTTCGAGTCGCATATGCGGCAAATAATATTTCTCTAGGACTAGGACCGCCCAGTCTTACTTGTTTAATCCATAATCGAACAAGTTTCATTATTGTTTTAGCGTCCTGGTATGCTGACCTGGCTCTCTATTGGAAGCTGACTTGTCAATAACCTTAAGTAATAAGCCAATTTGTCATGTGTTGTGATAATAATTCCTTCACCACTTTTATCAAACTGTGGCCTTCCAGCACGTCCGAAGATCTAACCAAAAAAATGAATGGATGAACATCAGAAACATAAGACTCTTTGACTGAAGAAATGATAACAATAGTACAAAATACAAAATAATGAAAAGTTCAGATGGGCACCTGCATCACATCAAGCATCCCCAGATCTCGCCACCCACCAGCTTTAGGATCATATAGCTGCGTGCCCTGTTATTGGGAGTATATTATTTTACTTAGCAAGTGCATAAAAGGGACTATGAATAATTGGACATGCATGTTTTGGAACCCGTGGATCAACCGAAGATGTATGCAAGAAACCTAGGGGTTGCAATGCTCATCCATACAATCAAACAGTAAAAATAAAAAAAATAAAAGGTCATGCAAAAATTGACACTTTCAGCATGCCCTTCCAGATGAACATTGTTACATACCAATGTCTCTGTATTGATGGCAAACTATTAATAACTATCTCCAAAAGTAGTATTCCCTCCTTCCTTAAATATATGATGTTTAGATCGAAATAAACAGCATGAGCACTGATAAATGGACATGCATTAAATTTCATTATAGAAATATCAAGTCAAGAGACAAGTTGTGATAAACTTCAGAGGAAAATGCTTATTTCTTTCAATCAACCAGTATTGTATGTGTGCACCATCAATTATAGTTTAGAATTTAAAAGATTAGGGAAAAAATGATTGCAAACAGATACTGACCTTTATAACAACTGTGTGAGCTGGTAAGTTTACTCCCCAAGCCAAAGTTGCTGTACAAACAAGGACCTAAATTGAAAGAAGTTAGCACAAGACTAGAGAATACTAGAGTACACAAGAACACTTACTTTCAAAAGCCCGTCACCAAACAAGCGCTCCATCAAATTTCTGTCAGAACGTATCATTCCAGCATTGTGTATGCCAAATCCAGATTCAAAAAATTCAACAACTTCACGACTTTTAGCTTTACCAACATCTTTCTGCACCCATAAGACTAAGTAAATAACAGTTACGATATCAATGGTCAATAGTTATAGGTAACCATATACCTTGATTAATGGAAACTGGGGATGATCTGCGCTTGAAAATAATTCCAATTCCCCTGCTTTTGCAGCTAGGTCAATCTGAGCAGCATGCAAAAAGAATGAGAACTAGAAATTATCTGATTAGTTAAGACATACTAGTAGTTCATATAATGAAAAAGATATAGCATGAAAGGACCTGAAACCCTGAATGTTGCCTTATGAATAGAAGCCATCATTTTAAAATAGAACAATCTCGCCATTTCACAATATATGCCCTATTACATGGGAGCTGTCCTTTCAAAATACCACCTCCGTTCTTAAATATATGATGTTTAGGACAAACTAATCAGTTCAAAAATGAACTAATTGGCTTGTTCTAAACATCACATATTCAAGAATAGAGGGAGTACAAGTTTATTGAGGAGAAGAGTGTACTTAGTGCGTATTTTCCACTATATATATCTAACTAATGGTGTGGAAGAGGTTAATAGCTGTAGCATGCTATACGAGGCAGTCCGGGCAGCGGGGCAGCGATCGCAGGTAGTGCCTCCTTGGTTTCTGCACATGACCGTTGTGGACTTAGCATGCTTTTTAAGAGGCATATGAGGTCATTTGACTTAGTGCCTCGGTTTCTGCACATGACGGTTGTGGACTTGTATTGTGATGAAGTGGAGAGAGTATTAAAGAACTTGTGGAGCAAATTTTTGCAGGGAGTTACATTAACATGGGATAATATATACTCCCTCAGCTTCACTATGTTTGCCCATAACAGCCATAATCTTGATTTCTACAATGGACAAACATTTTGAAACGTATTTTCCTAAGGCCATGGATAAATATAGCGAGGCAAAGGGAATAGCCCCAGGATCAGATACTTCTAACCACGAGATCCAACGCACTTTCTAAATACAATTTTTTTCAGGAACACACAGGAGAGCTGCGTATCATTATATTAAGAAGAAAAAGGGGAAGAGCCCTTACAAACACACACCCATACACCCACACCAACCAAACATTCGCGCCTATATACAGAAACACTTTCTAAATATAATTTTAAATAACAAAGAAAAGATGCAAGACAATTCTTGAGCATATACAGGTATGGCATCAAAATTTTGATAAACAATAACATCTACGAGACATGACAGAAGAAAACAATAGGAAAACAGTATTGTAATGCTACTACTATCGAGCAATTAGGTGATGCCTCACACAAGAAAGGTACAAGACATACCAGGGTTCTGGCAGTTTTCCCAGTATCCTTACGAGTATGAACAAAAACCAATGCTTGGTGACCTTGCTTAATGGACTCCACAACCTGTCAATTTGATGTACGAGTTATGTATAGGTACGAATGCAGAAATCAAGAGAGAACCATGCTGTCAAAGAGAAAAGACCTTCTCATAGCACAAAGTATTGAATAGTTCACTTTTCTTCGTGTAATCCCTTTCACTGATCCCAATGTATTGCTGAGCAAGAGGAACTGGACGGTAACTTGAATCAAAAAAGAAAAGGCCAGTCTCCGGATTAACCCGCAAAAATTGTGCAACCTGAAACATGTGAAGTTCCATGATGTTATTTAATTGCAGGACAGGTAGCATATACATGATAGTTAAGGTAAGTAGGTAACAGACCTCTAAGTAGGTAGGTAGGGTAGCAGATAGGCCAACAATACGAATCATTGATTGCATGGACTCAACCTGTCATTGAATCAATTCATTAATATGAACAAGGTAAGAAAACAACATGCAAAGAAGAACAGACAATTGTTATGTTTTAAGGACAAGTAATCAGTTTGAGGTATAAACATCTTTACTTCTCCAGCTTTTATAAATTACACTGCCATGATTCTTGAGACCATTAAGGCAAAGAGAAATGAATCACAGGAAATTAAACAAGATGTCAAACAAGAGTTTCAGTTTATCAGTGCCTGCACAGGCATGTGATCATTTTGGAGTAGACCACCTATTATAATCTTTACAAATTATTATACAGTAACTTTTGCCTTTTGCCGACACCAAGGCAGAGAGCAGTTGCTCCCTTTTTGAGTAAGAACTTACCTGGCGGAGAGTCCGAGCTACTAGCGCCTCAATTACTGAACCTCTATCGTCATTTAGCAGGTGAACTTCATCAATGATTATCAGCTTAACCAGCATTGAAAGCGACATGTCACTGCTTTTGCGTGTAATGACATCCCACTTCTCAGGAGTAGTCACTATCATCTGGTCAATGCACCAAGTACAGCTCAGCTCAAAAGCACTAAGTTAAAAGAATAAAACGAGGTAAGATTCTACCTGTGTTTCTTCAATCTCATTTTTTGTCAACTGCATATCTCCTGTAAGTTCTCTAACGACCAGGTTCAATGGAGATAACCGGCGACTGAATGTCGCTGTTACCTCTGCAGCCAAGGCCTAAACAACATTTTTTTTGTAAAATGTAATAGTCCTCATAACATCCAAAAATACTAGATTAGAAGACCATGTAAGGGAGAAGAATACCTTCATTGGAGCAACATAGACTATCTTAAACTCATTTTTATGTAAAATGCCATCCCTGAAGTGTTGTTTAACCTGCAAAAGAAATGTATTAATCCAATATCCAAAAGATTCTATCACAAAGATTATCAGTAAACAAAATTTCAAGAAAATCAGTAATCTGTAGGTTTTGGTACAGCTTTTTCATGGTTTTGGTATACCTCATGAAGAACTGCAATCATTGCAATATTTGTTTTCCCAGCACCTGTTGGGGCACAAACCTGAAAATTTATGCAAGTTAGCTTGTAGTAGAAGACAGTAGTCAAATGAGGGGGTGATTGAGCATGATTGCATAGATAGTGGATTTTAGTTACACACAAGGATATTCTCATTGGTGTAGTATGTAGCTTGGAAAATACGGCTCTGCACGCGATTGAGTGACTTGTATCCCTGGAAGGCAGCTTGGGCGAACTCATCTAATTCTCTTATTTCAATCTGAAAAAACAAACGAAGAGAGCTCCACAGTTATTGGGGGGTAAAAACCTCCAAGTAATGATGCACAGGCATAGCAGAGTCAGCCAGATGTGATAAACCTGCTAATGCTAAAGTAAATAGAACTGGTGCTGATGCAGTCATTTTACCAAGTACCAAGCAAAATAAAGATCGGAGAGGATAATTGTAATATTGTATGTATGAAGAAACAAGTTCCGTCTTATAACCACAGATTAAAATCAAGAAACTGAAAAAGGTCAGGCGAAATTGATCATTATACTAGGTTTCACCATTCCACATTCTAAGGTCACTTAAAGACATCCCAAATTAGAAAAGAGGTCCACTTAAGTTGGAAAATCATCTCAAAATAAATGTAATGCAGGACTTCTCATGTTCCATTGAATCTATTTTGGAGAAATGAGTTAACACATGTACAGAGGAAAATAAAGGATAAGACCATATGCCTACCAGCTTCTCATTGGGTTTCAGTGACGCCGTTGGAGTTGGTGGAATCTTCACTTCTTCATACCCCTTCATGTGTTTCCTTGTGGTTCCTTGAGGAAGGGAAGTTACTGTAAAACTATCTGCTCCTTCTCCAGTACCAATCATGTCATCAAAAGGCTGCTTTCTTTCACTTGCCAAAAGGAGGGATGAGAAATCATCAACACCAATATCACTATTGCCAGTGTCTACACCACGTTTGCCACGTTTTTCCTCTTTCCTCCTAATCTTATCAAGTTGGCGCTCAGACTCTGTTTGTACAGTTACCTGCAGGCATAATAGATGAGAATTCATTTTAAGATCTAACCAGGTATCCACAATGCATGAAGAAAGCATACTAGGAAGTCACCATACCTGTGTGCCATAAGTTGGCATCTTTGGTTGATTACTTGAGGTCATTTTCTCAGATTTCAATATTGCCAATCCATGTTGAATTGCATCTACTAGCTCTTTCCTATGCTGCAGAGCATAAAATGATCAGATTAGATTTCATTATTATCATATGGTACAGAAAGAAAATAATAAATATGCTTAAAGAACACAGCAATGAGGTCGCCTTCATTTCGATGTTCCTTCTCATGAGTTCGCAGCAAATTCTTGCAAACTCTACCATTAGTGTAGAGCACCTTTTACACACCAACACAAACAGAAAGAATAAAGCTTTTGTAGACAACTCATGCAATGCTGGTGTTTAAGCACACTGGTAGAAGGAAGTCATTGCACGAAGAACTACGGCGCAGTTCTATTACCCGGTCATGTGTTTCAACTTTTCTGGAAAAAGATGTCATAATTTAACTATCTCGTAGTGAGCTCTATGTTTGAGCCTCACCCTTGAATTAGGTTAACTGTAGTTGCTTGAATCATTATCATGGTGAACCAGAAGCTTGCAAAGTAATGAAGAACCAAACCAAAAAAGGATCTGCATTGAAGTCTGAAAGCTTCTTACAAATAAGAATTACCAGAAATTAACAGCTGTACTAATTCCATGGCCAGGCTGATACCTGAATACTGGCCAGACTGTAGCATTTGTACATGTGGATAACTTGTAGGTTTTCTGTAAGTTGTCATGTGAGTTCTACCAACAATCGAGTCTTTGCACATCTTGCTTGTATGCCAGAAACAAGTTGTAAAGATGTAGGACTAAAAGGCGCAACACAAACTGTACAGTGAAGACTATGTCTTCAAATTCTTTCTTTTAGTCACCTGATTCTTATCCCCACATGTACCATAAAAGAACTGTATGCAAAATAAACTCTAAAGTGAAAATAGCAAGGCCCCTTACCAAAAGAAGATCCTGAACTATTTCAAAGGCGGTGTCACCAGCCAGGTCCAACAGCTCACCAGCTATCTGCAAAGTGGGAACACCAGATAATTGCAGCAACAAAAATTAAATTAGAGGCAGCTTTCAGTAGAACATTAAAAACCTCGTCGCCTGCTTTATTTGATATGAGCACTCTGCACAAGGTCATTGCAAGTTCATCTCCTGAGAGTGAGCCACCACTTCTAGTTATCAAATCGCATTGATCTTTCAGCCACCTCAAACTCACAGAACCCCTAACAGCAGTTGAATTACGAGTTGCAGATGTGCTCCAACCATCATACTGCCCTTTTAGAAATGTTTCGCTGCCCAATTCAGCACTTTCTAAGGGTATGTCAAGAGAAACATCAATAACGAAACGAGCAGGTGGCTTGAAATCAAAGTCTGCTCCAAATTCACGTCTCTCATTTTCATCTACATCATCTGCTATTCTGTGGATAAATTCATGGGAGCTTGCCCGTAGGAGGGAACCAAGCTTCTGAGCTAATTGAGCTAGCTTCCTTAAAACTGAGTCTTGTACAGTGTAGCCCACAAGCCTCTCCAATTCATTCCTGATGACATACAAACCATGTAAGTAGTGGCAATCAAGCAAAAAGAACTTACAGCATCCACATTGTGTAAAAAATACATGCAGAAAACTAATATGCTGGGAAGCTTATTAGCACAGTGCAACGGATCAGCATATACATTAAATTGATGCAACTGCCATATTGCCGACGTGATCCTAGCCTGTTAATCAGTTAATGTGCTACTAGCCGTGGGTGACATCAGCTTTTCCTTTTAATAAAATTCCAATGTATTAAGAGCTCTTAAGTCGCAGGGCATGGAACTGAGCCCCATAACAAAACAAAAAATCAGAGCTACCAAGTTTACAGGCCTCAGCTAAAAAACCTTTAGACATGACATGCTTGTTACTACCTTTTGACAAAGGCTCTTTGGGCGGCATCATACTCTGTGTCATCGCCACCAAACAGGGCGAACACGGTCTGAGCAACTTCATGGAGTTCTTCAGACACTACTTCTCCATTCAACAACTCCACCACCGCCCCTATAAACTGCTTATATGCTTGGCGCACTTCGCTAGAAGCTGCAACACAAGTTGCAATTTCAATCAGTTAAACTAAAATCATAATCACACATACACACGCGCAAACCCATGAAGAAGGGGTAAAGAAACACAAAAAAATCGACATCACAGGTCTAGCAACCCAGTGCATGAGCGAGCTCTGATGGGTTTGGAAACATTACCGTCGTCCCAGCCGGGAACGATCTTCCGCGCGAGCTCCCACTCGTCATGCGGCCTGCGGAGACAACCGATAACACGAAATCGTCAGGTTTTCCCCTGCAGCGATTGGGGAACGGTGAGGAACCAGCGATTGGCGGACGGGGAGGGAGCGGAACCTGGGGAGGGTGAGGGCCTGGAGGACGGTCTTGCGGAGGAGGTAGGCCTTGTCGGCGTCGTAGTGGCCGCGGAGCGCGCTCGTTAGGCGCGGAAGCGGCGCAAGCATCCCGGAGTCGGATCGCGGCGCGCCGGCGGCGGGAGGGAGGGGGACGGGGGTTTTGGAGGAAGGGAAGGGACGAATGGTGGAGCGGGGAGGCGATGGCGGCGCGATTTCGGGCTGTCCTCCTTGGATGGCTTGGACTTCTGTTTGGATCGCGTCCCACTCCCACCGAGGCCGGACTTGCGCCGCACGGAAGCCGGGAAGCGCCGGCGCACGGGGGACGGTGGTCGTGGGCTGGTGGCCGGACTTCCTGCTGACCGTAGTTTTCTTGTTTTGGGACTCGATCGCATCCGTTCGCTTCTGCCCGCGTGCGACCGGATAAATTTGGTTTTCATCGCGCTGTATTTGTCGGATGGGAAAATTGAAAAAAAAACTGCCTGATTTGAACTTTGGGATTTTCTTTATAAATTATTTTGTTAGATTGTTAGAAAAGAAAACTTTGTTGATTTCTCAAGAATATTCTTGGTAACTATCGAATTTGATCACACGCCATATGGGCATACATTTCGATGGTTTGGCAAGTCCCGCGCAACTAGATTTTATTATATTTTTACACCATCGAAAAATCTTTTTGACATTTCATGACTAGACCTCAACACGTTCAGGAAGAGATAAAGAATATTTGTTATTAAAGTCATTGGATAGTCTTTTTATCGCCAAGACACAAGCTACTCCATCCATTCCAAAATGTGAGTCCTTTTTTCTTTTGTAGATACATAAATTTTACTATGCATCTAAGTATAGGGTTATGTCTAAGTATAGGGTTATGTCTAAGTATATACAACAAAGTCTATGTATATAGAAAAGCTAAAACGATCTATATTTTGAAATGATGGGAATGTCTCCACACATATCGCATTAAAGAAAATGCCCACCTTTCAACTTACTTTTGCTGAAAAAAAAACACTCAATCGGACACATGCTGACATGCTTGGCCGATTTCGTTTGCTTTTGCCTATACATAGCCATGTTAGGCTAAGATAGCTTTAAAGATATGTATTCAAGTACTTAGATTAGACTTATTCACCGTGTTGTAGTGAAAATATTCTTTTGCAGATAGTAAAACTCGGCGAGACAGCATTTAAGTTCTCATAAAAAATTCTTTTAGACAAAACTCAAAAGGTGTTAGGACTTAGGATTACGCTTGTATAGAAGTATCTAAATTCAATAAAAACTAAGTCAGCGATTCCAAATTTATGAAAATAGGTTCAATTAGTTAAAGCATTGGCAACAAAATGAGTAGAGTGCGAGCACTGGCAGCAAAATGATTTATGCAAGGAATCCCGAGCTTCAAATGGCATATGGGTAGTTTTTGTGCTTCCTCCCTTTCTCAAATTGAATGTCTAAAGCGGCATGTTTCGTGTTTCACCATTGATAAAATGTGGAATATGAGGATTTAATGTAAAATCTTGCTCTCGATGATATATGTGTTTGACTGGGCGAATGGATCTTAAATTAACGACAATAACGTAAAATAATTAATCATAAATATAAGTATCCATGCTAGCCGAAAATGACATAGATTGATAGATTTCGCTAAGGCATGTTTGGATCCTTGGAATTGAATTCCATTCTAATAATTATAATTTAGACACAAATTAATTAAGCTAATATAATTATATGTGGAATATATTTGCATATTATTGTTGGCCATATGAGAGAGATAGTTATGTGCTGCATTTCTGCTATATGGAAGCGAGTCGAAGAGCGTGCTATAAGAATTGAATTCCATTCTAATAATCATAATCTATAGAACCAATTTCCATCTCCCACCCTATGAATTTAACATAGGCTTATATCTAAACTTTGAAAAGTTGTGAAATCTCACATTCCAAGATAAATTAGCCTACTCCATTAAATAGATTCCAATTCCTTTAAAATGAAGGGATCCAAACGGGGCCAAGTGACCTAACTTATTTTTCCATCAAACACAGTGCATGTTTGTTTTCGGGTTACGCAAAACGTAGTTTGTCGATTTGAGAAAAAAATGTCTTTTCAAATGACATGTTCTTATAAACTTCTGTGTACCATGGTGGCATGGTTCATATAGTCTGAAACACATGATCACACTCTATTAGGCTGACTCATCTGCATCTTTTTACTTATGTTATAATAAAATTTATGTGCAATTCCATCTCGTGAACCAATACAAGTGAAATCTTAATACAATAAAAGGGTATTTGTGTTCTTTCATCTAATTTTAGGTGTAATTGTGATTTTGCCATTATTTTTGTGATTTTACATTTAACTATTTACAAGTCAATACAATTTTACCCTTAGTCAACAGCCAAAACAAGGATAAATACACAAAAACCATAAGACAAAATTTAACTTATAAATAGTAGAGGGCAAACTCATAAAACTTAAAAAAACAGTAAAAATATAATTGCACGGACAAGAAAAAAACTAGCGGCTATGCAACTTAACAAGATGACAAAGTTCACGAACTTTGTCAAACTTTGATCCCGTGTTGCTCAAATCGAGGTGGACGTTCCTGAGCGGCTGAGCCCCTGATGCAGAGAGCTCCACGCCTCCAGATGTCACCGCCCACGGGCGGAGCATCGCGACTACCGAGGAGGAGAAAGCTGCTCACTCTCACCTGCAATGGCGTCCTTTCCACCAGCCAAAAACACTCGCCATTGCCCCCAAGTCCCCCAACCCACAAGAACCCGCACCTCGCCTGACGCCTCACTCATCCAATCCCAATCCCACTCCCACCCGCAAAACCGCACCCCCTGAGCCCAGTTCGGTACTTCGGTCGCCGCCGTCGCCACCCTCTCGAGGCCTCGAACTCAGCCGCGGTGAAACGCGGTGCGCTGAGAGCAGGTGAGTAAGCTGCATTCCCCTCCCCATCTTATTTCGGGAAATGCGAGCTCCCTCCTTTGGCGACGGACCTCCTCCGTGGTTTCTGTCCGCGAAATGAGCTCGCGTAGTCGATCAGGCTGTGAGCGATAAATGGATCAGGCGAGGGACCCCCAGTATTGATTTGCATGTGTCATGTAGCAACTATTTTTTATAGAACTTGGGCCTTTTATGACCAGTTATTATTCTGTTTTGGTTATCAGGCTATGGATAATAGAAGGCATCGAAGTTATTCACCACCTCCCCATGGATCTGGTTCCGGAAAGAAACAGAAGTGTTCAGGCGGCAAAGGGGTATTCTTATCCCAACATGGCCTTGATTTGCCTATAGTCGTTGTTTCTGATGTTTTGCTATTATTTCCTGTTGAGAACACCATGTTCTAAGTTCTAACTGCTGTGATGGCAGTGGTTATTAAAAGGTCATTCCATACTTGCTTATAGCCTTTACAGATGGCGCGGGCTCAATTTCTTAGGGGAAAAGGTTGACCTTGTAACCGCTTCATGAACACTAGTCAGAGCTTAGAAAAGAAAGATTCCATATAGATGCCTAAAGTATCTTTTGGAACTTTAACAGCAATTTTCATTTCAGTTTTGATAGTTGGTCATGACTGTATAGGCAAGGGGCACTTGCAATTCAGTTCGGTTCTTTTTTCAGTAACCATGCCTAGAACTTGCCCAGGCAACTGAAAACCAAAAACATGCAAAGTGAGATAAAGCATGCTTCATTAAATGATGGGCATTGTAGCTGTTTTTTAACAGTGTTGCAGTCTGCTTCACCTGTGTAAAATTTACAGTTTTGTTAGTACAATTTCTAGTCCATGAAAACACCTGAATACTTTTTCAGCTGGTTCATGTCCTATAAGCAATGTTCGTTTCATTGCTGTTCTTTTCAAATGATGGTTTGCCTGGACCATTTTTTTGTTGTCATTTGCCAAATTTTTTACTTTATATTTGGTTATCTATCTTGCATGAAGTACACTTCTTCGCTGTGCTATTTTCCATAATCACATCTCTTATAAACTGTTGTTCTTTTGTTTGATTTTTCTGCAGTTCTGGATTAGTCGTTGTAACCCTTCAAATCTTATACAAACTGCAAAGAATTTTACTCTGGAGCAATGTGATCTTATTAGAAGGAATGGTTTTGGTGGTCTGCTAAACTTGAAATGTCGAAAGAACCCACCTCATCTTCTTTATCACTGGCTTGCAAAACACTTTAATTGCGCAACTTCCGAGCTAGTGTTCAGCAATGGCACTGTCATTCCTGTTACAGCCAAGAGCGTCCAACTCATTCTAGGCATTCCTTATGGGAACAGGAAGGTTAAGTATGAAATGGATGCGCAAAGTACTGCCTTGATGAAACAGGACTATTATTCTGATGGTCTACCAGCTAGAATTACAAGTATTGGTGAGCAACTTTCCGAAATGAGGAAGGCGGATGATCGTTTCTTAAGGACATTTCTTTTACTTGCTATGTCATGTTTCCTTTGCCCCACAACCAGTTGTCGCATCAGTCCACGTTGTTTTCCTTCCTTGGTTGATATAAGTTCAGTGGCACAGCTTGATTGGTGTGATTTTGTGTTAAAGCAACTTGTTTCTTCGATCAAGAGATACAAACACAGATTAACTATTTGTGGATGCATGTTTTTTCTTGCTGTAAGTATTTTTGCTTCATCAATTTTCTGTGTTTATTTTCTGTTCCAGTGCATGTGTTGGTTCAACAATACCAATGCTTCACGTAGGTTCATTATCTTGATCATCTTGATACTGGATCCTATCGTGTCCCATCTTCTATTCCTAGGACTAGAGTGTGGACTACTAAGGTTATCGAAAAAGTTGTGAACATGGACACGATATCTCAAGATGATGGTGTCTATGGCAACCTTCCAGTGAGTAATCTTTGAATAGAGCTTTAAGTAAGTTATTATTTCCCAGTAGGTTGTGCATTCTTTGTGATGTCACATGATTCTTCTGTTATGTGTAGGTAAAAGCTATTGCCAACAGCCACTGGATAAACTCTGGACTCAAAATTCCTCCAGTCATAGGAGGAGGACTAACTGTTGAGCAATTTGTATCTTCTCATCTGGCAGCTGATTGTGCTCCTTCTGTGCGTCTTGGTTTAACATAATTTCATCCTTTAACTATTTTGTGTGTTATGATTACTTCTCTTCCATTTTTAACGTAATCAATTAGTCCCTTTTAAGAGTGTGCATTTGTTAGTAGCGATGAGTAATTAAACACTGAGTGTGATACTTCTGTGCATTTGATTTAACATAATTTCAGTATTTTAGCTATTGTATTTGTTTGTTACTTGTTAGGATTACTTCCTGTTCCATTTCTAATCTATTCAGCTAGTCTCTCTTGACTAAAAAAAGTCTTCCTAGCAATTCCCCTAAAAAGAGTGTTCCTAGCAATTGAGGGCTTAACGATTTAGTATCCCACTTGACCTTTCCTTTTTGCCCTTTTACAGGTCAAGGATGAATTGTGTCGAGTGGTTAATAACTTCTGTACCAATGCTAACTCTCTTTTATCTATGTTTGTCGGTTCTTTTCTTAAAGATTTGTCTGGTTTGATCCCTTCCTTGTCAAATACTATCCCCGAGGCTCCTCAAAAGCCTAGTTGTGCGAGTTCTAAGGCTAATCACAGTGATTTAGAAGAATGTTCGGATGAGTACCATACTGAAGACGAAACTTCTGTAGATGATATTGTTTCTGATGATGCTAGTGAAGACAAATCAGACGATGAGAATACTAGCTCGGACTCCTATTCTGATGATGATAGCAGTCATGATGATGCTAGTGAAGAATCAGATGACCAACATGCTAGCATAGATGCATCTGGAAACAAACTTGCTCACGAGCAGGATGGCAATGACCATAATGACATTTGTAAGAAGGTAAGTGAAGCTTCAACAGATTACTGTGTTGATGGCAACTAAGACGACGTGGTGTTTTCTTCATTCATATATCAATGTAGTTGTTACAGTATGGTCTGGTAGCTGAGCTATTTCTGTTGGTTAACTTTCTCAGGAAGTGCCAGGGGAGCTTTTTCAAGAAATTTCAGTTCCTCCTGGATATCCTGACATCGCAGGACTAAAACAGGAACCTGGATCACCTGCCAGTGATAGGAGTTTGCATCAGCACATTGCGAATGAGAATCCCATCCCTGTGCCTTCTGGGAATGTCCAGCAAGAACAAGAAGAATGGCATGTTAGACGTGAATAGAAGCATAAAGAGGTTGGACATTATTTGCAACCTATCCTTTCTACGTTTGCTATTGGTGTGCTGATTGCTGAAAGCTTTCATGTTTTGGTGTTCTATTTGGAAATGGCTTCGCCTCACTTTCCCACTCTTTATCCACATTATGTACGAATATTTTTATTATCTAAACATGTACCAAATTGAAGTTTCTTCTACTTGAGCTCACTACTAGTCTACCACTACGATGACCTTTTGTGTGTTTATACTTCTGTATAGATTCTCTATTGAATCTTGTTTGTTGTTCATTGCATTTGCCCACCTGATGTGAACAGTGTGAAAGAGAATCCAGTATATCTGCATAAGTTCTAAAGTATAATACATATCATTAACCTTTTTGCTGAACTCATGGTACAGGCCAAATATTTTCATGTGCTGCTTGGCTATAGGACTAAGATTTAATCAGACTATGTTGGTCACTGATCATTAACCATTATTGTGAACCTTCACGCTGACACACCAAAAGATCAGTTGTGCTATTATTGCTAATAAACTAGGAAGTAATCCGAATACATTATCCCCTTTTTGTGATACATTAAGTTAGCAGTTACTTCTTGATACTCTGTTACTTGATATGCCAGCCTATGCTTCATATTCTGCCATTGCCAATTCTTTTGGTAACCAGTATGAAATAATGATACTGTGCTACATTTTCCGAATTATGCAGTTCTGTGGGCCTTACTTCACTTTTGCGTGTCCGTTGACATGTAGCTGAGTTCTGAAAATATGACTTGATCCCAGCAATCCTTAACCGGGTAAAGTGGTTGTTGCGCAGTTGGCTAAAATTCAACCCAAATTATACAAACAAAGTAGCTAAACGCATAATTATTTATGTAGCTATCCACTAAATAATAAACTGGGTACCTCTGTACCTGTTGAGAGGCTCAGACATGACATCGTTGCGAATCCGATTGTTTGGTGACCTTCTGTGACAGATATCGTCTATAAGATTACTCAAGTCACAGCAGGTCTTAACATTCGGTTTAGTTGCCCTTGATGTTAAAGTTTGGAGATACCGTTGTTTGGACAAGCCTCCTTTTTTACTTGTTATTGCTACATTGAAGTACCTCTTGTCACTTATTATCCTAATGCTGACACCAATCTGCTGACAGGGTAGCACGAGCACTGGTTGTAAGAAGCTTCCACAAGAGAAGCTCAACAAGGTCTGCGATTACATGGCTCTCCGACCGTGACGCCAGTCTGAATCTACAGTAAGAACACTTAAGAAGGCTAAGCATGCTAGAAAAGGACTTGGCCTGAAGCCGTGTCATGATGCCATCAGCCCATCATCTGTTATCTAAGTATGTGAATGGCAATGCAAGTACTGCACTATGGACATCTAGTAATGTATTGTCCCGGGTTTTCATTTTGATGATGATATATATGACGATCAGATGATGCGTCCTCTTAATCCTCATTGGCAAGAATCTAACTTCCTTGTTTAGATAGTGTATGAATAGGCCCGACTAAATCCTTGTACGAAGCCGAGCTAGGGATAAGAGATACGGTTGGTTGGCTGAATGGAAGGAATGCTATTCTAAAGGGAACCGGCATTCAAATTATATTGCAAAGCCCTCCAAATATCAAACGTTTGGATTTCTGAACCGCTGGAACTGGAATGCTTGATCTTGTAACGCTGGAAAAAAAATGACGTCATGGCCCCACTCGAATCAGCAGCTTGATCCGAGCAAAGGCAACTGCTTGTAGCCGTAATCTCTCTCTCACAAAAAAAAAAAAAAAACTGATTGTAGCCGTTCTTCTCGCAGACGCGCGCTCTGACGTCGCAGCTGTCGAGCGTCTGCGTGAGGAGCGTTGACAGAGACCCTCCTCGTCCTCCACACACACACACAGGCCCACAGCCCACCAGAGTCCCATCTCCAAAGCCTCGCCCGGGCAGCCCTGACGGGCGACGGCGGCCTACAGTACGAACCTGCTGTACCGGCGAGAGCACACCGACAAGGCCCTGTTCGCGGCCGCACGAGGCATTCGCGCCCCGGCCGGCAGCTGGAGCTCGCCATCAGCTGCGCGCGTTCGACCCCGAGCACCGTCTGCCGGCGCTGCTCCGCTTCCTCGGCAGCTCCAAACGCCGACCGGCAGGTCGCCAGAACCAATCGAGCATCAACGTAATTGGAAGCGCCCTGCCACCGCCGGTGACGAGGCTGACGGCGTCCTCCAGCTAGCAGTGGCATCGCGGCGACGATGCAGGAAAACGAATCTGGGCGGCACGGATCCGATCGGACGGTGGTCAGGACCCAAGGGGTGGACGGCAAATGAAATACCGTCCACCCGCAGAGGGGGTTCTATGCGCCTCTGCTCCGTGCCTCGCGCTCGCCAGAGCGCCGGCGCTGCCCTCCACGACGTGAGTGGCGACAGCACACCCATGCCCGTCTCCACCAAGCCTCGCTGGCTTCCGGTGGCTGTAGAGCGTCGACAAGACCCTCCTCGTCCTCGACACAGGCCCAGAGTCCCTCTCCTAAGCCTCGCCCGGGCACTACGTGGCCTACGCCGCCGCCACGGACGCGCTCTCTTCCCCCGTCGACTGGCGCGAGTTCAGGGTCTCATGGAGATCTTCTGCCGCGGCCCCGTCGTCCTACGCCGCCGGCCATGGGGGAGAGTTCAAACTAATAGAAGAGATGGGATAGCAGATATTCACCCTGAACTTGAAAGATACCCCTTCGATTCCTAATCTTAGGAAGAATCTTAAGATGTCCGGTTGGTTGGTAAGTCACTAAATCCCTATCTCCCGGTGGTTTAAGAAACACGAGATAGGCCGCCGCCTGTGAAGGTCCTCGCCGCGCTGGTGCTGTCTTCTAACCGTAGAAGACAATACACGCTGCTATTGTGGTCGCAGTCTTCCGCCACACGGCCACAGGCCAGGGGCGGTGGGCCGGGTGGGCATGCTGAGTCGAGGGTGGCCCGGCGGCCGGCGCGCCTCCCTATCGCGGTGATCGAGATCGCGTTCTAAGGCGGACACACGGCGTTCGCGTTCCAGGCCCGTGGGCATGCTGAGCCGACCTCAAGTTTGGCATCGTGGCTGAGGTCGGCATCGTGCCATCGTGGCCTGCGACATGCTCACGGACGACGACGCCCTGCTGTTTCCCGCCGTGCGCTTGCCGGAGGACCACGTGATGGATGACCTTGCGATGGCGCGGGGCGAGGCAGGGGTATACGGTGCACCGCGCCATGTCACGGCGCAGTCAGGTTCCTCTCCATCTCCATGTATGGCTGGCTACGACGACGAGGACCACCCCGTGGACACTGCACGCGCGCGCCGCCCGGGTTCCGGCTGGGGCTAGGAGTGGAGGAGGGACGACGCCTCCTCCGACGCGGCGCCGACCGGGCTCCGCGTCCGCAACCTCTATAAGCCAACGCGGATTTTCTGAGCCCGTGTGTAGCGTATCACAACATTTACGATAAGCCGACGAGATCACGAAACGTTCCTGGCGTTCCCGGGGCAACACACACCGCGCGCCCATAAAGCCCCGTCCTGAGCCTACGTGAACAACGCCAACACGGTCTACTTCTTCGCGAGCGACATGTGCAACGTGGACGGGCACATCGCGACGAGAAGGTGTGGTCGTGGAGCTTGTGCCCAGAGACTTGTGCTTGCGCTGAACATGCCAAGCAAGAAGGTGCGGTCGTGGAGCCAAAGTGCCCTCATGGAAGAAGACTAGCTAATCCCGACTCTCATCGGAACCAAGTTCTTTGCGTATCTCCACGTCTCCAAGTGTATCAGGTTTTAGTTTTCTGCTGATTTAGCATTCAGCTCGGCGGTTTTGATTCATCAAACAAATGTATACCTTCTCTGCGACTCTAGGCGGAGCTAAAGCCCAGCGAAATTCTATAATTTTTAAGTTCTTCACAAAATGTTGTTCATCCCTAAGCTTGATCCCATCATTTTAATGGAGCTAACCGGCATTGTTCTCGGCTGGCTTCACCCCTTTGTGGAGAGGGAAGTGAGCCGGAAGTGTATGAAGCATTTCTGATCTATACCATGCTATTCACCTATACATACCTTCATCGGCTGAAACGGTGTTCAACCTTTGTAGAATTCATGGGAAACAAGGTTTCTTTTGTGGGTGTCTTCTTTGGGGTAGCACTAAATATAAATATTGCCCCATGTCCAAGACCCCGTCTCCTTCCTTGTGCTTGCATCTGTGCACGTCACTGTCATTTGACTCCGCCGCCATCTAGCTAGCTTCGTCTACGGACTACGATGGCTATTAGCCACTCAAGGTTCCTCTGGGTATGTTACAATCCCACCCCTATCTAGTTACAGCATCCGGCACCCACCAATGGTTCTCCACCGCCCATGTCGATGCCTCACGGTCCCGCATACAACCCTCCACCTCTACTAGCTACCGATCTCCCTCAATGTCCACAGTCCTCGCTAGAGAAAGCCTGCACCAACAACCCTGACCCCTAAATCCCTAATCCTAGCTAGTGGTCAACGGAGCCGCAAAGAGAGGCAGTGGTAGCAATGACGATATGACAACGTGACGATGAAGAAGAGATGACGGTGAGGCCCACTGGCAACCTCTCGCATGCACGTGTGGGTATTCCTATTTTCCATAATTGAATATTTCTCTTTGATAAAGGAAGATGGGCCAATTTTACTTGCATTTGTTAAATATCTCCATCTTCTATTGTATGTTTGTTGTTATGTGCTAGATGATATTTCATGAAACTTGGAAAGATAAAATGAAAAAAATAATGAGAATTTGTTGTTCAACTCTGTTTTCACTTGGCATGGCATTTCTGGCACCTAGTATGGATAATCTCATTCCTAAAATATATTAACAATTTTATCTGAATTCAATGATGTGATTGGTTTAGAAACTAGTAAGCACATGACTTTTTTTTTACTTGGATGCAAACCAAATGCCATTTTGGTTGCCTTGATTTGGACACGGACAAATTTTGACTTGTCTTCTTAATGTCTTAAATCAAGATTGTGATAAGCATTCAAACAAGGCTAAGTTTCAAACTGCTGCGTCTTCAGCTTTTCCACCGTGTAGCATTTCGTCTCCTTTTTTTTCTGATTTTCTATGTAATTAAGATATACCTCAGTCAAGTATTCATGCACATGGCTCGTTTCCATATGTTTACACTTGCAACCTTTCTCCTCTAGTCATGTACTTCCAAGCTCCAACTGGTTCACCTCGATAGATTTTCTAATACATATCCTTATTCCTATATTTCAACGCAAGTCTTATTTAAAGAAAAGAGTTTCCTAGTACATATCCTTATTCTTATACTCCTATATTCTCTTTTGATAGGGATATTTCACCTTGATACAATGACCAAGAAAAATAACCCTGCTTATCATCTAATAAATGCAAATCAGCCTTTTCTCATTAGCCCTCCAATGTTTGTTTCAATGACTCATCATTATCTATGCAATTTATTGTCATGGCTCATATCAATGGCAAATAGGACTATCATTTGTGAAAATCTGATTTTTGGATATCAAAAGAGAATGGAGGAAGTATTTCAACACAAGTCTTATTTAAAGAAAAGAGCTTTAATTAGTAATTAATGAGAAAACAGAAATTTCAAATGTCACATGGTTCTATATGCACTTACATCGAACAACACGCTTGCTGATATTTCTCTTTCGCTTTTTCTACTATAATAATTTGATAGATCTCATGCAAAATATAATTCACATTTTGCAAAAAAAATGTAAGTCATGTCACATACTTCCATATAGTTTTGTAGCAATTGTGTTTAAATACTGTTATTTTTATTTAAATTTAACAATAAGTCTTTGTTTATACAAATACTAATCCATACCTACGGAAGAGAGGTGAATACCTTTCTACAGTTCTTGCACTCCAACATGATACGAGGTACAGCGTAGATGTTGTGCGGCATCACCAATAGTACCGCACGAGTACAGGGGCTATCATGGAGATAGATTTTGGCATGCACGACTTCTAGTTGATCTCAACAAGGATGTGGCGCCGCAAAATCCTTGATGATGATATCGTGACTAGAAAGTTGGCTAGGTCCACCTCTTCACCCGAGGGGGTGTTGTAGCAGCTCCTCAGTTATCGAACCGTTGGTGATGACAAACAAGTGTGATGGTGGGGGTGGTTATTATTTGTTTTCCAAGTTATATATTGAAAGGATCTTTGATGTCGTCTAGAGGGCGTCCTGAAAATATCGTCACTTAAAACAAGTTTATTAGCGACTTGCAGATTTTCCGGAAGTATTTCCGAAGATTCCGCAAATTACGGAATCTCCAAAGAAATCTCCGAAATTTTCGAAGATAGGAAACACACGCCTTAAGCAACAGAATAAAACTACGTCTGCTTGAAAACTGGAACTTCCGGTTTTGGCTCGGGCAGAGAGAACCCCCAAACCTTATGTGTTGCAAGTGAGGTAAAGACCAAACCAGGTTTAGAAAGTATGCTCAGATGGTGTATCTTAGTAAGATCACAAAGCTCCTGCACTTCACAAACACTAAATGATTCTTAGTGCTTCCTGCTCCTCCTGTGGTTCAGCCACCAACTTGTATACCATGTCACCAATTGTGTTTTCTACATGAATGCACATGCGATGCAACATTAAATGATGCTCATAACACATACAACAAAGAGCAGCCATTTATCGCACATAAAATATGACAAATTATGCAAGAACAGATGGAATGCTACAAAGATGAGGCTCAGATATAAATTTTACCACATGAGCATATCCACATTTGCATATAGTAAATTCTTATGTTTTAAACATGAGACAACTAGAGATGATCAATATTATCAAATCTCAGAACCTAAACTGAGTTATTAACACTAGAAAAAAATCAGGTAAATTTTCCAGAATTTAAATTAATAGCATTTACATATAATCATTTGATTTGCACTATGGTAAATGTAGCTAGAAGCAAAGAATATGCATTACACTAACTTGTGAACACATTCTGGTCATGAAAAAGATATATAATGGTTAAACTACTGAAAAATTATCTTACATTAATTTACCACTATTTTATATAAATATAAACTATTTATAAATTTAAGATCATGTCAACATGGTGATAAATTTATTTAAGCATCATCCTATGGTTTTTGGACATGAAAACTTGAAATAAAATAATATTCTACCATAGTACTTTATTTTGAATTTATCATGATTTTTGGATTAACATAAATATTTATACACATAAAACTGTATTAAGCGCACACTAATTTTTACCAAGGCCAAAAGATTCATTTATACAGATCTATCATTTTTCATGTATGAATCAGTCCAAAAAAAGTTCAACGAAAGTGATTTCACATTTTCAGTAGTTTTCTTTGATTTACTATGCATTTTACAAGTTCACAGGCTATTTAATCATTTTCCCCCAAAACCAACACCCTCCCCAAACTTTTTTCCTACCCAGCTTTACCCAGCTACCCTCCTCTACGGTCGCCGATGCGTGGGCCAAGCGTCAACAATCCAGGCTGGTCAAGACCGAGTCAAAGCTGGAGTTCACCGGCTTTGACCGGCGATATCTCACTGGCGGTGAGCCGGCCGGCGAAGACGACACGCCCAAGGTGATCAACGACACGATGCGCATATACCCATGTTCTTGTCGTGCACGGACGCCGGCAGGAGCATGGCCGGCGGCGAGCGGCGGCGCGACGAGGGCGGCGACGCGGTGAACCGTCGCGGAAAATCGCCGGAAAAGCGAAGACGATGGGGAGATGAGCATCAGTGCGTCTTGCATATCTCACCAAGACGGTCTGCCTGGGGAGAGGTGGTCGGAGCTAGGCCGTCGACGTGAGGGTGGCCGACGGCGGCACCCGGCGGACGGGGAAACTTCAACCCCCGACCGCAGGAGCCATGGACGGCGGCGAGGAGTGGCTGAGGGTGGAGCTGGGGAGGTGAGGGAGGTCCGGTTGGCGGCGATTTGATTTTGGTGGAGGGAGAGGGGCGAATTTGGGCGGCGGATCAAAGGTGCTCGACTCGGCTCTGCTTCTGGATTGGCCCGGCCGGAGGAAGAAGAAAGGGGAAGAATGAGGAGGAGGAAGAGATGAGGCCGGTGACGTGGAAAGGATAAGCTTGCGGAGGACGTCGTCCATGCCCTGCCGGCCAGAGGGCGCGGACTAGGAGCAGGGTCCAAGTACGGTGCAAGGACACCGCGACAGTGAGGCGGGCGAGCGAGGGCGGCACTGGTGCGGACGTCGGAGGGATGGGCAGGTGGAGCAAGGATGCCGGGTGTCACATTGACGCGCGCGGGGCCGTGTCCCGCTCACTGCGGAAACCGGCACGTGGCGCTGGCCCAGTTCGCCGGCCGGCCGATTGCCGCCGCGCATCGTGCGGGAGCTAGGACGAGGAACAGGTTAAGGTCAAACCAATTTGACCGAATTTTGATTGAACTTTGAATTTCTTAAACCGGTTTACCAATTTGATGATCATCCTAAACACTAGAGGTGTTACAGCAAGCACATAACTCATCAGTAGCAACGAAAGATGGAAAGAGCTGAAGGCTTCTTCCAGGAGGGCACTTGCTCCATGACTGGACCTTCTTCTTACTAAACAAATCAAATTCAGGCCAAGCACATGCTCGCCTTTGGTTGTAATGTGCCCGTTCACATAGCCGATGTCACTCAAGATTCAAGAAGAAGTAGACCACATAGCCGATGTCACTCAAGAAGAAGTAGACCACATCTAGCTCCTTGGTGGGTGCTTTGGCAGCCCTGGAATTAATTGCTAGGAATGCATGACTCATCAGCCCAGACATCTCCAGCACAGTGACCTGGTTCCTCGGGACGTCGTCAACTCGTCATCGAGGTAGCCACTCATGTAGAGGAACCTGACCATGCCATATCGACACAGGCCACGGCGCTGTGTCCATCTGGCCGGACACGTTTCGTCGGAACGAAATCCACCACACATCATGGTCCTCCGGCTAGCGCCTCCATTGGAATTGCAGATCAGGCGAGAGCAAGTCGCAGGTCAGGATGCTCGAGTAGAGGTCGACCCAGCAAGCCCACCGGCTTTGGAGCGCGAATGCTACGTCCGTCATGAACGGGTGCTGAACCACATCGCTGGAGAGGCACGCATCGTGCGCACCCATTGCTAACCTTTGCCTTCTTTTCGGGAGGGGACCACAGGAACAGAGAGTACTGCCTGGTACGGTGGGGACCATAGCACAAGGGCCAGGATGAAATCGTCGCTCCCTTGGCCGCGACGGACGACGACGGGGCTTCGCTCAACTCGAACGAATCGAACGGAGGCGCCAAGAAGAGGGCGGCGGCGGCGGCGGCGTAGACCAGGTAGGGTCCGGACGAAGCGTAACGGTAACTCTCGGGGCCGGTGGAGAGGACGATGAGGTCCTTGTCCTCACTCCTCACACGGACGGCCTCCGGCCAGCTGATCGGCGATCTCGCGGGGATGTCAGCCGGACTCACTCCGGCCAAGATCAAACAGCACTCAAAGAAGAATGGAGGATGAACTCTGGAACTTGGTGTCGCGAACTGCACACGACGCTTTCTGTCTTAGCCTTTATTTATACTAGCGTTTACAAACTGAAAAACGAAAAGAGAGGCTAGCCTCCCTGCATGCGCGCGCCACGATCTGTTAGCTGCGTGTGCCATCCCACACGCCAGTTCGTGCCGTGCGACCCCGGACATCACTCGCCACGACGCGCACGCCGGCGAGATTACAGGACGTGCTTAAACTCCAATTAAGCCGGACAGTTGGGCTCTTTGTGAAACAAACTAACCGACTAACAGACACATACTACTGAACACAAGTTTAAAGAAGCTAACAGGGGAAAGGCCGGCAGATGGAGGGACAAGGTGATCTCCGGAGGCGGAGGGTCGACAAGCGAGGTTGTCGGTGACGAGTTGACGACCCTGAGTCCCTGACCGTGCGCCCTCGCGTACCTAGTCCGCCAGGCCCTTCGGCTTCTGCTGCTCCTCCTTTCCTTTGCTTCCGCCGCCGCCGGTTTCTTGCAGCCAAAGCGCTCGTTCAACGAAAGACATCGTGCTCCCGCCATTGTTTTCTTCTGCCATCTTCAATTAATCAATGGCTTAACAAAAGACGGCATGCGCCCGCCACCACACGTTTTCTCACCGGTGCTGGCGACGAGGCGCACGTCTTCGTTGTCATGACATGGGTATTGGTCCGTCATAGGAATAGCTAAGTGGGTTTAGCATTGGGCCTACGTGTCTTTTCCTTACTAGGCTGAGCCCATGTAACAGCTACTTGTGCTGCGAACGCCAGAATGGCTGGCCATCAACGAATCAATTAACCAAGGCCCCGTTTGGAGAACATCAGATTCTCAAAATCCAAAATCCATAATCTGGATTGCCCTCCAAACATAACAGATTCTGACCCAGATTCTACAATCTAGATTTTGGATTTTGAGAATCCTAGAAGCTGCTCAAAAGTTGATTCTACCAGATTTTGCATGCATATTTTACCATTTTGCCCAGCAACCTTCTAGATAATTATCCAATCTGCCATTGTCCACTCTTTTGGGTTTGATATCTATTCAACAAACTACCATACAATCAGATTTTGGAATCTATGATCCAAACAACACCGTCCAGATTTTGCTTAGAATCTAGATTCTGAAAATCCATCTAAAATCTAGATTTTCAAAATCCACAACTGGATCCAAACGGGGCTCAAATTACCCCCAACATTATCTTCTTCTTCCCTTCTTCCTGCCCGAGACGGCGCCACCGATCTCCTCCGCCGTGCGTGTCGCCGGCAACCCCTCCAGTTATCTTGTGACTTTCTTAGGATCGTCACGTTCGTCAAGCATGACGCAAGCGGGAGCCATGGTCGGTGGGGCAAGCTAGCAAAGGGAGGGAGAGGAGGAAGGCCGATGTATCCCAAGAGCTAAGAGGAGTCTTTTGCAGGTTCGCCGATCAATCTGATGATGAAGCCTAGTACACGTTTCGGGCCATCTTGTTGGGCGGTGCGCGACCGAAAGTTTGATGTGATGGGGAATCTTCTTCGGAATGGCCACCATCTACCACCGCTCTTGAGTGGTGGATCAATATGACTACAAGGACAGAAGCTCCTCGGAAAGGAACCTGCTCGATGAGCCTACTGGTCATCTGGGAAATTTGGAAGGAACGAAACCGAAGAATTTTTGAACATCGAGGGATGGCCGCACCCTCCCTGCAGGCGCAAATCAAGGCGGAAGCAGACACATGGATTTTAGCGGGGGCGAGATAACTAGCGCAATTCTTATCCAGAGAGTAATCGAGTATGGAAAATGAAACCCTGTAATTCTAATGTAAAAATCTGTAACTATCTACTTTATCAATGCAATAGGCACTATCCCGTGCCAATTCGTTCAAAAAAAAAATTTGGGATTTGGGGGTGAACTAAACAAGATCTAGATGGCTCAAAACGTGTACTAGGCAATTTTCTCAGTTGTAGCCAGTTTGAGTTATTTCCCCTAGAAAAAAACCGTTCTAGTTATGACCGCCACCTACCTTTCCCCCCTTACGTTTCCCTATTCAGTTTTACCACATTGCACGCTGCTCCTCTCTAGCTCAGTCCACGGGTACACGAGGTTTTGACAAAAATTCGGTAAAGCTTCTAAACTTTGGCTATATTTATTAAGTTTAAAGGGTTGTTTGGAAACATAGAAACCGTACATGTAGATATACCTTGAAAATTATTTTCACAATCTTGTAATATGTTGACTTTATTACAAATAAATTTGAGTAGAAAGTAGTGGTCAGCTATACTCACTGGGTGTCCAAGGTATCAGGTACTTTGACCAAGGGATGATTTAATATTGGTGTTTTCCGAGAGTGTCGTATATGTACAAGAGAGCATTTAGTTGATGTTTGAAATAGTCTTTCTGATGCATTATTCTATTTTATTTATTTATTAAGCAATGTACTCTGAATCATGATCATGTTCATGACCTTACCTTGAATATCTACCAAGACTGTCCTTTCCCCCTTCATCCCTCGTGCCGGGAGCCTCGTCCCCTCGTACCTACACTTCACCAACCTCAGTCCATGTTCTACTCAAGACGAATGGCACCTTCAGTGATGTTTTGATAGACATCGATGGCAGCTTCACAACATGGCATCGCCCATGCTTTTGACCGGTTTGTTTCTGGTACCCTACGCTTGACCAGGCTGGTAATTAGCACGCATCCAGTTCCGTTGGAGTACAGTTTTTGAAGTCAATGATTTTTTTTTTGGCGCCACTTCTACTTCTTTAAATTCATTTTTTTTCCCAAACATACATCCTGGCCAAAAAACATTTCTCGTAGATGATTCCTCACAAGTCACAGCAGGTGTAAGCGCCATGAATCAGGGTAGTATTGCTGCCATCGCTGCCTTTCCTTACTAGCCACTCTGCCAGAGAATCCGAGTGCATCACAACTCACAAGTTCACAAAATCACAACAACCCCCTCCATAATTGATATTGGTGTGAATGACTGAATCGGCCCATGAGTAAATGTTCCCCGCCGGTAGTTTTTATCAGTAGTCAGTTTCCTCTTGAATCGTTCAACCACTGCTCCTCAAGAGTCATCAAGAAGCTGCCCTAAGAGGAAAAAAAAAAAAGGAGTCATCGGGAAGCTAATTCATCAATGGAGGGGTTCGACCTGCGAGGCTGCACCGTTGGATCGTCGATTCCGCTTCCAAGGATGCTGGCGTGAACGGTGAACCATCACGCCGGGCCCACCGGTCAAGGCGGCCAGCAAGCATTTTTCAAGCCTACGGACGCGGAGATGATCTAGGTACTTCCAATGACAGCTCGGTCCCACCTGTTGCCAGGGAGCCGCGACGACACCTGGTGGGACGAGTCTTATTTTTTGTCTCGCGTGCAGGCTAATCACCAGCCGTCGGATCGACACCGCCGGATGCCGCGCTGCCGAAGGTGGCCTGGCGAACCCACGAGGGACGTGGGTCCCGCTTCTCGATCAGGAAATGCGCGTATGCACACCCACACGTCTGCATGACACCTGGGCCCTACTCTTCCTGGACCCACCTGTCAACGGGTCCAAGTGCACCACGCTGGAGGCGTGTAGTGACTTGCCCTCTCCGGTGGGCTGGTGGGCCCCACTTCCGGTGGCGAATCGACCCCGTGTTCTCTCTGTTGCGAGCAACGTTCCGCTGCTTTCCTCCTCCGTCCTTATGAACACCACCCCACCACTCCACCAGCGGAGACACGAGAAGAGCAAAACCCTCTTTCTCTCTCTAGCACTCTCTCCCCGTGGCGATCGAGGAATCCAATGGCGCATCCGGCGAGGCCACCAGCGAGGCACCCGCCGAACCCTAGCCTCGCCCCCACCTCCCGGCCGGCGCCGGCGCCGGCGGTGCCCCCGTCTCCGACGACGCCGGCCGCTCGCCGCCCCGAAACGCCACGGAGGGCCGCGCAGGTGATCGGTCCCCTCTCTCCTCTCGGCGCGACCGCACCTCTTTTCCCCACCAAATCGTCCTGGCGATCGCGGTTGCTTTCGGTGGGGTTTTGTTGGGGGGTGAAATGGAGTTGGGGTTTTTTTTTGAGGTGCTTTGAATTTCTGCGCACCGTGCGGGTTTTGTGTTGCTCGCTTGCTCGTGCTGCCTCTGTATCATGAGGAAAATGAAGAAATCTTTTAATATCTTTTAGGAGGGCGTCCCGTTTGATGCGTGTACGCTTATCTTGCTTTTCGCCATGACCCCGCCTATACTTTGCACAGCATCGCCTGGATTCGAAATGCGGTCATGTCCAGTGTACTAAAGATACCAAGTGTGTTTTGCTGCGAGTGGTTCACCCAAATCTGTGCTGGAGTTTGATCTTTCGATTTGTAATTTCCGTGGATTATTTCGCTGCCATGGAATTTGCTGGTGCAGTATCGTTTGTCCTACTAGGTACTTTTCACCTCGTCAAAATTAGATTTGATCCTAGTACACAAATATTTCCTCTGAATATGTATGTTATCTTTAATCTTCCATTATGCTTCGGAACACATACACTCTATCCTGTACTTGAAACAGCTTTCCATTTGATTTGCTCTACTTCTCAGGACACACCTTGGGCAACATGTGTTGATGGTTCAAGAAACAGTGCCCCCTCTCAGTACAAACAAGATCCAAGGTATATGTAGGTCCCTTTCTGCTTACTGAAATTCGTGCTTGCATTTTGCACAAGAGATTTGTAAATGAGTTCATTTGGCCCAAAGTAAAATGAGAACTGTGAATGAACCATATTTAGATGTTTGAAGTTCAACATGATTTGTATATGGCAAGATACATAATTGATATCTGGTCTGTGATGTGCTTGGAGATGTTGCTTTGTTAGAATGAGATTTTGATATGAAAGTATTTTTCGGATTAGTTGCATTACACTTACATGTTTCTATTTTTCTTTTTTGCTTCAAAACTCTGGCTGAAACAGATTCCTTCTTTTTCTGGAAGATGTATTGACATGTGGTATACTAGCTTGATCCATCTTTTATGCATTCCAATCTTCTCTAAAACTGGAGGTATTCGTTACACTGTACCACGATATTTGAATTTGGGCATCCTTGCATCATTTAAGCTACGCATACATTGTTTGACAAGGCTCTTGGCAGATTATTAAGACAGTTGTTGGCCTGAATTGTGTAAAAAGACCATGCATTTCTTTGTGCTAAATCTCAATTTTTTATGTTGATTCTAACGATATTGATTTGCTAATTGATAATGATTTTTTATTTTAAATACAGACTTAATCAAATTCGTCATGCTAATGAGGCAACGTCCAGAACCAAGGGAATTGTAGAACCAGACTATTCAGATAAGCTCAAGGTGCCTAGATTTTCTGGTGGTACATATTCAAAGCCTGAGGCAAGAGTGAAGTTGATTCCCGTGGAAGATATTACCTACGCAAAACATAAGAAGCCATACGGTAGAACTGTTGGCTCAGCTGCGTTACAGAAAAGACATTGCAGACGAAGTGTTACACCACCACCAAATTCACGTAAAGTATCTCTTGTGGGATCCAAATCACTCACTCAAAGTCCTAAGACATCAGCATCATCCTATGACTCGTGTTTACCCCGTAAAAGACCTGAGACAGCTGAAACTAGGCACCCATTTGCTAGGGGGCACATAAGTAGCTCTGTCACCCCCCAAATTACTTCTCTGAAGGACCCTGCATCGCCCAGTTGCAAATCTTCACAACCTTTGAGTACTAATTGGAATACTGATGCTACTCCTAGAAATCTAGACAGAATGGACGGTACAAAAGCACTTGCCAGGAGCTCCAGTTCGAGTATTTTGCATTCTCAAGGCCAGAGCAGCCAAAAACTATCAGCAATGGTAAATCCTGTGTCTCCTAGTCCCAAGCAAATGCGTGCTCCGCATCCAAGTGGGGATCCTGTGTGTACGAAGGCAGGACCTTCTTCTAAGAGTTTGTGCACACCAGAGAGTGGAAAGTTGTGTAGTAGAAACATTAATTTGACCCCAAGAAGTGCTGGAGCTCCTGGATTGCAAGCTCCTATTGTGGAGCCTGCATTGCTAAGCCCAACATCTGTGCTTAGTGAAAGGCCCATTGAAGTTTATCCTGATACAAGAACTGCTGCTCCTGTTGTGCAAGAACCAAGTGTAAAGCCTGTATTGCCGAGCACAATACCTGTGCACAATGAATCTTCCACGGAGGTATATTCTATTACTAGATCAAGCCCACATCCTTGCACTGTTTTTTAATTAAAAACTCAACCTGGTCATGCTGCAGTGCGACAATATTCCTCCAATACACAGCCCTCAATACATAGCTCCTGCGCAACACGGTGCATTGTTGCAAGAAAGAAACTCAGGGGCATCAATTAACTGTAGCAGATCTTCAGGTACATCAAGGATCCTAATAAGTGATAGCAACTCCGAAAAAATCTCGATATGCATACTAATGTAACTCATTTGATCATTTCGAACATGTTACCTTGTTGATGAATTTCTTTCTAAGCTGTCGTTGGATAAGGCAAAACAAGCCATATCAGCCAGTTGTTAACACTTTAACTAAGGCTGCAACATAAGATTGATGAGTGTTGTTATAACAGTGCTAATTTGACTGTTTTTGTTCAGTGGCTGCAACATCAGATTGATGAGTGTTGTTATAATAGTGCTGATTTGACTGTTTTTGTTCAATTGTTTTCCTTCAAATTAGTGTTTTGTGCCTTAAATATACCTGTGTGTGTTAGATTGTATACTTTTTATGCTTCGCTTAAGTACCTTTGCTACAATTCTTAGTTTCCTCCTTTTGTTTGGTAACTCATTTTAGTTTCTCCTTCTGCCTTTATGAAATCAGCTTGATTGCTTTTTCCTTCGTTATTAAAAGAAAAAAGAAGACTGCACAGAACAGAAAGACATTTTGTCATTTAAGTTCAGTGCATATATTATCATGGACAGGAGTACATTGAATTAATTTGTTTTTCCTGTTCCTAAATTTTCTTTTACAGCATTTTGTCATAACATTGGTACTCCGGAAACAGGTACACCAGTAATTTTACATACGAAGCTGCACAAGAAGCATGATCAACCAGAAGCCCTCTGGAAGTAAGCAGTAGGCTTCTTGTGCGTTTCTTTCTTTGTATGCGTGCATGTATGGATGGAATCACTCTTATTTTTGGGATGTTAATAAAGGATTTTTCTCAGCTTCCTCCTGAGGATAGGCAGATTTTGTTTCTCTACCACAGTAATTTGCCCATTTTGGCCCTGCATATTGTTCCCACCATATTGAATAGAAGTTGATTTGGTCTCTACGCAAATTCCACAGAGATAGCAGAAGAATATGTTCCCAAAATTGATATGCCAATGATATGAACTGCTCATACTCTTCAACGAGAACAGTAGACTGCTATAAACCATGAACCTCGTTTTTTACTAGGTGACGGAGCTAATTCTTAGCACAGCAATTGTGTACATCATAATAATCATCTATGCAATAAGAAAACATAATGTTCAAGCAATACAATGATGCCTTCTTATGTAATATGGAAGTGCCCACTTTTCTCTCTAATAATGCTATGTTGTGTAGTATGTAATAGTTTTGGTATTTTAGTATCCATGTAGTTCAGTTAACCACTAACATTAGGCTTCCATTTTTCTTGTAGGGGTAACTTTCATGTTACTGGAGAACTGATACATACTTGTGATGGACTTGAAGCCCATTTCCCTTTGGAAGTCTGTGTCAGAGTTTATGAAGCTTCAAAGAACATGCCTGAAATTTTAAACCTGGAGGCTATACCTCTTTCCCAGCTGTGGCCAAAACAATTCAAGATGGAACCCCCGGACGGGGGGGATATTGGACTATGGTTTGTGAGCAGTCATGAAAGGTAAGTTTATACTCTAATAGGGTCTCTGCACCTGTGCACTTAACCATGCACGTAAGTTCTACTGATTAGATTAAGATTTATTTATTACAGGCCTCACAGGAGTTTCGATCATCTTCTTGAAAAAGTTGCTTCACATACTGGTCTCTTGACCAAAGTTGGTGATACTGAATTGGCAATATTTTCATCGTTGTTGCTGTCACCAAACTATCAGAGTACGTTTGCATATTCTTGCAAAGTTTTGTTCCTATTACTCATCCTTTTACTGTTCTAACGAGAATAATCTCTCAGCCACCTAACAAAAATGAAAAGAACTGTCTTACAAATTTCACATGATTGACAGACTGTTTTTTTTGCAAGCTGATATTGTCTTTTGCCCATCTTTTATTTGGTAGTACTCAGTTGATAGGTTTGTTGCTAACGTTGGCTTGCGCAATCAGATAGGTTTGAGCACACTGAGTTTGCATGGGCATGATTGAAAAAAAAATAGAGAATTTCTAACATCTTTGAAGTGCAAATACAAGTTTCTTATCTAACTTCTGAACTATTATTATTATTATGGTTACAGGAAAAAATGGTGAATTATATTTTTGGGGTGTTTTTGGGAAGCGTATCAGGAAGAAGCGGTGCCAACCCAGCAATCATATAAAAAATGTGAAGATCAGCAATCCCAGTCAGTCAAATGAAGACTCTTGTAACAAATATGAGGAGGTAGGCGCAAGATTGAATGTCACAAAAGGCAAAGGGACAGAGAATAATGAATCTGATATTGGCATAACATTGGGTGCAAGAGGCAATCCAACAGATGTCACAGAAAACAAAGAGAGAGGGAGGGACAATTATGAGGGTATTGCCAAGTTATTGGATTTGACAGGGGGCAAGGAGACTGATAGAGTCAATGACTGCATGGCAGTGGTCGGAACTCCTGATTCAAACCCTGCATCCAGTTGTTCAGCTCCTGCTGCTTCTCTTCTTAACGGATGTTGCAGTCATGACTCTGCAAACAAGAGCATTTTTAGCTTAGAAGGTTACTATTACACGGTTGCTAGTATTTTTTGTCGATGTTCATTTTTTATTAATCTTCTGACTTAGCACTTTTTACAGATTCCGCATGCCAGCCTGCTTACAGATCTTCAGCTAGCTCAGACTTGATGCTGGACATACCCCCTGGATTTTCTCTTGATGTACCTCCTGGCGTCACGAAAGCTCACTGTCGGCTTCCGATCGAAGCTGCTGCTGTGTCTGGTGCCAATGCACCTCCCAGTCTGATATTGGACACTCCTCCAGGATTTCCTACAGATATTCCTCCTGGCTTTACTGAAGCTCATCGCCGACTACCTGCTGGACCAGCAACTCGTGCTTGTACCCCTGGCACTGAAAAGAAGCCCCTCATTAGGTTCTCTCTAAATGTTACAAGGCCTGTTAAAATGGAAGTTCCACCTGGATTTACTGCACTTCATGAAGTGAAAAAAGAGCCTGTGTTGCCTGCTGCTGATAAGGCCACAGAGAAACAAACACTATATTCTTTTGCATCTGCTGCATGTTCAATGGAAAAAGCTGGGAAAGAAGATGAAATGGAAATCATGGACAATGAGGTACAAGCATCTCCTGTGCTTTCACTAAATAGCCTGTACTTCAGTCCTTTTTCTTTCTCGAATGCTTAAAATACCGTGTGTTTTGCTAATAGCCTGTAGTCCGGTCCCTTTTCTTTCTCGAATACTTAAAATACTGTGTGTTTTGCTAATAGGCCTGTAGTCTGGTCCTTTTTCTTTCTCGAATGCTTAAAATACCGTGTGCTTTGCTAATAGTCTGTAGTCCGGTCCTTTTTCTTTCTCAAATGCTTAAAATATTATGCGCTTTGCTGATACTCTGTACTCCAGTCTCTAGCAGTAATGGCATGCTTTGTTGCCAGTGTATTTAGTGGCTGGATTTTACTGCATCAGTTTACATTCATAGCTGACATGATTTCTTGAAGCATCTGTGATGGTCATGATAGTATCTGTGCCTTTTTGTACACGCGGAAAAGGCTATGCTAGGTTGCAATGGTGCTTTTGTCATTTTTCTGTTCTTAAATGAGACTTTCCTTTCGTATGTACAGGTAAAAGTTGAACACGATGATAACTCAGAGGAGCGAGAGGTTCCAAAGATTAGGCGGCTTTCAGATCTGTACCGTGGGCCTTCGGACATAACTGAATTCCCCGAGCATGCATTCTTGCCCGACAAGTTTCAGGAGCAGGCCCCTAATAAACAGATGCATCAGAGAAAGAGAGGCAGGCGAGCATCACCAGAGCCTTCTCCAGCAGATATCACCACTGGAAGGCCGAATGTGAATGGTCGAATTGCCTTGAATGACAGCGCAGGTCAAGGGAATGGTAAGGTGAGATGCGTCTGCGCATCCTCTGAAGGTCGCGCGGCTCTGCCTACCAGAGCGTCAGGTGATCATCCGGATAGCAAGAGCATTTCCTGTAGGTGCGTTGTATGCAGCGAAGAGTTCCCATCACAGTGATTTGTAGGACTGCATCAATAAATGATGCTAGACTGAGTGACCCGGTACTAAGCAAATACACTCTTTGGATATTTCCTGTAAGGCTGTACCTAATGTGAATCATTAAACGTACCATGCTGAGCTTGAGCATACAGGCCAGCACCTGGTAGTGAAGACCTTGCTACATTGTCGATAGGGAAAACAAGATTTGCTGGTCTTAGTGAAACTCATGCGTCTGTCTTTTGTCATGTATTCATGTTACCGCGGTCTCACCCAAGTTAGATTTGGACGATAAGCCCGTAGGGCTTCGTTCCTCCTACTTGAGCTTTTCATCCAGCGTGCCGTGAAGCCAGCGTGCCCTCCAAACAATTGAATGCGACAGAAGGCGCTCTGTTGAGTAACCCTTCGCCTGCAGCTGTAACAAGAAAAGGGGGAAAATATTTCTTTGCTGGAAAACAACGTGCAAGAGATCAAAAAAAATGCTAACAGAACACGAGCATCTAGGATGCACAATGCTTACCTTGGAGATAAAAGTGGTATACTTCTCGTCCATCCATCGACTAGCCTCTGCATGCTGAGATTTGACGTTCCACGCCGAACTTGCTAGCATGAGTCCATGTATGAAGGACTTCAAAACATCAGCTGGTGCTGCCTGCTTGTGGATGAAAATGTGAACACCGCCTTCCTTATCCAGCAAAAGGTAGTTGGCTGGACATTCAGATGGCAAAAGGAAAAGACAGCAAAACTCAATTCCGCTAACAATAACCGAGACATGAACTTAGCAGTCAAAAGGAAAGACCTGAACTTACTGTTTTCATAGTGGGATCCTGTTTTTGCAATCTCCAACCTACCAAATGTGACAAACAGTGTGAGAATATATTCCTGATCCCCAAATATTGTCAATTGACAAACATATAAGCTCTCAGAACTTAGAACTTAGAACTTACATGTCAGTATGTGTAAGCATAGAGGCTTTAGCACCTAAGTGCACACGCTCATGTGGCAGTTTAATTCTAATTAATTTCCTCCAGCTTGACCAAAAAGGAAGAATATGTTCCTTCTGAGAAACCTCCTGCGGTGCAAGAACTAGGAAAAGGGGAAAACTAGAAATTTTGGTAAAATTGTGGAGCATCTTGTGTGGTTATTATTCTAATACATTGGCACAAAATTGAGATCATTCAACAATCATGATAAGTCTAACCCATAGCAGTGGTGACTAGTCACTCACCTTCGCCACATTCCTTGAAGTGCTGTAGTAGGATGGAAGTTCTCTCATCGTTTAGCGTAGTGAGTGAAAGTGACTTGACTGCCTTATAATTTGCTGGATTGTCACAAACAGAACAAGTGGATGTTTGTGTAAAGAGATGCTTTCATATGCTAAGGAAGAAGAAACTTAACACTAAAAGATGGCATAGAACAAGTATAAAACCATGTGATGAAGATTTGTTTTGGATATGGAGTTCAAAATTTTAATGAAACCACAACCCAACAGAAATGATTAGGACTGGTGGTCTAGGTCCAGACTACAACTTGCCAAATTCAAACTAGTAGCTCAGTCAAATTTCTTGCATATTATTTTCAATTAAAAATTCATGCACTCCAGTTTTGCTGCATTTTCTAATGTCACGTTCCTGTCATTAGTGTGTAAGGAAAGTTTTAGATTTAAAAATTACATACTTCGTTACCAAATAGGTTAGGACTTCATCACTATTAGAAGCCAAACAAACAGATAAGAAATAGGGAAAGTTTAGAAGCTGTTTGGGTTTAAAACAGAAGGAACAACGAAAGAACACTCACCATACATGTGGAACATTGTGAGAGAAAGGAATGACGCCCATACACTGAAAGCATGACCTCTGGTTATGTGAGCCAGCAGCATTCCCAATCCCATCCCTACCATTGTAGCAAGTGTCTCCTGACTGCCCTCCTGAAAAGTTGAATATGCTTCTGCTGCTACATATTAGAAATATTTGATACCAAAATGGAATATACAGATCTATGAACGATAACCAACGCTACCTTCGCAGAAATATCAGCTGCATTTTTTGCAAGTGCAAAATGCTGTGTTAATGCTGCTCTAGTTGCTCCACTAGCAACACCAGCTAGGACACAGAAACAATAAATTAGCCCAAAAAAATCCTCTCAGAAAGTTCCTCTTAATAAGTTCTGAAGTTCAATGTGTAAATTAACTTACTGAATGACCTAGATAGGCTGCCTAAGCACATTATAACTATCAATGATGAAGGAAACAAAGGGCTTAAGAGGTCCATCAACATTCCTGCACAAAAAACAAGAAGAATGTAAATGACCTTTTGACACTAGGAATTCTCCCATAATCCAGATTATATATGTAAGCTGAATTTTCAAGAAATTAATACACTACACTATTTTTTTTCTCGAACACGCAGGAGAGCTGCATATCATTGTATTAATAGGAGAAGAGTCATACAGAGACCCCACACACACGCCACACACACACACACACACACTGCAACTAACTGAACTCAAACGCCTGTTACTAAACAAAGACGACCACACCAAACAGAGGCTGGAGAGAGAAATCAGCCAACCCCCCTGGCAATACACTACACTATTAGGAAGAGAGAATAATCTAACTTTGCATGAATATAATAATTTTTGTGTCATGGAGGAAAGCAGAGAAGGGAGATAAAGGGGACACTAAGTAACTGACTTTAGTGATTTCAACTGAACATTACCAAGGTCATTCATAAAGTCTGCAACTAGACGCCACATTTTCGCATTGCTATCAAGATTAGATCCCTGATGGAAAAGAAAGCACAGAAAATGAATGTAGACAATGACACGTTGACCACACAAAATATTAACAGAAACCACTATTCACAAGAATGCCTTGAAAGGCAGCAACATATGACCAAAGTTTCAATAGTGAGAGTACCTGATAAAAGGTGAACAATATCCCTCCAAGCATTCCTGTCAAATCCCTCAGAAACCACTGCCAAAATTGAATACGATAGGAAAGTGAGGAAACAAATTCAAAGTTACAACATTAGCCCAAGTGCCTAAGAAAAGGAGGGGAATTTTGGCAAAGGGAAAAAAAATTCTACATTAAAGTTTCTGCCAAGTAACCCACAGCTTGTGACAATGAAGAAAGAAGTGGCAATATTCTTAAGGTACACGCATAATTCTTTGGAAGGTTGTTCCAATCAAAATGGCAACACATACAACTGATCCTTATCATGTTGCATATCATTTTAAGGAAAAACAAATAAAAAAGGGGAGTTATTATGTGTTCAATAAACTAGTCCTGTCTGTCCTACCATCAAATAAGCATTCGTAGACTGAATGTTTAATCAAATGGAGTCACCTGAAAAGTAGCACCTATGACAGTAGCAGATTGTTCTCCGACTCCGATCGCACCTAAAAGAGCCTGGTGCAGTTCATTCCAGACGACAGCATATTAGAAACGCACAAACCAAACAAAACACATTTGGATACAGAGTGCATCATGAGATTGTAAAGGCAGAACAGAACCGAAAAGCTTACTTGTGTAGACAACATTGCACGGATGTATGTGGAGAGCCCCTAGAGCAACAACTCAGGTGAGAACCAAGCTCAAGGTAGCATTACTTTTTACCATAAGCATGATGGATAGTTGGATACAGCAGCTTGGTTTCAGAAAGAGCTCAAGTCGTGCAGGTAAACTTACTTGCAATGTATCCCACATCTGGAAAGGAACGTAATCCGGAGTCACGCTCCCAGGAAAGCCCTGGCAATACAAAGGCTCGCTCATCAGTCATAGTGATCAGTCCACAACAAATTAACAGAGAAGAGCCCCGAGTCCGAGCAGCGAAGTTCATTCTAGCAGATACAATTGGAAGACACGAAGCGGGGCTTGTGAGGCCTTCATTCACCTCGGGCACGAAGGCGCCTAGCATGCGGCCGCCGATCCGCCCCCACCGGCTGCCGAACCTGCGGTCACCAAGCCGGCAGCGCAAGCGCGCGGTCACGTCAGACGACTTGACCACGGGATCGAAACTCGAAACGAAGCAGAGGGACGGAGAGGGGGCACCACCTGTGGGAGGTGAGAGAGGAGGCGGAGGCGGTGAGGACGGCGGTGCGGGAGAGCGCGGAGGCGGACGAGCCGCTCCACTCCTCGACCGTCAACCACCCCGCCGCGGCCTCGCCCTGCGGGTGCGACGCGTCCATTTTTTTTCCTCCCGTGTTCCGCTACCGGCGCCGGGAGCCCGGGATCGCTGGCTGGATCGGGAATTCGGGCGGGTAGGTTGGCTGCCTCCCGTCGAAGAGTGGAGTTGAGTTGACTTGGCACTGGTAGAAGTCGGAGTGGGTCGTGCAGCTCGGCCTCGGTCGGTTGATGATCTCAACCCATAATAAGGGCACATTCTCATACAGGTCTGATTTGTGCCCAATTCGACAATTCCCACAGAATACGTTTTGTGGCGAACTGCCAGCTCAATGCTCAAGGTCTGAAAGCGCACGAATGGCAATATAATGTTTGCAACAGACTTAGAAACCAGCTCCCTATGTATGCATAATGCATTGGTCTCTGCAGAAATGTTACATGTTCACTAATGCCAGAATCCAGAAGTACTCCCACCAAGAATCCATGTTCCTAACTCAAAAAATTGCTGACCTAGTAAAGGATCATGAGGTTATCAGTTTCTTCTCTCTGATACATACAACGTTCTCGCCTAGCTGACAATGTAAGCTCTCCGCATTTGCACGACTGAAACCCATTACGTTGCGGAATAAAGACTATTCCTTTATCTTTAAAAAGAACTACTACGTTGCCAAATACAAAAAGATTCCGCCAGATAAATTCCACCAGAAAGGAATATTAGGTCGCTTCATAGGAGAAAGAACATTAAGCTGCTTTCTCAACTTCTGATCTGGCGTCGATTGACAGGGTGGCTAGTTCACGGGCATCTGTGTCGACCTTGTCGTTGAAACGGTCCCTTAGGAATTCCACTGCCATGAAAGTGAATGCTGATGCAGGGATGTACCAGATTATTCTAGGAACGCTTCCCTTGAACAAGCCACGCGCCCCCTCGGAAGTCCATGTCTTTGTTATAGCATCCAGCCACCCATTGTACCTGAATTATACATAAAAGGAATTTTGTAACTTTGGCCACAAATCATATTTCACCAAGAGAGAGATCAGTCATAGTTACCTAGATGTTGGTCCTTGTACTTGCAGTCTTGTCTTAATCACGTCCAAGGGGGTTGTCAAGTATGCACTACAGCCTGCATACAGGAGAGTTATCAAGAGGCAGAACTTCAGGTTCTCAAGTGATACAGTAACAAATATATGGCTTATAACATATAATAGACTGGACATACCGCCTGCCAATCCTCCTAAAACAAGGCCTTCAAAGGAGTTGCTGACATCCAGATCACTGTGTGGCAAATACTTTGTTTTCCCATATTCAGTCAATTCTTTCATTGCTTCATAGAAAGTGACCTGGAAAGCCACATATGTGTTCATTAAAAGATTCTTTTAAAAAAATAGAAATCTATAAACTGTCCACAACATTCCAGTAAGCTTAGAATACACAGAATTTTAATTGAATGGATCTAGTGAAGATCTGGATCTATAAGAAAAACTCGATATCCACAAGAAACACGTTCTTGGTACATTAATCATGTATAAGGGCTACTCGGAATTCGGAAAGGAGAAAGCATGTATAGGCTCTAGAAGGGCTACGGGAATGGTTCATATCTCCTGGCTTCGATAATCATTGCTACTGAGGAAAGCCCTCTAGCATATCGTGCTTATATACCATGAGACCAGGAATAAAAGGCTATCGCCTGAGTTGGGAATCATCCAGTTGTCAAAATAATGTCAACCAAAAAGATACTGGTGGCAACTGGGGGATGATTATTGCTGCTGTGTAAGTGAACAGACAAAACATAATAATATCCAATTTAGGAGCTACTAGCTTAAACTCAAACTACCAGCAGTGCTTATGGAAATGAGTGAGTTTGCTAAAAATTGCTAGGATTGAGAAAAAGAAGAGTATAAGCTGAATTTTAGTGTACCATTAGACCAGCAAAAGGGACATCTCTGGCAAGCGTAGACCAGTATCTGCAAGAAAGAAAAGGCTCAGCTGTAACAAAACAGTAGTGTATAACTGACAACTAGCCTGTCACCATAGGGTGGTGTCTGTTGAAAAAGAACAAGTATGACAGTTAGACTATCATGATAAGAATATTAGTACCAGTTTTGTTTTCACAAACAAATTGACAGATAAATGTTTGTTCCATCAACACAAATAAATTTAAATATGCACACAAACAACTATTTCATACAATAAGAATTTATTTCTGACCTAAAATAGACATAACCTTTAAAGATTCCAAATATAACAGAGCTAAGGACCTACTTGTGCAATATCAATATACAAGGTATGGTAGGGCTAGGTTACTTCCTTTGACGTGACTTTATGTCATCCAATTAAAAAAAACATATCAAAGACACTATCTATTGATAATGATAGACTGGTACCAACAATCAGTCAGTGCCAATACCCTGCATAAAGCCCCTTCAGACCATGATCTCTCCAGATAGAACAACCAGCATGGAGCATTCCATTGTAGTACCCATACATCTGAGCCCCATGAGCTTGAGAAATACTTCCTTTAGCTGCAGCTGATGCCCAAGATTTTTGGGTGCCTTGGACTTGCATTCTTTGTTTCATGACTTCGCAAGGCACATATACAAAGGATCCAAGTGTATCACCTGGAATCAAGAATGAAACATACATGTGGTATCAAGGAATCAGCATAGGAAATTATATTTTGACGTCATGCGTCCCAACAGAAACTGCACCAACAAAGTATTATGACCGATAAAAGAGGATGCCACAAAGGTTTTTTTGTGCCGCTATAAAGTCCCCATGGTTGGTAAAAAAACAAGTATAAAGTTAAATATATCATGCAGCACCATAAAGATTTTTAGAAAGTAAACGCAGAATCGCAGATAAATGAAAACGGAAGTGCTTACCGATTGCTCCAGCAATAAAATGTGACCAGTGTCCACTTAGATTAGGATTAGCATTCTCCAGCCATGTCTTAGTTGATTCAATAACACCGAAGTATGTTGCGCCAGTCGCAAGTGATCCAGTAACACCTGGGCTGATTCCTCTGTAAAAACCTGAAAGAGGTCAACAGCAATGTTTATCGAGATTGTATTGATGCTTGTGAGTGTGGATGAGGGTACTTTTTTGGCAATATCAGAGCTCAGGGCTAATGAACTATGACATTTAACATTTTTAGTTGTTTTTTAAAAAAATTAGCATGGCCTTATCCCGCTACTTTCCATTTTAACATTCACTAACCTCTCAGACCATCAGAAGCCCAAACTGTCCTGAGCATCTGGAATATGTTCTTCTGAGCCTGTTACGAACAGATGAAGAAAGATGTAGCACTTATGTATCAAAATTATGCATTTTAACTATATGACAAAGTTTACATGAAGAAAAGTTGAAACAATCTCCCACCTTAGCCCCTGTCATTATAGCCTGACTCTGAAGCCTTGTTTTCAGAGTGTCAACAGGATGCATCATGCCTTCCCCAAACGCGCCTGCAATTCCTCCCCATACAAATTCCCTCCATACTGCATCATAAGTTTTATCTCAGTGCATTTCTTGGAAAGTGCATGTATGCTTCCTGATAACTAATACAAATGCAGATCGCTACGGCATGGTCTACTTTGTTGAATGTATGATAAACTAATGGTGGAAAATATAGTCGATTTTGTCCTCATAATTCAAGAATGATATAGATAATCCAATATCAAAACAGAAGTCTTCCATTGTACTTGTTGAGGAGCATTTCACTGAATAACCACCCAATGCAAAACAAAGCATGTAAATGATCCACAAGTAATCTCTTTTGCATCAACAATACCCCATTGGAGGAAATGAGCCTGGTTAAGTTCAGTCAGCATTAAAACTGACCGGTTCAAAATCCTATGCCCCAGTATGCTTCAACCTCACACCATGAAACCCTCAATTTCCCACTGTACCTTGCCATCTCCCAATTTTGCAGCGTTGGGTCTTAGCTGAATCTTCACAGAACATCAAACCATGAGAACCCTCAATTTCCCATTGTGCCTTGCCATCACCCAAATTTGCAATGTTGGATCTTAGCTGAATGTTCCCACCAATCCAACGGTTGGGAGAGGAAAAGCATAAACAGTGAAGGCAGACTTCTGGGGAAAGTGAAAGTGACAGTCGTAGATAACTAATGCAATAATAGTTCCCATCGTGCAGTTTACTTTATTGTAGAATGGCAGTAAAATGGAAAATGACCACAATTTCTTCCTTATTTTTTGAGAATGAAATAGGTAATCCACCCCCCCCCCTCCCCCTCAAAACACTAGGCTATTATTAAATAAAAGAGTGAGCTAAATTGATATGATACATCAATTATCACATCAAAATCTAAGAGAGGTTTTTGTTCATAAAAGCATTCCACAGCATAACCACCTGACACAAACCAAACAAATAGACGAACAAATGATCTATTTCTTCACTAATCGCCTACCACAGGAAAGAACCTGATCCTGTTGAATCACCATTTAACAATTACCAGGTCGAAAATCATAAGCCTCGGGTTCACAATATGAGAATCCTCCATTCCACAATGTACCGTAGTCCCCAAAATCGCAATGTCGGGATTTCGCTGAATTTACTACAAGAGACCCTGAGAATTCGCAAACAAAAGCATAACTTGGGGAAGCTAGTGATCCGAATCTCTGTGCAGCGGAGAAAAAGGGAGCACTTGCCGAAGAAGTTGGTGAGGTGAGGAGACGGCGGTAGGGAGGTCGGGCTCCGACCACCGACTCCAGCGGCGGCTGCAGCTGCGGCGCCGGGGGCAGGGGGAGAGGACGGAGACGCCTCCATGATCGCCGACGCGTGCGATTTCTCGAGGAGATTCCTCAGGGGTTTAGGGTTTTGAACGGCGCGCCATGGACGCTGCGTTCATCTGGCTCTGATTCGGTGGACGGTGCGGTGCGGCGGCCGCTGGGCCGCTCGCAGTCGCGGCAATGCTTGGGCCGTTGACCGGCTCACCGCGTGGTTTGTCGGCCCCGTGCGTGAACGTGGTACAAATCGAGCCCGATGAAAGGACTCTGTTTTTCCTTTTTTTTAATTAAGGAAAATATCTGCTCTTGAACATGTGTCACATGTGAATGTCTACAGTCTACGGTCACAAAGAAACAATTATAGTCACATAATAATTAGAAGCTACACGAGTACTTAGACTCCAATCCTTAAACTGAAGGGAAAAAAAGAGAAGAAAGAAAAAAACTAAGAAAGAAAGCTTAAAAGACTAAGCTTCGAACTTCTTCTACGTCCTTCCTTCAACCTTACTTTGTTCTTTACGCCTCACATTAGCTGTCTTCTTAGAAACTTTGATGTTAGGATCGTCAACGGTCATGTGCTGTCTGGTAGCTCCTAACATCTAGAAACCGCATTGAGTCAATTTCTACCACGCAAACAGATCGGGCACCGCCATCGCTCCAAGCTGACCATGGTGTCGCCATCAGGGACTCCAAGACGATGCCTCAAGAGGAGAGAAACATCTAGATGCTGCCGCCGCCCGAACCAGTGAGTCGGTTGGTTTTCACCTGGATCTGTCCCTGTAGGTTGAGGTCCTCGTGGCAATGCCTTCAAGAAGGAAAAGGGTGTCCATGGCACCGTTATCACCGGTGGCATACGGTGTGGACCGAGCTAGGTTTTCGCCCACGAATCTGCACGCCAAATAAGAGCACTGCACGGAGACCCGTGATCCCTAGCCGCTCTACCAAATCACCCAAAGAACGCCCAGCAGACACGGTGACTGTGACCGAAAGACCCCCCACCCGGAGATCACCCAAAGGACGCCCAACAGACACGGTGACTGTGACCGAAAGACCCCCCACCCGGAGGCTAGAAGGGGCGGCGCCAAACAAAGGCGAGCACCCCACGACGGCGGTAACCGGTGGCGGGAGAAGAGCCTCCACCTGGAGCTCAGCCCAGGAAAGGTCTCCGCTGCGGGCCGCCGCGCTGCCCTCGCCACCGTCTGCGACAGCAACTAGATCTAGGATTTGTTGTTGAAGAAAACTTGGAGGAGGGAGCCTCGCCGCCGCCGTCCTTGCGCCCGCACGGGATATCGGCAGCGCGCTCCAGTGGCGGCGAGGTAGAGGGATGGAAGGGGGAAGGCGTTGTGGTGGTGCGGCGGGGGTCCGCCCGGGCCGCCCCTAAGGGCGACGCGAGTAGCGTGAGAGCGCTCCGCTATTTTTTATAATACAGAATTTAGCAAAAATGTAACGGACAACCACTCACGTTTATAGATACATAAAGTATAATTCATGCGAAACAAATGATTTGATGTGGAGCTAAAGCAGTTTAGAAAACAGTAAAATACATGTCGGAACAAACCTTGCCTCTATTCCAAGTTTCCAACCTCTGTTTCTCAATGCCGAGGAATGGGCATACCTAGGGGTAGGTGGTATTTCGTGGGAAATGAAATATGTAAAAAGATATGATGAAATGACATGAAAAAGCATCTAAAGAGAAAGGAGAATGAAAGAAAAGAACATTAACTTTATGTAATATTCAAAAGTAAACTTTTAACCCAACACATGCATTGCAAGTAATTTGGGACGGAGGGAGTGGGTTAATTATCAGAAACGGCAAGTAACTATCATTACCACCGACCAGCAAAAACAACTTCGACGTTCCCAACAAGCAAAAAGGAAATAGCAAAACAGATTGCCCTACTTAAAACGTCAAGTTTTCTTAGCTGGAGATAGTACGTTTCTCTTGCAAAGTTTTACTACTATATAATAGTACTACTCCATAGTCAATAGTGGACTATCGCTATGTTAGATTAAATGGCATCTTACTTACTGATAAAAAATACCATGCCGTGTGCATTAAGTACAACCTCTAATGGTTTTAAAATGAGTGTAAACTTGATGTGTCTGGACACCATGCGTAAGTGAAATCTCACCATTAGGTTTAAATAATCATCACATTGCTGCTACTTATTTGATGTTCAAGATGTTCAAACTAAGGACTCGTTTGGATATCAGAGGCTAAACTTTAGTCCTGTCATCGTATGTTCGGATACTAATTAAGAGAACTAAACATGAGCTAATTACAAAACAAATAGCAGAACCTCATAGGTTAAATCGCGAGATGAATCTATTAAGCCTAATTAATCCATCATTAACTAATGGTTACTGTAGCATCATATTGTCAAATCATGGATTAATTAGGTTTAATAGATTCGTCTCGTGATTTAGCCTAGGGATTGTACCATTATTTTTATAATTAATCTATATTTAATACTCCTAATTAGTGTTTAGATCCGATGTAACACCCTATCTCCCAAACGTCCCTAAAATAGGGCGTACGCCCCTAAAATAGGGCGAACAATGGCCGAACGCGCCTGAACTCTCGAGTCTCAACTCTCGACCCACAAACCGCGTTGAAAAAGGCGCACACAGACCCACCCCAACTCGTTCCCGCGCGTTCGAGTTCCGATCATGTCGTACCAGCGTTCCACCCGCGCCTCGAAGGGCAAAGCATCGACGGTTGGAGAAAGCGGCGGCGGGGATGCCGCCGCGGCCGGAGGAGCGCCCTCTCCCCGCCCAGGACCCGGACCATCGCCCGCCGGTGAGGCGGCGGCGGCGGAGGAGGAGGAGGCGCGCGCCAGGCGCGAGGCGGAGAAAGCGGAGCTTGCGGAGGAGATCGCCACGCTGAAGATCGTCGCCTTGGAGGAAGAGCTGGCCGGACGCCGCTGCTGCTGCTGCTGCTACGCCCGCCGAGCCTGACCCTTAGCCTGATGACGACGTGATCAGATGTGCGTGATTGATTGCAGCTGTTGCTAGAACTTGGAAGAATTAGATAGAAAACTGCAATGTCCCCTCGTATTCTTCTAATCGAAGAGCCGTCCTTCTTTGCACCATTGCAATTTTGCACAAATCTTTCTGAAAAGAAATGATTCTGCACAGCGCACAGCTGGTTCTGCCATGGACCGTCAAGACTCAAGCTAGCACCAGCCAGGCATAAGCTGCCGAGCTATTCTGTTCAGGGAAAGCAAAAACCTTTTCTGCACGGGCAAGCGGGGTACATTCCATTCACCATTCAGTGCTGATGGTCAAGGGGTCTGGTCAATGAGCTGCCATGACCATTGACCGCAGCTCAGCTGCACGCCTGCATGTGCTTTGCTGCACGCCAACGCCAACCTTTTCTTTAACCGAATGCATCAGACTCAGATTCAAAGTAGGCGCCTGCGTATTTCAGTAGGTCTTGCCATGGCCGAGGAGAGGATCATCAACAGCACAGTGCACAGTCTGCACAGATACCGGATTCGGCAGGACATACACGCCGGAGTTCCAGACTTCGCAGTCAAGAGTTAGCATGCGGCTTTGGGATCAAATGAAATAGGGTTATATCCATTTTATTTTTTAGTTGGAGAGGCTGAGAGCGTTGGGATAATGCTATTTTAGCATCGTTAGTCACACTTAAAGTTGATCCAACTGTCGTGTCATCCTCCTTTTCCTTCTCTTTTTTTTCTTTTTTCTTTGTGCCGGCCTTATCTTCTCCCGCAACGGCCTCCCCGCGAGGGACACCCCGGCGGCGGCGGAGGTCCCAAGGTCGGAGCTCGCGCTCCCCCGGCCAGCTGCGGCGCTCCCCCGGGGCCTCCCCGGCGGCGGCCTCCCCCACGGCCTCCCCGGCAACCTCCTCGCGCCGTCTCCCCCAGCGACCTCCACGCCGGCCTTCCCGGCGGCGGAGCCACTGACGGAGGAAAACGACGCCAACGGAGAAGAACTGGGTCGGCGTGGTCCGACCGATTCGGAGGAATGCAGATCAGTTCCAAATCGACTGTCAAACCAAACATACCTGCCTACTGGCTACCGGACACCATATTTCATGTTTTCTCCTGAAAAAGCACCGGCAAAGTATTTTTGAAAGATCCGGATAGTGTTTGGTTCGTGCTAAGTTAACGTAAACACAAATGAAATTAGATTATAGTGTATTTAGTGGTGAAATGGATGATTACCCTTTTTATTTTGATACACTTTGGTAACGTAATCAGATTACGGTATGGGTGTTGCATCTGAGTGTGTGAGGAGGGGTAATAAGCTTGTATAGATATTATTTAGGCAAGGGATTCGACAGTGCCAATTGATTACAAACCATCGCAAACCAAACATATAATCAGATTACGGTATGGGTGTTGCATCTGATCAGAGTGTGTGAGGAGGGGTAATAAGCTTGTATAGATATTATTTAGGCAAGGGATTCGACAGTGCTAATTGATTACAAACCATCGCAAACCAAACATATAATGTGATTCGTTATCTTCAGTAATCAGATTACGTTACATTTGAGCCAATCAAATACCACCTATTAACTCATTCTTTTTGAAATAATATTGTGCCGAACGGGCTAAATTTTAGCCCCCGTCATATCGAATGTTTGGACACTAATTAGGAGTATTAAATCTAGACTAATTACAAAACTAATTACACAACCTCTAGGCTAAATCGCGAGATGAATCTATTAAGCCTAATTAGTCCATGATTTTGACAATGTGGTGCTACAGTAACCATTCACTAATGATGGATTAATTAGGCTTAATAGATTCGTCTCGCGATTTAGCATAGGAGTTATGCAATTAGTTTTGTAATTAGCTTATGTTTAGTCCTCCTAATTAGTATCCGAACATCCGATGTGACAGGGCTAAAGTTTAGTCCCCTCCTCCCAAACATACCTAAGAGGATATAGTAACTCGGCAAAAATATGTGACGATGCCTCTTAATGAAATTGGCTCCGTTTGAATCAGGATCCGATCGGACTGCTATATTAAGCTACGCGACTCACACCTCTCTCTCGTCTCCATTGAGTTATAGCCACATGGCTGAGCTAAAAAGACAAAAAAAAAACGCTGCACTAGCAATTTATCCTTTCGATACCAGCCGCTCAACCTGGAGAGCGAAACAGCCAGATTGCAAAATTAACGTTCTTCTCTCACCTCTTTTAGTAGAAATGGCGTCTTAGTAGCTTGGTGTCATGCAACAAAGAGCCACAATTCTAATGTTTTGGTGCCGATTTCCTTTTAAATTCCGTCCAAATCAAACAGAAATGGCGTTGTTTCTATCTTAAAGATTTTTCGTTGCAACTGAATCTGCCGTCTCATATCCTTGTTTGGATAACAAAGGTTTGGATTCCAAATCATGGGAAGGCGATTCTAAGTAAATTCCAAAGGGCCTCAAAGCAGTACCTTCGTTGAAAAAACTATTGAACATCCAGAGGATTTGGGTGCCAAAAACTTGGTTACCAACATTTTATCCAAATTGTGGGCATCGATCGAGCGAGTGGTGATTAAAGTTAAACTCCCTCGAATATAGCCTGAGTTTACGTTGACCGTCCATTTTAGCTCCTCTTGCTTACGAAACTGGATGCTTCTCCACCTAAACTCGAATCTAAAGCAGTTTTCGGCTAACGTGGCGACTTTGAAGATGGTTTTGTCCGATCGTGGCGCAAGGCACCTATTCTTGCTGGCAACTGTTCAATGGCCCCACGTGTCAGTCTATGCCATCTTCTTCTACCTCCTGTTTCTCTCTCCCTTCTTCTTTTTTTTCAAACTAGAGATGGCGTTGCTTGTTGATGCCAACGCATCAGCACCGCCAACGCACCAGCAGCAGTGCTGATGACCGATGGCTTATTGGTGCCTTGCGTGGTTGTTAAACGAGAAGCAGAGAAAGAAGAGGAATAGAACTTGCTGCTTGCTTGCATCTCGATTAGACAAAGAAGAATTGCGGGGAGAACGTGCTTGTGTGTGTGAGCCCGCAATAGCTAGTGGGGCAAGCAATAGGCGAGTTACGCAGTACGTAGGGAAGCATGAGGTCGAGCCGGAGCGCGAGCATGAGCACGACTGTGCGAGGCATCAACAGATTCCATTAGGAGCTAAAGCTATTGCATATCGAATCTTACATACGTAACACGGAGCCCGTCTGCCGCCGCCAAATATGGAGAATTCACGGCCCTTGTTGCGCCGTCGGTGCCGATGCATGTGGTGGGGTTTCGGTGTTCGAGCTCACCATGGAGTTGAGCCCCGACTTGGACACGGGACACGGCTAGGCGGATGCAATCACTGTCGAACTCCCCCCAAGCGTGTGGCCAGGAAGAGTGGTCGCAGCCGCCAGCCGGCATGGGCGCTTGGCGCGACGACCGCGTCTGTGTGGCCAGGCAATCCCACATTGTGATTAGGGGTGCGACGTGCAAGAGGTAGAGCATCGACGTCGCATCACAGGGGCTCGGGTGTGCTCGATTTCGACCGGTAGGGGCAGCGTCGCCATTCTGCCCGAAGGAGAAAGAGAAGGTGGAGGGGAAGAAAAAAGATGATGAGTGGGTCCAAGTGGGAGAGGAAAAAGAAATGACGGGTGGGTCAGGACACGTCGGATTGGCGCCTTGGCGATGATGCATTGCCAATTGGGTCAAAACCGGGGTGAAATTGGATGGAGGAGGTCACGTGTCCGGTTTTAAGAGTACCGGGAGGTAGAATGGACGGTTTTGGAGTCCTGGGTAAAAACGCGAACTCGGCTCATATTCCAGGGAGGTATAATGGACTTTTTCCAAAGGAAAAACTGGCAACTAGTCCGGAACACAGGCCCAGAAGAAGCCCAGAAGTACAAGGCCCGTGTGTTTTTGCAGGACTCATAGCCCATTTCTGTCCTCGACTCCTTCCTTATTAACACGTCCCGAGACCGAGAGAGAGAGAGAGAGAGAGAGAGAGAGAGAGTGAGAAGGGGGAAAAACCAGGCCTGCGACTGCGAGAGAAGCCAGGGCAAACTCAGGCGACGCGACGGCGATGGCGATGGCGGCGCTGCGACGCGAGGGGAGGCGCCTCCTCCTCTCCCCCACCGTCCCCATCCCCTCCCCGGCGGCCGCGGCCGCGCGGTCCTCCGTCGTCTCTCCACCGTAAGGCGACGACCTTCCCTCTCATTCCCCTATCCCTCTGGGGCTGGATCTGGGCGAAAGGGGTCTGTTCGTACATGAGCGAACGTTCTAGACGCATTATTATGCGAACGCTTGATCTGCGTGTTGGTGATAAGTGCAAGCGCGCAAATATTTCATATGTAGATCAGAGGCATAGCAAACGCATCTCATATGTAATTTGTCGCTTATATTTTTCCTTTTCGGTAAATCCCGTAGGTTCAGGGTCGGTATATACATTTTTTAATGTGTATTCAGGAACTGGAAATGTTGATGCGTGAAATGATTTATTTTCTAGATGTGTATATTTGTTCGTATAGAATTTTAGTCTATATGGCTTTGTGCTGACTGCTTATACTACATTAATAGGGAGATGGCTCCACTTGGTGCGCGGTTCGTTTCAACTCAAATTGGTAAGGCTTCTTGCAATCTATGGTTGCTTTGCTCACTTCGGTGAATCGAAAAAGGTTCCTAATTACTGCTATTTTTCTGTTTTGAAATGCAGTTAGGAACCGGATGAAGACTGTCAAGAACATTCAGAAGATCACAAAGGCTATGAAGATGGTTGCAGCGTCAAAGCTTCGGGCTGTTCAGACAAGGACTGAGAATTCGCGTGGCCTGTGGCAGCCGTTTACTGCCCTTCTTGGGGATGCTCCCAGTATGTATACATATGAAGTTTCCAAAGCCAATGGATGGCCTCTTTTCTAGTTTCTTTCAAATGTTCTGCCCTTTGTACATTTGGTATGATGTGTTTCTTTAGTGGGGTTTGATCTGTCACCTTTAAGACCTTAATGCTCCGTAACATACTGTAAGATTCAAGTTAGATTTCTTCAATGGGGTTTAGTCTGTCTACTAAGGCTTACTGGTATCATAGAGATTCAATTAATGCTTCTTTGACTAGGTTTTTTCTACCTTTAAGTGGCATCTTTCCTGCAATGGCATGTACTTGATAGTTTATTAAGTTGGTTGATTGAAATGTCAATGCCAAGAGCCTCATAAGTAACTGAAATCCGTATCATACTTCTCTACATCCTTATAAGCTTCCTTTGTTGGAGATGTCGCATTTCATCAATTTTGAAAATATATTAGTATGTTCTTTTCATGTTTCTGTGATGAATAGTTCAAATTTCCACTTCAAGAAAAAATGGAGTGTGTGATATGGATGGCTTTTGCTCATAGATTTTTTTGAATTTCTTTTGGTCAAGGTTCCAATACTCTGTAGACGTCTGCATCTTAGTTAAAAATTTCCTCATGTTACTGTTCAACCTGTCTGCTTTGACTCGACAGGCGTTGATGTCAAGAAGAATGTCATCGTGACCATTACCTCTGACAAGGGACTCTGTGGTGGCATTAATTCAACATCAGTGAAAGTTAGCAGGGCCCTTCACAAATTGACATCTGGTACTTTATTCATGTTGTTGATATGAATAGAATCCTTTTATATTGTTCTAAGTTTGTGAGTATAATGCTTGCGCTCCTGCTACCAGGTCCAGAGAAAGAGAGTACGTATGTCGTACTAGGAGAAAAAGGCAAAGTGCAGCTGGTGCGTGACTCGAAGAAAAGCATTGAAATGACCATAACTGAACTACAGAAGAACCCTATCAACTATACACAGGTCTGTTTTTCAACTTTGCCACTCCATTTTTAATTTGCAGATTAAGATTATGGGGGTTGTGTTTCAGTTTAAGATTTGGATTTGTTTATTTTCTTGATAGCTTATGGTTTTCACAGCATCATGCTGTTGCTTTTGTTTTCTGGCTATAAAACTTAATGAATGATCCTGTTAGACTAATTCACAAGACAGCTAATCTGAATGCGCAGAAAAGGATGTCTGGTCTAGTTACTGGTTAACTTATTCAGTCCAACTCTGGGCTCTTCTGGGTTCGAATGAAATTGTTTGGATTGCTAGCTGTAACAGTCATGGCCACAAAACAGCTTATGGATGTACCGATTCATCTACCTGACAGTTTCTTTACCTATTTTATTATTTGCTTTTATTCACATGAAAGAACTGAATTAATTGCTTATGTTTCTACTTTGTGTGCCTTAAATTTCAAGCATCAAAGTATAAAAATTAGCCACCCACTTTGTGAAGCAGCTGGTTCTTTGTGGCATCAAATTATTCAATATACCATATTCTACTGCTAGGAAAAACTGGCCTCTTGCATGCTTTAACTTGATATTTTGTGGAACTTGAATTATGAAAAATGTCTTGGCATGTTGTGGTGTTCACACTGTCCAGCTTCCTTAGGGGGTCAGGAATATACTGTTTTTTGTAAAAGTACATTTGTGCTTTGAAGAAATCTTAAGAATATGTTCACATTAGTACCTACTTTTTTTAATTACAGTTCTCCTTGTTGCTCCAAAATTTAATTACTATCGATTCAACGAATTTCAGATTGCTGTGCTCGCGGATGACATCTTGAAAAACGTGGAATATGATGCTCTGAGGGTTATTTTCAACAAGTTCCAGTCTGTGATATCATTTAAGCCCACAGTGGCAACAATACTGTCCCCTGAGGTAATAAGTGACCTTGAGGCTTGTGAATTAGCTAATCAGCAAAACCACCCAAAACACAACATTATAACTTCATTTTTTGTTACTGACTTGTTTTTTTTCCACCTGAAAGGTTGCAGAAAAAGAATCAGAAGCTGGTGGGAAGATGGGTGACCTGGATTCTTATGAAATTGAAGGTGGCGAGACAAAAGCAGAGATATTGCAGAATCTTTCTGAGTTCCAGTTTTCTTGTGTAAGTCTTTGGTGATCACAAAGGAGCTAACTAAGCATTTTTCATGTATTTGGTTTAATTATCTGGGGGGAGAATATACACGGTTATCCTTCAAAGCAACAGATTTATGATAAGCTTAGCAGGTTTTGTAGTGTGTATTGTGTAAATATACAGGAAAGCATGTATAACACTTCCAAGAAATTGTTTTTTGTAGTGACTAGATAATTTTTGGGCTCTCTTATGCTAACATATTGCAATGCCTGACTTTGGCAGGTCCTCTACAATGGTGCCCTAGAGAATGCGTGCAGTGAGCTTGGAGCCCGCATGTCTGCCATGGACAGCTCTAGCAGAAATGCTGGCGATATGCTAGACCGTCTCACTCTCACTTACAACAGGTTTGTTTTTTCCAACTACCACCTTTTTTATGCAAGCATATCGTTGATCAACATGTCCAACTGAAAATGCATGCATTTGCTATAGCAAGCAAGATGCGCAACATGATTTGAGAAGATAGACTAATTGCTTCATTTTCTGTATCCAGGACACGCCAAGCATCCATCACTACTGAGCTCATTGAGATTATATCTGGTGCATCTGCCCTTGAAGGATGAAGAAACTATTTGGACAATTTCCTTTTCCCTTTTTTACTCCCAATAAGGGCTTCGTTTCTTCTGGACCTGGAGGCTTAGTTTTGACTTTTGACCCTTATCATTTCACTTTTCCTTGAGAGAAACAAACTGTCATGCCAAGTTGCAATAATTACCGACAACTATGATGCTGATGTGCGCCCATGGCATATGCAGAAAAAATGTTCAACAGCTAATGCGGTATGACTGGTTTGCGTAAATGGTGTTAAACCGAAATATATGTATTGCTGCACATGAATGGCAAGTTTTGTTATATTGGTGGAGTGGCGTTGATGCTGTAGCTCCTGCCAGTTCGAGCGACTTCTAATACACCTCATCGATGACATTTGTAGCATGTTAGGCGGCGCAAATTGGTGTTCCTAATAGTCACCGCCGTGCATTTTGAAGATAACTGAGCTCGTCGTGAGGCCTGCGTGTCGTATTGACCTCTCTTTTCCAATCTCAAGATGTAGAAGATTGATGATGAAGAATAATTGAAAGAATTGGCTAAAACGAAAACACTCAATTGTGAAAATATGATTTTCGAAAATTATATGTTTCGTATATATAGAAAAATAAAGACGCTTCTTTTCGCCTCTCTTTTCCAATCTCATCCCAGTATCCCACGACGCCAGCTATCCCTTCAAAGCCGCCGCCACCGCGGACACGGCTAGGCGCCCAGGCACCAATGCGGACCCATCCCCTCGTCGTCCGCATCCAAGCCTCACCGCCGCCTCGTGCCCACCTCCTTCCCCCGATTCATCCGCGAACCCACCCGCCGGCGAGCGCCCATGACGGAGGACCGGGCCCACAAGGCCACCGACGAGCCCGCCGCCGCGGGCAGGCAAAGGCCTGAAAGGTACCCAGCTCCCTGCCTCCCTCCCTCGCTGTCCGATCCGTCACGGTTTCACCATTGACCTCGAAAACTACTACTCTGCGCGCGGTCCTCGCGGTTGAGATAGGGGTTGGGCCGTTGGGGATGCTGAGCCGCTGAAACATGTGTGGCTCTTATGTAGGAAGAAGAGGAAGTGGGATCAGCCCGCGGAGGACTTGGTCTCCGCGGCGGTGAAGGCTGCTGCCGTGTCGGGGATGCCCGTGATTAACATCGGCGCTCTTCCTGGCGTTGCACTGCCTGGCGTCACCGCCTATGGAGCTGCTACATTGCCTAGTGTAGTCCCTGTTCCTTATTCGTTGCCGCCGCATATTGCACCATTGGTGCTCCAGAATGCTTCTGCTGCACTTCAGAAATTGAGTCAGGTAACTGTTGTGTGACATAGTTTCTCTTACGATACTGATTTCTTTTCCTTTCTTTTAGCTCCGAGAGGTGCTATGTGGACAATATAATCTAGGGTTATCTGGTTGCATCTACGTCACTACTTGTATGCCTTTTTTTTCCTGTTAGGCAAAAATACCAGATGAGGTCATAGCGCGGGAAGTTGTTATAAACGACGCTGATCCATCCGTGCGATATAAGCTTACAAAACGACAAACACAAGAAGAGGTAAATCCTTAACCAGAAAAGACTAGTTTACTTTGGTGAACTTTTTTGCTTCTAGAACATTGCATTACGTTAAGTGAAAGAAGGTACTTATGATTTCTTGATTATTAACAGATTCAGAGATGCACAAGCACTGTCATCATTACCAGGTATATTTGACATGCACTCTTGGTTTTGACGGTCCATTCCTGAGACTCTGCTTGTTTTGACCTGGTCAGGGGAAAATATCACCCTCCAAATGGACAGCCTGATGGTGAGAAACCGCTCTATCTACATATCTCTGCTGGATCTCAGGTAAATATTCTTCTTTCCGTTGAATTCCATTTCCCTTTATTTTGGTGTACCCATAATAAATTCAGTACTTTATTTTGTGATTTATCTGAAGTTTCGGTACTGAAACAATTATTTAATCAGTTCTAATTGTATAATTGACCATTTTGATGGGCAATCTGCATGCATTAACTTTTACTGAAAGACGTCATTGAGTTTGCTACCTTGTTCTGTTTCTTTCCTTCATTTTTTCCAGTGATGGTGATGCCAATTATCTTATTCTTCTTTTGTTTGTAACATTAAACCTTACACGGCTTACTGACTTGATCACTATGTTAAAGCTATGGCACTGTCAGATATGGCTTGATTATTGATTGTTTAACTGCGATTGCTTATAAGGGAGTGGCACTATGAACTACCTTAGGATTATGAATTCTAAAACTACCTTTGAAGGTCTTAAAGATTTCGACCAATGACTAAAGTTTTTTAGTTAACAGGGAAGCTTAAAAGGAGAGTGGACTTTCGTGTCTAACTGCTGTGAAACAGTAACTGTGTCAATGCTGATTAGTAGGTCATACAGTAGTTTGGCTAACCTAGTTATGCGGGCAGTGGGATTCAACATGTCTGCTTGTTCGGTGCAATGCAATTCAATTGTGCAATATTCCTAGTGTTTTCAATGCTTGTACCATCCATCTATACTATAACAAAAAATTACATGATATTAATGCCAATTTCATTGCCATAAATAGCAGCCTGTAGTTATTTTTTCTATTTTAATATTCTGTATTCAATAAGCACTCCATGTAATAGTAGTAAAATAATAATATACTGCTTTTGCACCCTCAATAGTTGAAAGATACCGCTGAGCGTATCAAGGCAGTTGACCGTGCGGCTTCAATGATTGAAGAAATATTGAAACAAGGCACAATCTCAGAGTCTACATTGGTCTCTTATTCTTCTAGCAGTGGACAGGTAATCCTCTATATCTCCAAATCATGAGGAAATGTAGCTTTTTTTTTTTGGGAGAGAAATGGTGATTGGCGCGGTATGTTTGCTGTGCTGCTACATAAGGAATTCTGCTTGAGAAAGTTAACTTCATCTCTACTCCTCTTTCACAGGCTGTTTATCCTTTTAGTGCCTCGATATTTTTGGGTTTTGATGCAGATCCATCATTAAACATCGCAGCTCGAATTCGTGGGCCAAATGTATGTTCTTGTATAACTATATGTGATGCTGGTTTGATTTGATTGTTTTGTTATTAGTGTCTCTCAGTTTTTGTTTTGTCAATCATGTATTGTTTTCTTTCATTCTCTTGAAAATCTAATCATAAAGCTTTCTCTGGCATCCCAATTTGGATGGGAGAAACTGTTTGTGTGCTGTTGGTGCTTTTGCTTTTTTGTATTGTAGGATCAGTACATAAATCACATCATGAAAGAAACAGGGGCAACCGTTGTAATAAGAGGAAAAAATTCAGAGAATCTTGGCGGTTGTCTTGGTGAAGGTTGGTGATTTATTTTGTCAGCTTTTGAAAACTTCTGATTTGGAAGTTTGCATTTTATTCTATAACATCTATTGCAGCTTCACAGCAACCTCTACACCTATACCTCACAAGTATGCATTTAAAGAGCCTAGAAGCTGCAAAAGTTTTGGCAGAGAACCTCCTGGATACAATAGCAGCAGAATTCGGTGCTTCCAGGTATGCAAATTTTCCAATGTTTAATTAAATGATGAGTTCTTTTGGTTTAACATCTTCCATTTTATTTGAAAATACAACCTTAGCGTTCGTGCGCACGCCTTCTTGGTTAAGTAAAAACATTGCTTTGCTTAGTCAGTAACTCATCTTGACGTTATCAGCTTCGTCCTTCAAATACTTATTTTCTTAAAGAAATGCTTGTAGGAAGCTTGGTCTGATGTTTAAAAGGTCCCAATACATGGTTTTCATGTTCTTGTGTCTTTTTTCTTTCTCCTCAACAGCGAATCATGTACATATTCTTATTTTTTTTTATATTGGATCCTACCATAAACGTCTTGCTATGCTCATTTTATTATACCTTTTTTGTGTGACAGAATTTCTTCTTCAAAAGTATATGGTGCTGTTCCACCTCCTCAGCAGTTGTTAGCTGGTGTAGATACCTCAGGAGCAAGATCGGATGTCCATTCTACTTTAAGTCCTAATGTGTTAGCAGGACCGTCACATTCCTTTGCATCTACTGGAGTTATTGCTCCCATTGTTGCTCCTGAAGTGACACTGCAATCTGTGGCTCCAACATATTCTGGGGTTCCACCACCCAGTAATATGACCTGTCCTATTCCATCAGTAAATGGTGGGACATTTTACAGTGGCTATGGAGATATTTATCCCCAAGCAACTCCATTGCAGCAAGTGGCATTCACACTCAAGCATGCCTCATCGTCGACAACTCAGGCTGTTCCAGTGACATCCACATCAACAAGCACGGTGATAAAAGCGAACTCAAGCTCGGATGTGGAAGCGGATAAACGTTCCAGAAGGAAATTCCAGGAACTACCAGTTTCCAAGGGTCCGACTACAGAAAATCAGGTAAAGTTACTTTTATTGATTTTGCTGATAGTCTTGACTTAATTCTTAACTACAGGAGGTGCAGCAGATAACCTCTTCTTTCGTACTTTTTCTGCTGTCCCTGTCCCCTCTATCCACCTCCTCTCTCTGTATTACCTCCCTTTTAATTCATTGTCCTAAATTCCATGACCACACCTTCCTTCCCTGTGGTGTTCAGTAGATGCCTATCCTGATTTGATGACATCCTTCTCATCTTTCTTTGTTATCTCTCAGCTTGGATTGTGCCATCTTTGATGAGTCCACTGATGCTTATCCACATAAAATTTCAAGGCAATTTTTATGTCAGGAATCCCTGACCTATTTTTACTTTTGTTTTGTAACTTTGATGTAAATTGTTGCTCTGTCAACTACAAGAAAAACTTTGTATGGCATTGCGACATCTATTTAAAAATGTGATTTCAAAATTGTTGTCCACAAAATAATGATTTTTTTCTTCTGTCCATGATGCCTTTAAACAAGGGAATCACTTTTGATTATCCAGGAGCTCTGATGCAACACAGCAAATGTTATCCATGCAATTCATGATCATATGTTTATACACTTGAAAGAACTTAATGATTCCTTGTTTATAGACTTGTGAATTAAATAACTACTTTAGAATTTATCTGACTTGCTTTGAACTAGCCCCAAAATATAAATTGACCTGCAGATTTTGCTTTATCCTGAAGTTCTTGCAGTTCTCTTAATGGAAACTACAAATCTAAATTTCACAATACTATTAAAAACAACAGTGGATTGCCAGATTTGCTTGTTTGTTTTCTTATCGTATTCTTTTATCTGTTTCTGACATTTCATTTCGTTCCAGGTATTTTCTCTGACCTTGTCTGAAGCTCACAGGTGGTAACAGATATATGTGTGGGTTTTTCACAGGCTTTGTGACAAGGCGTTTGCATTAGCGGTGGCGTTCAATTCACAAGATGCAGACTTCTTCGAACATCTTGTTACCTTTTTACAGAAAATATAAATTTAACCTTCCCATTGATCTATTTCTGCTTAATTACATATTTCACTAGTGTTGATTAACATTGCTAGCATGCCTTAAGTTTTGAAATTGGTTGGTTGGTGGTTTGTCTGTTAATATATTCTTGTTAGTAGGTTTTGGTATACTTTATTTCGTTCCTCTCTTTGAAGAAAGTTTTGCATTTGCAAAATTTCCTCATTGTGCGAAAGTTCCAGGCAATATAAACACGCAAAATGTCCTTCCATTTGAAACTTCTTGGTCTTAGTTAAGCAGACTCAGATGCTGTACATTTCTTGTGTTAGCATAAACTTGTCTATGCTTTTGTTACGTTCAAAATTATACAAACTTTCCCCAAGATGAAAATTAAGTCTACAGCATGTCTGCTTCTGTCTTCCAAAATCACAACATTATGTTCTGAACCTGCTAAGAGTCATGATAACTATTATTGTGCTTCCATACAAAATATGCTCATATTTGTGATGTTTATGCAAATTGTTGCTGATTTTATTCTTCTTATGCTTGCCATTAGACATTACATACTCTAACGCACATGAATTTGATGCAAAATTGTTCTTTGTTTTCTTTCATCTTTCCAGAACTCACAACTGGGGTCCAAATTTATTAAGACAGGTCTAGATAGTTTATGTGACATTACTGGTTCATCAATTGCACCTCCAAAGAAAGTTCAGCCTGGACCAAATGGAATGCTTCCACCAGACCAAGGGGATATGCCCTCACATCTCTCTATATCGTATAAGATACCACCACCACCCCCGAAGAGCATGCTGCTGCCTCCAACCAAAAACATGCCACCTCCATCACCCAGGAGCATGCCTCCACCTCCACCCAAATTTCCTTCAAATGAGATGTTGTCAAGAAATAAGAGCAAGACTTTTGCATCGAAGGAGCTGATGGAACCTCCAAAGGATACAAGATCAGTCTCGCCGGAGCCTAAGGAGGAAAAACCAAAAGGCGGACCCTTATCTGGTAATATTGCACACTATAATATAGTTTGTTTGCAGAATATGATTTAACTTAGCTAATTTGCATACTATCTTTGGCGTTCATTTCTAGATACTTTGCTGAAGCTTATGGATTACGGAGATGATAACGACGACGACGATATTGATGTCATAGACAGCGTACCTAAGGGCAATCCAACTCCTTGTTCAGAGCAGAAACCATTTTGGGCGGCTTAACACTGAGTCTGTAGTAGACTGTAGTCTGGTGTGAAATCAGAATGGCAGATAAGGATTTTCCTGCCTGTGTGTCTTCCTAGTCAAAGAGACAATGGAGCTTCTTGCTCTTGTTCAGTAGTACTGCTAACAGGCCAAGATATTTCTTTGTACCGTGTTTCCAATTCGAACGTTGTCAAAATGAACCGTGAGCTGTTTTAACTTAGACATGAATATTTGTTGTTTTAGATTAAATGTGATAGTGGTTTGCAGAAGTCATTCCAAATTATTTTGGGCACTGCAATAACACTTGTCATTCCGGATCTGATGGCATGCAATATCATCCTAAGATGAGGCCCATGGGATCTTTAAGGATAAATGGCAAGATGGCTGAAAAGCTGAAATGACTGATTTGTTGTGAAGCTGAAACGACTGATTTGTTGTGAGAGAAAAATACTGTTTGGTGGCTAATAAGTCGGCTGAATAAGCTGAAGCGAACAGGCCCTTTGTAGTAGAGAGGTCAAAATATTCAGCTTCTCCATAACATGTTCAGGTTCTGAGCTTCAAGTTAATATAGGAAGTCAGAGGTCCAGATCACTTCTGTTTGTATTAGTCAGAACCTAGTGTAATCAGTTAATCACCAGATGGTCTAGATCGGATCCAAATACTGCACCGGATATTCCATGGCTTAACCGATGATTCCCATTCCAAATACAAAATTGGAGATCCAATTGAACCTAGTTTTGAACAGGATTTCTTCATACTAGTCAGTCTCTTACAACAATTGATTGTTTTCTTGTGAAGTTCCAAGGAAATTTTTATGCTTTCAATAAAAGCTGGGTATCCTTTTGTCCAGAACTTTTCGCTGTTTGTAGCTTAGACGTCACTCCTTGACTGCCCACTGTTGCATAATCTATTGCTTAGCTTTATACCACAATAGTTACTTTAAGCGAGAGGAGTTCTTCTTGCTTGCTGCTTGCTGCTTGGAGCAAGCGAGCATGATGCAGTCGCTGCCTAGAACGGCCGTAGCGGTGGCGGTGTATGCGCTGGTCGCCCTTACCGCAGCCGCGGCGGGAGGCGGCGAGCAGCCGCTGTCGAGGATCGCCATCCACCGCGCCACCGTCGCGCCCCAACCCGGCGCCTTCGTCGACGCGTCGCCGGCCCTTCTCGGCCTGCAGGTGAGCCTTCTGGAGCAATCGCGCCTCTAGCGTCGTTCAAAGTGGCGCATCGTTCCTCCGCCGCCGCCGTGATGAGTTCATGGCTATTAAGCTCGTGGTGCTCCTAGCTCTTCCGAGTAGGCGTGCATCGTAGGTTGATGTTTCAATCGCAATCCAGGCTGAAATTCTGCAATAGATTAGCAATATACATCTCCAATGATCCGATGTCCAAATAAGACCGAAATCTGCAGCATAGGGGCCTCGTATTGGTTCTCTCTGATGGTTTGCTCTGCTGCAATCAGATTATGGACTGCCTTATTTCTTGCAGGGGAAGGACAGAGAATGGGTGACCGTCACATATAGCAACCCCAAACCTTCGAAGGATGACTGGATTGGAGTGTTCTCGCCTGCTAATTTCAAGTATAAACTAATCCACATATCTGACGTCTGCTTTGGTAGACTAATGCACTTCTTCTTGCTGAACTGAAGGCTGTTTCTAAGTGTATTTCGTTTCTTTTTATTTGTCAGTGATTCCATTTGTCCATCAGAGAACCAATGGGTGGAGGCCCCTCTTTTATGCACAGCTCCTATTAAGGTTAGTTTGTTTCCTGTGAGCCTTCTTCGTGTGAAGTTTTGGTGACTTCAGAACCCTTTATATGAACACACGCTGAAGGATACCTCATGTTTTGGCAGTTCCAATTTGCAAACTACACGAGTCGTGACTATGGAAACACTGGAAAGGGATCCTTGAGACTTCAGCTGATAAATCAGAGAGAGGATTTCTCATTTGCATTGTTCTCTGGAGGCCTCTCGAATGTATGTACAAAATGCTCTTCTTTTTGTTAGTCAATCTATTGAACCTCAGGGCGTCGAGACTTAGACCTTTTCATGTTGAGCGTAACTATTAGTACCATAGACCTTATCAGTTTCTTCTTTATTCTGACAGACAATTTTAGCCCACCTCGAACACAATTATTAACTAAGTCAAGTATGAGATATGCATTTTCATTGCTGAACACCACCTTTGCCAATGTGCTTTTATTAATAAATAGTATAATTGTTTTCTTGTCGGTTGTTGTCACGATATATGAGCCATGTTGCTTGCTGAAATCATAATAGTCATCCTCACCATAAGACTACAAGGTAAATCAAAGGCCAAAAAAGTTGAAATTACCTCTCTTTAAATAGCATTTGTTGCTAAGGAAGGTGCCCTTGAGCGCAGCCTCACTGTCAAATTTCAATTTAATAGTTTTAAATGTCACACACAACTAGCCATGGCACCTTCTTGTCTCTTCAAAACAAAAGAGAACCTTCTTGCTTTAGAGTTTAGATTGTGTTTTATCATTTATAGATCACTAGTTATTCTTCCAACCTTTTTACCATTCTCAGTTTCCTCTGTGTACCACAGCAGATAACTATCTGCATTTTTTGTGTAATACAGCCTAAGCTCATCGCGCACTCAAAAAGTGTTACTTTCATCAACCCAAAGGCTCCCGTATACCCACGCCTAGCCCAAGGAAAATCCTGGAATGAAGTAAGTATCATTTTCATATGTTTGGGTAAGTAGTAAAGGGAACGTCAAGTGGATGTTATATTATATGACCCACAGAAGAAGAAGAAAAAATATTAAATGCACATAGATGACAGATTTTGCTTATTTCCCTTGTGCACTTTTTTCATATCTGTAAGAGAACATTCTCTTTTGATCGAATCATAATTTGCAAGCAGCAGAAACAAGAACTTGGGATATTTGAGATAGTTCTCACTTAGATGAGCACTTCTAAGTTCTGCTTTTATAATCTTCTCTTAGTTATCAATGTTTTCAAGGAAAGGTGTACATAACTTCTTCCATGAATGTAATTGCCCCAGATCTTCACGATTTTGACTGTTTCTAGTGACTCTAGATGACAGTGACATGGACAAGTGGCTATGGTACCAATGAGGCTACACCATTTGTCAGATGGGGCATACAAGGACAAATCCAAATCCTTTCTCCTGCAGGCACCCTTACTTTTAGTCGCAACACCATGTGTGGTTAGTAATTTCATACTGTGTCCTGCAAAAATAAAAGGTTGTATCAATTTTTTAATCTGAAATGTAGGGTCTATTGGGATAAGATTATAATGTCCAACAATTCCTATGTTGCCCATTTGGATTTAGTGTTCAGTGTTCCAAAAGAAAAGTGCGACTGATGTTTCCACTATCCATGAAACCCAATAAGAGCATTAGCATCACTATGTATCTTGATGGTTTTATGTCAGGTCCTCCTGCAAGGACAGTTGGTTGGCGTGATCCTGGTTTCATACACACAAGTTTTCTCAGGGACTTATGGCCTAATTCCATGTAATTAGGTTTCCCTTGACATTTCTTCATCTTCATTTTGTTCCTATTGTTAGCATTTCGTTGTGCTAATAATGCAAGGGGCGACCATTTTTACATATGAATTTGAATTTCAGGTATACGTACCAAATTGGGCATCGGCTATTTGATGGTTCTATTGTTTGGGGACATCAATATAGCTTCAAAGCACCTCCTTATCCTGGGGAAGACTCTTTGCAACGTGTTGTGATTTTTGGGGATATGGGGAAGGTGAGAATTCCATGTCAAATCTGCAAGATGCTTTTTCTTTCTTCTTATTGTATGTCACTGCACACAGAAGGCCAATTTAGCATCTCGTGACCTTCAGCATCTACCTTATCTGCTTTCTTGTTAGCTGGAAATTTAGCCACCAAGGCTCAATATTAGTCCTTTTTTCTCTAATATCTTCCTCAATGTATTCTCTTAGTACTGATAAAACTTAGCTTAACTTTAAGTGTTACCATCTCAAATCAACTAACAAATAAGAAAAAAAAAACGAGACTTAGTGGCCTGCTACTATGTTTGATTTTGTTTGCTTAGTACAGGAGGAAGTATTTGTTTGAAAGAAGTAGGTATGGTTTCTTTTTCATGCTTGGCACTAAAATTGGCACTTAAACTCTTTGATCGGGCTGAGTTTTTTTTTTTAATTTGATTAGGCTGAGGTTGATGGTTCAAATGAGTTCAATGACTTTGAGCCTGGTTCACTTAACACAACGAACCAGCTAATCAAAGACTTGAAGAATTTTGACGTGGTTTTCCATATTGGGGACATCACGTATGCCAATGGATATCTGTCACAGTGGGATCAATTCACTGCACAGGTTGAACCCATTGCTTCTACTGTGCCTTACATGGTTGGGAGGTTGGTCCAGTATTACTACTTGACAACAGAAACAAACGGTAACAGGATGCGACAATTCTTTCTATGTTTCTAATGCTACTAATTGGTGATTGCAGTGGTAACCACGAAAGAGATTGGCCTGGATCGGGATCGTTCTATGGGAACCTGGACTCTGGTGGTGAATGCGGAGTGCCAGCTCAGAACATGTTCTATGTGCCAGCAGAAAACCGTGAGCAGTTCTGGTATGACATTTTCTTCTCTAAATTTCGTCAAAAGAAAACATGAAAAGTGGTCAAATATATTTTTTTATTAAAAGACTAAACAGAAGAGCATCCATTCGGAACATAGAACACATGGGCTATTGGATAATTTGTGAACATGAAACGTTAGGAATATAGAACAAATGGGCTTCAGTAATTTCGCCGACAATAAGCAGCTTCTTCATTGGCAGAAATTATCACATGCGGGCTTTCTTTCTTTTTCTTTTTTTGAGTGGGTGGGGGGCGACCAGCAGGTAAACTGCTGAGCTTGTATTAATATAAAAAGGAGAAATTTTCGAATGAATTCATGGCATGTGGCTGCATCGTCGCCCACCTGATTTGCCTGTAAAAAGTTATGGTATTTTTTATTTTTGACTCCAACAAGCTCTCATCAAACACCACTTCACCCTTGTAGGTACTCGATGGATTATGGGATGTTTCGTTTCTGCATAGCCAACACCGAGTTGGACTGGAGGCCAGGTACAGAGCAGTACAAGTTCATCGAGCACTGCCTGTCATCTGTTGATCGGCAGAAACAGCCTTGGCTCATCTTCCTTGCGCACCGCGTCCTTGGCTACTCATCGGCCACCTTCTACGCCGACGAAGGAACGACCGAGGAGCCCATGGGACGAGAGAGCCTCCAGTCACTCTGGCAGAAGTACAAGGTCGACATTGCTATGTACGGCCACGTCCACGGCTACGAACGAACCTGCCCAGTATATGAGGTGTGTTCTCGGTTTCTCACATCTTCTATCTCGTGCCACTAACTATAGTCGATGCTCATTTTGCTGAAGATTATCTCTCTCTCGATGTGTGGAGCGCAGAACGTGTGCGTGGCCAAGGGGTCGGACCGCTACACCGGCGCCTTCACGGCGACGACGCACGTCGTGGTCGGGGGCGGCGGCGCGAGCCTCGCCGACTACACGGCCGCCCGGGCGCGGTGGAGCCACGCGCGGGACCGCGATTTCGGCTTCGCCAAGCTGACGGCGTTCAACCACACGACGCTGCTGTTCGAGTACAAGAAGAGCCGGGACGGCAGCGTGCACGACCACTTCACCGTCTCCCGCGACTACCGCGACGTCCTGGCCTGCGGCGTCGACAACTGCCCCAGCACCACCTTGGCGTCATAGAGTTTCATGTCGATTCAATTTGTTCTTTGTCCTTTGAATTCTGATAGATGCACTGTCCATTGAATTCCTGAGGACTAACTAGTTTGTCCTTTTAAACGAAAAGTTTTGCTCTTTTTTAAGAAAAAAAAAAGATAAAAAGTCTCATTGGCAATCACAAATTTTGTGTGATACTGGTACAGCAAGTACACAGGCTGCTGGTCACTACGCATGACATTTCAACTTTTTGTCACAAGGTTTGGTATGACCGGTCGTCGGCTGCGCGTACTCGGCGGGCTGAGAAAAAATAAGGGCGGCAATGTCGCCAAATGGAGGAGCAGAAATGTGCACTGCGAAAGCGAGAGCTGCTGCTTGGTGAACTCGAGCGCCCAGGCGTTGGCGAAGATGTAGGTGGCCCTGCAGCCGCCGGAGAAGGCGGCCTCGGCGGCGATCTCGGCGAACTCCCCGCTCCGTCCGCTCCTTGGCGCCCGCGAGGCGGTTCAGCATGACGACGTCGAGGTGGAACGCGCCCTGCGCCGCCAGCGTCGGCTCCGGGCTTGCCGGGAGCACGTACTCGATGACGATCACCTTCCCGTTCGCCGGGAGCGCCCTGTGGCAGTTCTTGAGGATCTTGACGCACTCCTCGTCGCGCCACAGGTGGGGAATCCACTGCACACACGCTTTGTTAAAAGGAATGGTACTTTTTTCCACTACGGGCGAACCCGAATTTCATCACGATTATGCAACGAAATTACAAGAGTATTAGTGCAGAAAGGGAAAATAAAAAAAAAGCTATTATGGTATGAAAAGTAAGGAAGGAGACCTTCAGCAAGATTGCATTTCCGCTGGGAATGTACAAAACATGTCATGATTGGTACTGTCACAAACTAATTCAGTCGATGCATTTTGAAATCTCAAAGAAAAATGCTCCAGTGGACCCTTTTTAAAAACTAGCACGATCTCAAAGCAAATAAGATTCATTAAGTCGTATTTTCTTAACTAAATTTTAGTCGTGGGTTAATCTAGGGCCCGCGCCCACTCCTACCCAGCCCAGCGACGATTGGAGGTGCCCTCTGATCTGCCGCTCGTTTCCATCATTCCCGGCGGCGCAACCCTTCGGTGTGGGCAATGCATGGCGGAATAGCGGCACGACACTGCGCCGGAGCTCGCCGCAGTCGATCCGTCCGATCACCTCCGGGACTACAGCTATGCCTGTTCGCATCCTCGCCGGGCAGGCATGGCGTCCTGTGCTGTGTTGGCACATACGAGCTGAGGTGGATGGCAGTGACACCGGACTTCCCAATCTGATCTACATACGCTGCCACACATTGCTACTTGGTGGATTGTTTCAGAAACACTGCGGATGCTGTAAATCATGTTTGCAATGATGCCAAATCTAGCTTCCAAATTTGCAAGGTGCATACTTCACGGCAAGGAGAACAAATCATGTAAGCCGTTGAACCATATGTCGATGCCTCGCCGCCGTGGAGCGTGGCCTTCGTCGCTCCATTCATCTCGCAAGAAAATAAACCGCCGTTGATCGGGAGGAAAATCGCGACTCACCTGGGCATTGGATCGGCACGGGCTCGGGCTGGGAACATGCAGGGCTGGACCCGGACCAAACCCAGTGAATTAATTTTAAACTTAATTAATAAATTGTTTGCTTTAGGATTTGTGCAAGATTTATGGAAAGGATCACGGGAGCAAAACTCACTCTCAAAACGTATTTTTGAGACCAATGAACTTGTCTCAAGATACCATTCGGATCCTTAAACTTTCAAAACACATTTTCAAGTCTTTCAACTTATTTCAGGATGTCATCTAAGTTCTTAAACTCTCAAAGTGCATTTTAAGATCCTCCAATCAAGTGCCGAGAAACACATGCGTGATCCTTAGTATAAGTGGCTGTGAAGGAAGCATTGGCATCAGTGATAGGTGACAAGTTTTAAGATTTGAAAATATATTTTTAAGTTTAGGGATCCGGATGAAACCGATGAGAAGTTTGGGGACCTAAATATACACTTTGAGAGTTTAGGGATCTAGATGACACTTTGAGACCAGTTTTGGGATCTGAAAATGCATTTTGAGAGTTTAACGGCGTGAATGACACCACAAGATAAGTTTAGAGACCACCTATGCATTTTACTCTATAGGCTATATAGGAGTGCCGAATATAGTAATTTTATAGCAAAATAAAAATTGTGTGGTAGCGACTTAGCCAATAATGATAATCGGATTTAGAAAGAAAATCTTTGAACCCAAGCCTCCAACCCTCGTCAGCAGAAAAAGGAGCGGAGTCAAGTCATCGACACGGCGTTTCGACGGGGTTAGTCCAACGGTACATGTAAAATGGATTGGTATCCCTACAAACTGTCAGATACCTATAAAAAAAAATGCTCCAACAGTTTGGCCACGTGGATTGCTATCCTTGAATATTCCTGGATTGCTAAAACTGCAAGCGCTCCGGCGGGAAGCCAACTGCTCCTCTCGGGACTGTTCCGCTAGCGCCCACCGCCGTGCTTCCTCCCGACGGTGACTCCTCCGGTCGCCGGACTTCACTGCCGACATCGCCGCCCACGCATCGGGCCGTCGGCCGGCAGCCGCCCGCCGGGGTGAGGAAGGGCGCACAGCACCGCGCATCGAGCCGCGGCCGCCCGTAGCGCCGCCCAACCCTCTCTCCACACCAGCCCAAGCGAGCTCGAGCCTCGCCGGATGCAGGTGACCGGAGCCATGACAGGAGAACGAGAGGAGGAAAAGCTCACCACGCGGGCCGACGAAGGCCACCCTCCGCTTCGATTCGAGGCCACCCTCCATCGATTCGTCGTTTCTCGCTCCGATTCGAGGCCACCCTCCATCGATTTTTCGTCCCTCGCGTCTATACGGGATGGGGGAAGGCGGCGGCCGACCCGGGGCGTGGGAACGACGTCCGATGCGGGCCGGTGGTGGAGGCGGAGCCGCACCGTCTCGGGTCGGCCGCGCCCGCCCGCAGCGCTACCAGTCGTGGCCCCGCACAGCGCCGGGGTGAGGAGGCGGAGGCGGAGGAGCAAGAGCCGACGTTGAGTTGGGGACGGAGGGCGGCGGAGCAAGGGCCGACGATTTGGAATGGAGGACGGCGGAGCAACATGGACGCGACTGCGATTTGGACAGAGGCCGGTGGAGGAGCAACGGCCGACGTCGATCTGGGCTGGAGGAGAGCAGGGAAGCAGCGGCGCTGCTGCCGCGAGAGGAGAGGAGCGGCGCGGGTGAGGAGGAAGAAGAGGTGAGGGTGAAGGAGGAGACAAGTTTGCAGATCAACCCTTGGAAAAAGATTCCACTTGCGGATTAGTCCTTGGCTGAAATATAGGTATTCAGGGGGAGTTTGATACCACCCGTTAATTAGGAGTATTAAACATAGGTTAATTACAAAATTAATTGCACAGATGGAGTCTAATTCGCTAGACGAATCTATTAAGTCTAATTAGATCATGATTTGATAATGTGGTGCTACATCAACCATTTGCTAATGATGGATTAATTAGGCTTAATAGATTCATCTCGCGAATTAGTCTAGGGGTTTTGCAATTAGTTTATAATTAGGGTTTTGCAATTAGTTTTATAATTAGCTCATGTTTAGTCCTCTAATTAGCATCCGACCGATATGACACTGCTAAAATTTAAACACCTCCTAAGTTATACGTATTTATACCTATGCTGTCGGAGGAGGTAACTTCGGAGAACCTAAAATTTTCTCTCTCCTGTGCCTTCAGTTTTACCAAAGCTGTTGGTGTTGGAGATGCTCTAACGGGGTAAGTAAAGCCACACAGGTCGGGCAAGCAACAGCTCACGATCGGGCCCAAACTAGCCTAGCAATTCCGGCCCAGCCCAGACCTCTGGAAAATGTGAAAGGAAGCGTACACCCAGCCGGCCCACCCCGCCTAATCGTGCCTATCCTCTCCCTGCCCGCTTCCGCGCCCCCCGGCGCCAAAACCCTCTCGAATTTCTCCCGCGCGAGCGCAAAACGAGTGCGAAAACGAAACCAGCCGCCAACCCCCGCGGCGGCAAACGCCCAAACCAGAAAAACCCACCAAGCGCCGCCCGCCTCCCGCCATTTCCCTCCCAAATCCACCTTATAAGCGCGCGCACCCGCCTCGGCAGCTCCGACGCATTTCCGCCGCCGCCCAGCGCTCCCCCACAGATCCGCGCGAAACCTTCCTTCCTCCGGCAGACGATTCCGCAGGCGAGAGGAGAGGAGCCATGGACGCCGCCAAGTCCGTGACGCCGGGCGCCGTGTCCCACATCCTGGAGAAGCCGTCGCCGGCCGACGCCGCCACGGTCCCGGAGCTCGTCGTCCAGGTCGTCGACCTCAAGTCCATCGGCAACCGTTTTGGGTGAGCTCTCATCTCCTCCCCTCCCTCGTCGTGCTGGATCTAGTCTCGTGCTAGTTTTTCGTTCCGTAGAAACGGCGGATCTGTTCTGTTCTAGCGCGGTTCCTCTGGATTTGGTGGGAGGGTCTGACGAGCCTGCGCTTGGATTTTGGATCTGGTGTTGCCTTGCAGTTTCATGGCGAGCGACGGCAAGGACAAGATCAAGGCGATGCTCCCCACCCAATTCGCGGCGGAGGTTCGCTCCGGCAACCTGCAGAACCTCGGCCTCATCCGCATCCTCGATTACACCTGCAACGCCGTCGGCGGCAACAACGACAACAAGTAAATCCCAGCATCCTTCTTCCTTCGTCACTGCGCTGTGGACTAATTTTGGAATTGTTCCCGTACTCGGTGCTTCCCTCGGTTCCTGATTTCCTGTTCTGTGTGCTGCAGGGCCTTGATTATCACCAAATGCGAGGTTGTGTCTCAAGCGCTCGACGCCGAGATCAAGAGCGAGGCCAAGAAAGAAGAGGAGCCTGCGATTGTCATCAAGCCCAAGGACGAAGAAATGGTTTTGTCCAAGCCCGTAAATGCTCCCCCGGTCGTGCTGAAGCCGAAGCTGGAGGTGAAATCCGCGTCCCAGATCGTGAACGAGCAGCGTGGAAAGTAAGTGCTTGCAGTTGCGGCCACTTTGTCTCGGATGTTCTGGTTAAGCCTGTAGAGGATCTAGATTTACAGTTCATTGCTATTCTTCTGTGCATGCAGTGCTGCTCCAGCGGCGCGCCTGTCCATGACAAGGAGGGTCCATCCTTTGATCTCTCTCAACCCCTACCAGGGTAACTGGGTCATCAAGGTGCGGGTTACGAGCAAAGGCAACCTGAGAACCTACAAGAATGCCCGTGGAGAAGGCTGTGTCTTCAATGTAGAGCTCACTGATGAGGATGTAAGTGCTCTGATTGCAAATGTTCTCATGTTTAAGGGCAAATTGTGCACTGAGTTGTGGTGGGTTCATAAGCTGATGTGAATTTGTTATGTACAGGGCACCCAGATCCAGGCCACCATGTTCAATGAGGCTGCAAAGAAGTTCTACCCAATGTTTGAGCTGGGGAAGGTCTACTATGTCTCCAAGGGATCACTTAGGATTGCCAACAAGCAGTTCAAGACTGTCCAGAATGATTATGAGATGACGCTGAATGAGAGTGCTGTTGTTGAAGAAGCAGAGGGGGAAACTTTCATTCCACCGGTGCAATACAATTTTGTCAAGATTGATCAACTAGGATCATATGTCAATGGCAGGGAGCTTGTAGGTAAGTCAGAATTATTTAAATTTGGTTGGCATTATTTTTCACTCTGCAATGCCTTTTGGAACAAAACACTCTAGTGTCTGGCTAACACCATATCTGTATTATTTCAGATATTGTTGGTGTTGTTCAGAGCGTATCACCCACAATGAGTATTAGGAGAAAGCTTGACAATGAGACAATCCCAAAGCGTGACATTGTTGTTGCAGATGACTCGTAAGTATCACTTGATTTCTTTACTTGTTGACAGCTCATAACACATTCATTTATTGACATGCATATGGTGGTTTATCTTTCATTTGATTGCAGGGGCAAAACTGTTAGTATTTCACTTTGGAATGATCTTGCTACTACCACTGGCCAAGAACTCTTGGACATGGTTGACAGTTCGCCCATCATTGCGATAAGGAGCTTAAGAGTGTCTGACTTCCAAGGTATATCATCAAATCTCTCTTCAGTCTACTAACTCAATCTAAAGTTACTGATCATAAGTTGGTTTGCAAAGCGTGTAGTATTAAACTGTTCTTGAAATTTGTTTTCCAGGTGTGTCCCTTTCAACTGTAGGCAAAAGTACTCTTATGGTTAATCCAGACCTTCCTGAAGTGCACAATCTTAAATCATGGTAAATTTTATCTCCTGAACACTTAAGCTTTATCAGACTTACGTTTAGTAAGCTGAAATTCCTGTTATATTTTGTCAACCAGGTATGACAATGAAGGCAAGGGTACTTCAATGGCACCGATTGGTGCAGACATGGGTGCAGCACGGGCTGGTGGCTTGAGATCCATGTATTCTGATAGAGTTTTTCTGTCTCACATCACCAGTGATCCCAACATGGGTCAGGAAAAGGTACAATCTTGACCGTTTATGGAAATGTGAAACTATTCCTATCTTGAAAGTGAAATTGCATTTTGGCAGCTATCCCAATTTGACTTGTTTCGTTTTGCAGCCTGTTTTCTTCAGTTTGAATGCTATCATAAGCCACATCAAGCCTGATCAGAACATGTGGTACCGTGCTTGCAAGACCTGCAACAAGAAGGTGACTGAAGCTGTTGGAGGTGGATACTGGTGTGAAGGATGCAATAAGAATGATGCTGAGTGCTCACTGAGGTAATAAAATCATGGCCAGATTATGTCCATACCTGCTAGGCTGCTAGTACTATTTATTTGGTGCCAATCTGAATATTTACATGCCTCGTTCAGATACATCATGGTCATCAAGGTTTCTGATCCCACTGGTGAGGCATGGGTTTCTGTCTTCAACGAGCATGCAGAGAGGATCATTGGCTGCAGCGCTGATGAGCTTGATCGGATCAGGAAAGAGGTAAATTCCGGCTTGAGAAAACTTGGCAGCTTTAGCATTCAGTTTCCAGAATGCAACAGCTGTTTCCTTGTTTGCCTGTGCCTGATGGTGTGATCATCATCCTTGCAGGAGGGCGACGACAGCTACATTCAGAAGCTCAAGGAAGCCACATGGGTTCCCCATCTGTTCCGCGTCAGCGTGGCGCAGCATGAGTACATGAACGAGAGGAGGCAGAGGATCACCGTGAGGACAGAGGCGCCGGTTGACTACGCAGCTGAATCTAAGTACCTGCTCGAGGAGATCGCGAAGCTTACTGCTTGCTAGAAGATGTAGTGTATCTGGTGAATCGTGGAGGGCTGGCCCTCTTGATGTTTTCCCACACAAGGCAGGCTTTTGAGATGTAGTAACTTAATGTTATCCTGTGTTAAGTAGGTGCTCACTAGTTTTAGCGCTGATGTAAGATATGTAGGTGTATGTTTAGCTTGATTTCAAGCAACAAGATGCTAAGACAGTTCAGTATGAAGCCTTTGTAGAATTCCATCATATCCGCAATATTTTGAGCTTGTAGAATTCCAGTTCGAGTAACATCATATCTGCAATATTTTGAGCAAATAGCCAAAGATTATTAGGAGTAATTGAAGTAAGCTCGCCGCTCATTTTCTCAGTTCTGTATCTATCGGCATTCGGCAACCAGATGTAGACTTGTAGAGTCAACCTTTTCTTTCTCACCAGTCATCAGTGTATATATAATACAAATTGCACTATGCATTATTGTGACTTCCATTCAAGTGTCTTTCCTGACAAGGTTTTCGAGAATCGCCACTGCCACCTTATCGAGGAATCACTCTAATGGAATAAAGAAACAAATACTATTATACTCTACACGAGATGCATATGGCCATCGCACTCCTTTTTCAAGTTATAGAAAAGTTGATGGTCTACATTATCACTAGTGATAGGGAGCTTTGCGAAATCATGGCTACCAACACGAAAGGAAGTTGCAGGGCTAAATCACGCTCAGAAAGGATCAAGACAATTATCAACAGGTCATGTTACACCAAGAAGTCGGCAGAACCGGGAGAAATGGCTCCCAATTTCATCAGCATAATAAGCACTGCACTACACAATCTGTCGATGACATCTACTCTGATGCTAGGCTGAAGGCTGACGCTACAGAACTAAACCACTCTCAGGAAGGATTAAGACATTATCAACAGGTCATGCTACCACCAAGATGTCGGCAGGGCTGGGAGCAATGGCCCTCAATTTCATCAGCATAATAAGCACTGTACTACACAATCGGTCGATGACATCTACTCTGATGCTAGGCTGAAGGTGACACTACAGAACACTTGCATTTGCATGGGTCTGGCAGCGAAGGTTCACAGGTTCTCGAGCGGGGTGACGACAATATGCCGCAGCGGGTTGGAGACGTTGCCGCCCCCCGCGTGCTCCACGAACCCGGCGGGAGTGTGGAAGGTCCCATGGCAAATGCAAACTATTCGCACTTGTTCGCCTTTCCTGTACTTGTACAGGAAGCCTTCCAACCTGTTGCCGTTGGGGAGACCCTTGGTGAAGACGCTCGGCATCTCTTGCATCATGGTTCTCTCCACATCCCCCATGCTCCTTGCCCTTGCTGCATATGTGCCCGAAGTGCTTTGTTGATATCCCCTGGAGCCAAGGGCTGCCGCTCTGCCAGCCAACGAAGACGGTGGTGGGCTTGCTACCGTTGCGCAACTTGCAACCTCACCAGCTGGTGGACCAACTGATGACGGGCTGTGCGCCTCGGCAGTGGCTGTTCCTGGAAGATCAGACATGAAAGTAAGATACAGCAGCTTTTTATAACAGAAAACAAATGGAAGGAAGAACCACTAGAGAATAGTAAGTGTTTCGATCATAAACAAACAACAGCTCACAATCCAGGTCATTCAGTTGTTACGCTTATGGTATATTGTGGCTGATACTGTGGTGGCAGGTAAGATTCATGTTCTTGGAAACATGGGAAATGGATATTGAGAAAACCTAAACGGTGGAACAAACATACAAACAAAAGAATACCTTTGGAGGCTGAATTTGGCTTCCTTCGCCCTGCTGACAAACTATCGTGTGATGTGCTGATAGCCTGATGCAATTTGTCATTGGGAGCCCTCATCACCTCTTCCACGATTTGCCCACCCGCTTCTTTTAAGGTGTTGCAAGTGTTCCTCCTCTCAACCCTCTTCCTTTTCAACTCGAGCCTCTTCAGACTCTGAGCTGCCTTTCGCTTCCTCCACTCCTCGGTGCCAGCAGCATCAATGCTGGCAGGGAGTGAAGTACTCCTTACGAGGGTGTCTGCAATATTCAGTAGTTAGTACTTTCTCCAACTACAAGAATCACTTAAGGTGGTGTTGGATGGTGAGTGGGAAAGGGAAAGAGCGATATAGGATGGGATATGGAGAGGTGGGTTATGGATTGGGAAATAACATTTGAAAATCAATCCGTTGTTTGGCAAATCAGGTTTGGGTTTGGGTTTGAAGCAACGTGGAGGCTGTTCTATTTATTTAGCAAGTAGGACCCACTTCAAACCCAAACCATGGATACCATGGCAGCGTCATCGTCTCACCCCACAACCAATGTTGCTCCGTGTCCACCACGCCACAGCCTGATTTCCTGTTGGTAACCCACCATTCCCATCGGGTTCAGATCGCTGGAAAAGGCAACCTCATTTCCCTATCCAATCCATCTACATTTCCCTTTTCCACTATCCAAACATGGGATAAAACCTATCCACCCCTCATTACCCTTTCCCTATCCATTTCCCACGAACCAAATGCCACCTAAAAATAGTACAGGATATGTAGAAGAAAAGGCACACATGGTTATGTGAGTTGATTTCTCATCAAACTATTCAGGTAAGAGAAAAATACTTTGTTCATGTCATGCGACCTAAAAAGCTACAAGAGCATAGTTAATATCCTGAAAATAAACTTGCTTACCATCCATCCATCAAACTACGGGGGCGTTTGGATGTCAGGGGCTAAACTTTAGCCCTGTCACATCACACGTTCAGATGCTAATTAGGAGGACTAAATATGAGCTAATTAAAAAACTAATAGCAGAACCCATAGGCTAAATCGCGAGACGAATCTATTAAGCCTAATTAATCCATCATTAGCGAATGGTTACTGTAGCACCACATTGTCAAATCATGGACTAATTAGGCTTAATAGATTCGTCTCGCGATTTAGCCTAGGGGTTGTGCAATTAGTTTTGTAATTAGACTATGTTTAATACTCCTAATTAGTGTCCAAACATCCGATGTGACAGGGGCTAAAATTTAGCCCCTCCCTGCCAAACACCCCCTACATCATGCTTGATAAAGCACCCTGTTCATTGTACTTGAATGTGACATGCAACGGTTGTAAATAGTTTAACTCCCATAATTTGGTACGGTAAAGTTGTTCAGTACAAGAAGCGCGAAACAAGCTGTACTACAATTGCCCAATGCTAACAATGCAGGATGCAGCCCCAGATCTCATTAGCTAGCCAAAGCTCAATACTTACTCTAGGCCTCCACGCACAAGTGTTCTACGTTTCTACTTCATACATCATACGTCACTCAACACTGCAAATCACAAACTGATTTCTTGAAAGATTGGTATCTGCCTATCATGTTTTTCTCCTCTGCAATAAAATATAATGCCTAATTAACGCAATTTTACAAACATCAAGTCATCAACCAAATCAATCTCAATCAGCACTGCTAAGCATGGAATCTGAAAGCTAAATTACCACCTATGGGTAGCGAAATACTAAGTATAAACCTCCCACGGGAGAAAACAGAGAAGCCACACGCACCTTGCAACCTTTGCCCTTCGCCGTCCGACGAGCCAGATGAAGGGCTCAAGCTCGGCCGCAGTCTCGCCGCCGGCTCCTCGGCGGGACCACCGGTCTCACGGCTCGAACCCCATCCATCCAGCCCCTGCTTCCTCCCCACCTCCGACGCCTCCGTGTCGACCGGCAGCGAGCTCGTCCTCCCGAGCGCGGGCGCCTCCACGGGCGCCGTCATGACGGCCGCCATGGACGACGACCGGGCGAGCTTCTCCCCCTTCCTATCGACCCCGAACCGCCCGCCGAGGGACAGCCCGAGGCTCAGCTCGACCTCCTCCGCCCGCGCCGGCCCCGGACCCTGCTCCTGTGGCGGCGCCGGCGCGTCTCCCCTGCCGATCCCGCCCAGCAAGTCCCTCGAATAGCCCTCCATCCCGCGCGCAAGCTTGTCACAGGAAGCGCCCGCATCCAAGAAGTACCTGCAGGAGACGGGGTCAGGGACAAGATAAGGCAAGAGCTGAGCAACGCCGCAGGACGGCAGGAGCAACAATTCCCGGCGGCGCAAGCAGAGTCGCCGCGCCGGAGCAGACGGGACGGGGAAGAGAGGGCCACTTACGCGGAGGAGGAGGGAGGGGGCCGCCATTGGCGAGGTGACGCGCTGCTGCTTCTCCTCGCCGGGGCCTCGAGCGCGCCTCGCGGGGAAGGGGGGAGAAGATGAGGGGGAGGCAAAGCTTTCTGCTCCTTTTTGGGCTGGTTGGTTTCGCTTTTGAGGCATGCGCTTCCGCTGGGGATGGCGGAGACGCGCAGGCCTGCTGCCTCCGGCGCGACGCGTGTCGATGCGGCGGCCGACGCGTGGTGCGAGCTCGCGCGCCACCGCGCAGCCGCGGCGAGAGCCGAGCGTGCCGCGGTGGGCTCGGCAGCCACGGCTGGAGCTGGGCCCGTGGGTTGTGTGTGCCGAGTCGAGTCGCGGATGCGCGCAGTGACCGGTGGATGCAGACTGGCTGAACGACATCCAAATCCAAAAGTACCCAGAATCACGAACCCATGACCCTCCTACTGTCACCTCGGGGCAAGTTTTTTTTTCTCTTTTTTGAAAAACCATATTCCACCTCTATTATTCACTTCTCTACCTTTCTCTCTCTCTACTTAACAATCTTCGCCATCTCCAGCAAAATCTTTAATCACACACTCAATCTGCGACGGATCACATTTCTAAAAACGGGTTAAAATTAGAGACTAGGAACTAGGGCTAAGGGTTTGAGATTCATGATTCTGGGAACCTTTGGATGCAGAGATCTAGCCAAGACAGGAAGACTAGTGAACACCACGGTGGGAGAGGAAGACTAGTGAACACCACGGTAGGTCGCGGCTAGTTAGATAACAGGCAGCAGACGACAGTGGAGATGATTAAGGTGGGGGCTACTTACCCTGCCAAACTAACAAAGCATGTAGAGGTGGCAGATCTTATGGTTGAAGCTATCCTAGACAAGGGAGCTTTAGAGTAAGTCAGGGCTCCAGAAGGAAGAAGATCGATGCAAGAACAAGGCTAGTAGAAGAGCAATTTATAGCGGTGGAAAGGTCCGGCTTTGGGCTAGCATCCAAAGTCCGTGAGCAACTCGCGTGCCGTCGCTTCTCTCTTGCGTGGATATTTTCGCGCCGTAGCGAATGACGAGTGCCGGTTAGTTAGCATGCTAGTGTGCCGCGTCACACGCTAGGTGTCGCGGCCGTTTGCCTGCTAGTAGGCCGCGTCACAAGTTAGATGTTGTGGCTATTTGCCTGTTAGTGGGCGCGTCACACGCTAGGTGTCGAAGCCATTTACCCTCTAGTGCGTTGGATCACACTGCAGGTGACGCGGCCGTTTGCCTGATAGTGCGCCACATCACGCGCTAGGTGACATGGCCGCTTACCCTTCTAGTACGCCGTATCATGGGCCGGGTGTCATGGCTTTTTTCATGTCGGTGCACCGCATCGCACGTGGGGTGTCGCGCCCCTTTATTTGCTTGTTAGAGCACTGCATTGGACATTGAGTGTCGTGGCTATTTGCATGCTTGTGCGCTACATCGTGTGTCGGGTGTCACAGCTCTTTGCCTGCTGGAGTGCTGCATCGCGAGCTGGGTGTTGCACCGTTCGCTTGCTGAAGTGCCACATCGTGCGATAGGTGTCGCGGCCGTTTGCCTATTGGAGCACCATATCGTGCAACGGGTGTCGCGGTTGTTTGCCTACTGGAGCACCACATCATAACTGTCATGTCATGTATCGCATGTCCCACGATCCATGATACATAACATTATAACATTAGGTATGAGAGGCTAACTGTTCACCTTCCCGTACCACAAGAGTGGCTCAACTTGCCTCCATGGACACACAAAATGCTCCAAAGTAGTTAGACGTTAATCCATGGCAATTAAAATCACTTTCACATTTTCGTTAGCTAGCTACCTCTTTTTGGTGTTAATCTCACCTATTTTACCTATTTCTGATTTATGTGGTCCCATCAAACCGTGAGTCCGTGATGCTATTTTTTGGTATTTGAAATTTCTTAGCTTGTCATTTATTATGTATCGAGGGAATGTGAATTAAATTACAAATTTTAATATAACCTTATATTCAGTTTTTTTATGCCCCAATGATAGGATCAGCTTCCGGCAACCGAGATAAAAGAATGCAGGGTAACATATGCATGAATTAGCAGTGCTTTTATTCAATGTTGTTTTTTAAAATGTTGGCAACCTGGTTGTTGGATGGCACGATAAAAAAGTGTCATTTAGGTTTAAGGTTTTAGGGAGTGAAAGAAGGTTTTTGTTGTCCTCTAGCCACGACAAAGAAGTCATCGTGTAGCTAGATGGTGGAGAGATCTTGCATTTCTCAAGTGAAAAATGGTTGTGGAGGAGTGAGGTCAAGGTGGAGGAGTCACTTCAGATGATGAGATGGTACATATGGAAGAAAATAGTGAAGTTTTTCTTTTTTACCGAAGAAGGTAGTGAAGTTCGTAGTGACATCTGGCAAAATTGCTGCCAACTATTAACTTGTTATGGTAATTGTCAAAATACTATTCAAAGTCGTGACATCAAAAAAGGGTATGGCAACTAAGTATGTTTTAACATAATGTTATGGTGTTAATTTCTGTTTATATAGGTTATTTATTGTATATATTTTTAGCGTGTGGCCACAATTCGATTATTAATACTGGAGTAGTTTGGTTAACTGGCTCCCTAAAACGCAAGAATTTCACACGAATATTGAAAAGAAGTAATTGGATTCTCCGGCACTGGCAAATAAACTCAAAGCTAGCCAGTCCGTTTGTCTTTTCTTCCTCTTCCGTCCGTTATTTACAAAATTTTTATTGTGTTAAAATTATTAGGCTGTTAAAATAGATCTCACGAGTAGAAAACATCATTTCGTAGGTGGCTCCGGCGTCGCGGAGCTCGCAAGCCCGGCTCGGCGTGGCGCGGGAAGATCGGCGGCGATTAGGAGCAAAAGGGGAGGTGGAGTGGAGCCACGTTCTGCCACGTGGGGACAACACCACCCAACTTGCCCGGTCACTTTTCAGGTACCTGTACTACCCGCCCTCGTCACCATACTTATCTCCGATCCAGCCTCGCTCACTGACAAACCGTCCCCACGGGGGGTGTGCCCCACGGCACCAGTAGCTGCCCCGCACGGCACCAGTAGCCCGCACGAAGGCAAAGTCCGCGGCCGCGCGCAGTGCCACCGCTCCTCTTCTCTCTCACCCGAGAGAGGACGCATCGCGCGCCACGTGTGGGCGCCCCGCCGACCGCGACACGTCCGCGCGCCAGTGCGGAAGGCGGGGCGGGGTCGTCTCGTCCCCACCGTGTCAAGTGGCCCAACTTGCCCACATGGACCGCCGGCCGCGACCACGTGTCGCCCGCCCGCGGCCGCTGCCGCGTCAGCGCTTGGCCGTACCGTACGAGGCGCGCGGTGGAGGCGGCCGGACAAAGCGGTCGCGTCGCGTCGCCCCGCCCCGCCCCGCCCGCGGTGACGTACTCGGCTTTCGTGCACGGGACACGTATCGCGCCGCAGCGACGGGCCGCGGGCGCGCGCGGGGCCAGACAGCGCTACAGCAGGATCCGGTGTGGGAGATACGCGACTCCGGCAAGCCAATTTTAGGATCGTGGGTCGGATTATAATATTATATAATTTTGAATTGAAATTAGATAGAACTGTACTGTGAAGGAGGAGGACATGGGATCCGTTACCACCCTAGCCGTGGCCCGGCGCGGTCGCTGTTTTGCAAAAGCCGTGGGCGGGGCGCACTGGCCCGTCCGCGCAGGAGCGGCGTGATAGGACGGACGGCGAGGATCGTGTGCCGGAGAGAGAAGGAAGGACCGAAGGAAAGCGACTAGCTGTCTCCACGTTATCGACGGATGGTAGCTGTCTCCACGTTATCGACGGATGGTAGCCAGGTGGCCTGCAGGCTGGAATCGGTTGCTTTTGGGGGAAGGAAGGCAAGTGGCCTCGCTAATTAATGGGGGTCTGGTCATAGTTTAAGCTTTTAATGCGTGGCTTTGCTTGTGGTTGTGGATCTACCATGGGCTCATGGGGTGGTTAGCTTGATCATTTGGGGTAAGCCTTGCTCTATCGGCAGTGGCACTCTTACGTTTTTGATCCATGACGGCACATGAAAAGGCTTGCCTGACTCTTGCTGATCACTCGATTCTGATGTTGACAGGACCAGAATAATCGAGTGATCAGCAACCACAAGATTACCTAAATACGGAGTTGAAAATTGAGTGATCAGCACGCTCTGTGACCACACGCGATGGTAGCGCGAGTGCGTACGTCAGACTTCACAGTTCATTACGGCCCATCAATCAATTCACAGAATTACAGAAAATTTACAATGTAGTCCGGTCAACGCATCCCAGTAAACAGAGAAAATAAGCACGAACCCTCCATTAGCGTCTCATTTCAAAATAACAGAAAATGTCCACTAGTGCTGTACATGCATGAAGAAAAACGCTGCAAACACGAGGTAGATGTAAGTTACAAACGTTACGTCGTCAGCTTAAATTTCAGCCTTTTCCTCTTCACCGGAGGTGCCAAACCAAGATCTTTGCATAGCTGCTCGTCAGGCTGCAGCGTCTTTGGAACAGCGCCAAATGCACACCGGGTGACTTCCAGACCTGAGAGAGCTTGGTGCAGGTAAACTGACGCGTCCTCCAAGTTCTGTTTCAGTCTACGAGTTCTCAGGAACGCCGGCAACGAAGCCCTCGAGGTTGGATGGGTCCTGGACTCCGGCGCACGTGGGTTTATATCAGCGGCCTCGATGAACCTCTCAGTTGCCGCCTCCCATGACAACTCGTACCTCTGCGTGTCTGTCAATTGAGCAGGCTGCTCTGATAGGGCATTCAGCGTTAGCTGTACAAACTCTTCTTCGTTGTTATAGATACGGCAGTTGGGGAACTGCTTGAAGAACTCATTTGATGGGTGATTGGCACATATGACAATCTTTCCCATTGCCAAGGCTTCAGCAGTGGTCGTACAGACCACATCTGTGGTGCTGGGGTTGATGAATACTTTATACCTGTTGGTGAATCAAAGTGTATCAGACTTTTAACAGAAACAGTTGGTATATCCAAAGCGCAACAGTGATGCCAAATCTTATAATGAAACTCCGGGTAATCTAACATAATTACTCCTTGCCCAGCCTCCTTTGATAACTTTGTGTAATTTGTGTTTCAGTTCATTCAGTTGCATGCTATCCGATAACAAAAGGCTGATGAAGAAATTGCTATTACCGTCTTGACAATGGGAGATAATACAAACCAATATTGCATTCAAACCCAACTTTTCAATGGTGAGAGTGAGATGTCTTTGGCATGTTAAACTTATATGACTGATTGACTGTCAATGAAAATAAGGTGGAATGAATTAAGCAATAAGAAACTCACTCGTGGAACAAGGGATCTGCATGATCACGACCAGGATGAACATTGACAGTCAAACTTAAACGATTGGCAGATTCACGGACTTCATCAGAATCTTCTCCACTACCATATAAATCCACTTCAAGACCAGCTAACTTGGTCTGATATTTGGACAGCAAGTCAAGAAGCTCCCTGTATCCCTTACTCCATACCATCTTCCCGATGTAGTATGCCCCTTTTGTGAAGGCTTTCTCCCCACTCTGCAGCTGCCTCAACTTTAGTTTGCCTACCTCAAGAAATTTTGGACTAACACCATGGACGTTGCATATAACAGATCTGGGCAGATCTTGAGTGGCACCTGACAACCTGATAATCTGCATTAAGTTCAGGAGAAAAGTCAGTATATGCCTCAATTAAACAGGGCAGGACGACTCAACTAGGCATTCAGTTTTCTAAATCCAATGGTTTATAGAGAGGCAGTAGAAAGAAAACCAGCACATGCATTTATACGAGGCAAATTCAAGGTACGTAAGTGACAAATTTCTCCATTTCCCAAATTTTAAATCACTTTGATACATCAAGGTATCATGCACAGAAATACCAGAGACTACAAGTTTCAATAAGCAAGATGCAACTGTAACTGGATATCAGTTACCACCATAAAACACTTCTGGAATGCAATAGGTCCACATCCATAAATATGTACATTGTTTTCTCACAATATGTAAGGTTCATTAGTTAACAAGAAAGTATGCCTATTTCTAGAACATAGCATTCGTACCCATACTCTTGCCTAGACTTGCTAGTTAAAACAAAACCAAATCATCCTTCACCAAATCAAATACTAATTGCATATGGTCCCACCAAACAGGACCAATGCACAATGGTCAAGTGCTAGTGGTAGATCAGCATACGAGACTTTACAAAATCATGGACAAAGTTCGTAGTTCTGGATTCTCTCGGTAGTGCAGAAATTGTTCATTAGAATCATTAGATGGCTTTGGTTGTGCTTCTCAATTCAACTTTCATTTATGTTTCAAGGATTTCACTAAAAATCCAAGCAGCTCTTTTTTGTACACTTCTCCTGACTACTAAGTTCAACATAGTACATAAATCATAATACGTTTTCAGGAAAAAGTACCTACTAAGTTCACTGCATCAAACCAGGAGACAAACAGGGTTATAGCTAAAAAAAATTGATATTGTATCTGAAGCATATACTTTTGGCATGCAATGAATAGCAAGGACACATGCCTAGTGACATCTGTATATTTATCACAAAACATCATGCTGTAGATTGTTAACGTATATGAAAAAAGACGCGACATCATGGACAGAAGTAAAAAGGTTTTATATGAGTGGAAGTAATGCTATTAGAAATGTTTTACTGTAGATATGCTCATATGTCTAGCTGCAAACTCAAGCTATTACCTTGTGGCAATAAATTCGAGTTACCCAGGTGTTGGCATACTTGAGGAAACAAGCAATCACTTGCCCATTCTTTTCTCTCCTTACATATGCCAGATAATTTGTGTGAACGATTCCTATCACTCGCCGGAATTTATTTTTCCACCTTCGCCCATGGTGGTACCAATTTAGATGCTCAGGCTCTTCCAATACTGCAATGTCAGCCACTTCGTCTGGAATGCATTCTGTAATATCTCCAACAGGGAGAATGCTCCTCATTTCTGTAGAAAACTGCATCATAAAAAGGTAGGTCAAGTTATCTTTAATACCCATAAACGAGACTCTATAAAAACATGATGTAAAATAAGAATATTGCTGAATGGAAGCAAACAGCAGCAAGGTCTACATATGCACCAGACACTGAGAGAAGATTCACTGCACGCTTATAATAGCTACAGGAAAGGGACTAGTCTTGTAAAAATACGAACTAAGTACTACTAGGTATCCTCAAGGCTCACATAGTCACATTGGATGAAGCAGTCAGTTTGAAACAACTTCACTCAGGTTTTACTAGACTTAAAACAAATGCAATGTGGCATAGAAGGGTAGACGTGATTGTTCTAGGCACACATCCAGAAGAGTGGCAGGATAATTCTAGGCACTAATTTGGATGGATAGCCTCAAAGTTTCACATAGAAATTACAGGGTATAGAATTATTATACCTTCCCCGGGTAGAATTTGATGCTGAAGGATGGCCTAAAGTCAATCCTCTCCTCAATCCAGTGACGAACATAGCTCTCATGCTCCAAAGGCGAGTCAAACACAATCTTATTAGGATAAACTAACTCTTGGTCCCTTACGCAAAGCCAGGGGATCACCAAAGTGACATCCTTATCACCGTCTTTTGCCAGGTAAGCAGCTCGAAACAAAGGGTTGATGGCGGTTCCCGTCATCCATGGGAGGCTCGCGGTGGTGAATATCACGAAGTGCCTCCTTGTCCTCGTTGACATGGCGTGCTTAATTGTATGTCAGGAAGAGTAAAGAATCAGTGGTTGCTAGCCGCCCAAATTCGCTCTTCTAGCACATTGCCGTCACGCAACTCAGCTGGAAAGCACAAGACAGGGGCAAAGCCATGAATCTCCATGAATCAAGTAAGCACTAGATGCACACTACCCGTTAAGTAAAAATAGATTTCCGTCTAGAAATGATCGATGGAGCTACAGAAACAAGGGGCATACGCGGACATGCCGCAAACAACAAAATCAGGCGCATAAACGCGAGCTATCCACGGAGCCTTACTGGCCACAAACGAATTGGCGAGTGGCGACCGACCCATGAACGGGGAATGCCTGGAATCGGCCGTCGAGAATTAGAGGAAAGGCGGAAAGCCAACGTGTTCAGAGAATGAGGGGCTTACCGATAAACCCAAATCCCCGGTAGAGGAGGATGAGGAAGGGAGGAGGAACAGCCAGAGGACGGACGAGGGGGAGCTCGCGCCCGGATTCCGGAGGAACCAAGCGGGAGGAGGTCACGGGCCGCTTCAGTGGCCGGGTGACGGCGGCGGCGGGACGGCAGCAAGCGTGAGGGCGATGGCTTGGGACTTGGGAGGAGGTGGCGGCAAGTGGAGAGCTGAGAGCCTGAGACGGAGGGGAAAGGCCAAAAGGAAAAGGGAGGCGGCGGCGTCAGCGTCACGCTCCCCACCTGTGGCTGTGGGGTCGGCGTGTGTCGTGGTAGGTGGATCTGGGCCACTCCCCAGCGTTTGGACGGATGGGAGCGGACGACAGGAGCCGAACGTGTGTTGTTTACGGAGACGCCCTAACCGATGGGGGATGGAATATACCGTCCCCGCTACGAAACATGCGCGATGTCCAACAAGAATCCCAATGCATGATTGCTACTGGTTGTTTGAAGTAATGCTTGTGCCCATGTTGTACTGAAAATTTAATTGGGCCAAAAAAATTTATCCATTGAGGATTGATCTTCCATTGCCATTGAGGATTTCTATTGACATCACATTGGCTTTGATCTTCCATTGCCATTGAGGATTTCCAAGGATGAGACAAAAGGAGGTCATAAACAGGGCTGGGAAATACGTTGATATCAGAGAGATGCAAGAGATGAGCTGGAATTCCTCCTTGATCAGGAGTTGTGGTTCTGTGCTCTAACACAACGTGACTGTGCAGCAACCAAAACTCAGTCGGTTCGTTATCTTACTGATCTCATTGACATTAATTTTAGGTACTCTAATTAATAATTTTGCCTACAGCTTGATCCAGAAACTTTACTATTCTATCAACCACTGATAGCTCATGTTCAGAAACAAACATTACCTATTGATGGACTGCGGTGTGCTTGCCGAAAGAACAAAATAATCCTATTCCTGATTCAGAATTGGCTGCAGCAAGATAATAATTCGAAACACAATTTTACAATAACATGTTTGTCATTATGTACTAACCCCCTAATTACCCTCCTGGGTTTGTAATCAGCTCTTTAGCAGACAATCTTTTCGATGTGGGTGTCATTTGTCTAAGCCTAACTATAACAACATCACATCTGAATATTATGGTCATGGGAATGTGTAAAAGAAAAGTTTTCAGCTTGACTACTGGAAAGAAGCTTCTTCCTGTGTCACTTTTCTACAAAATGGTTGCTTTGCTTTGCTGCCTACTTCTGCAACTCTCGTCTTTTCTGAGCTCATGTTGAATATTACATTGCAGACATACGTATTGAGTAGCAAAGCGACGCGGGCAGTGACACTGCTGCTGTAATGTGTGCGATAGCATCTCAGGCTGACTGCTGACTACCTATAACTCAGTTCAGGTTGTGAGTTGCTCTGAACAATTGAGTACACAAATAGATGTCTTTATTAGACTAACTTCAATAATTAAGTTGGAAAATGCCCAGATCTTGAATTTGTCAGATCTTCCCTATACATGCAAGCACTTGCAAATGCTAATTGGCCTGTCTCGGAGCTAAATTTCTACCATATTACGTGGAGGTGATTTGGTTGTGATTGTACTGTAACAATGATGAATAGGCAAGATGAGCGCCCGTAATGATGTGGTCCTGGAGATCAAAAAGCTCACCGAGGTGAACTTCTAGGACAAGCTGGATTCGCATAGTTTGAGGCTTCCGGACTGTAGACTCTGAGGAATTGAAGGTATTCTGTTTATTATAATTTTTCATACCTTTTTAATTCTCCACATCTTCTCATTTTAATATTAGAGATACTATCTCTATACGAAAGTTGATTGCATTCTTTTCTTTACAATAAATTGTTCGCAGTAAGTTTTGGTAAAGTTTGTTTGGCACAGATGAGTTAAAAAAAGTGTCCTGTCATGAAAGCTGTGATATATGGATGCTTTATATTTCTGTTCTTCAATGCTAAATGATGTGTTTTCTATATCTTGCTGAAACAATAATGTAGGCATAAAAATGGTGTCATGTATTCAGTCATGGAACCTACCCAAATTAAAGGATGGTTATGATTAATTGTTTTTTACTGTCCAATGCACATTGCCAAGTCAATCTGTAAATTATAACCAGTTTAAGTTTGGTGGCCTCTTAAGGCTTACTGTCCAATGCACATTGCCAAGCCAATCCGTAAATTTAACAAGTTTGGTTGCTAATAAGGCTAAATAAAATAATCATAGTTTAGTACTTTTTATTAGAATGGGGTTTCAAGGAGACAGCAGGGATGGGATTTGCTCTGTCTATTTACGTCAGCCCTTGAACTATTGGAATTTTCGGTATACCAGATTCTTTTAGTAATCTTTTTTTATATATTTTTTCAATACTGTTTTCTTTGGCTAGGTCCTCGTGATTTCATAACATGACAACATCTGAAACTTTGTCGTATGCTCAGTGACATTTTCTGTCCTTCTCTTTAATCAAGACTTTCAATTTTTCATACAGTAGCAATAGCGGTCAAGAGATAGCTTTCTTTTAGCCTTTTCATTTAAAGCTGCCAAGCTAGCAATTCTTTTGATAAACAGAAGCTCAAATGATTGGCTACTAGGTGTAGCTACACAGCTACCGCATTTGTTTCTTGTAAGATTGCCCGCATAAATGAATTGACAACTCAAGTTGCATATTCTGAAGCTTCCTTGTTCTATCTAAACTTTGAATTCTCACTATTGCAAAATGCAGTCCGAAGCATGGAATGGGTACAGAAAGCCACCATCAGCCCATCAGAAGAAAAGTACTACTCTGAGGAAAGGTGTATGATGCATTCTCACAAATTTTCATAAAAACACTGCATAATCTTGACATGTTGAGCTTGAGTTGCTCATGATGCACAGCAGGTATGATGAATGTCCTTATTGTTATTTTTTGCTTGCACGTATGCAATCCAGTTCCACTTGCAACTCCATTTACTGATGCAATGCTCCCTTTGCGCATACAGGACCTACGAGCAGAGATAGAAGGTGATAAGTTGATGGGAGAATGATGCTTAGAACTATATAGGTGTTCTGGTTCTGCAAAGTTCCAGGGATACAGCTCAGATTTTCAAGTATTTTGCATTTTTCAGCAGCTTGAGAATTTGTAGTGTGCTGATCGTTGGGGTTAGCTCTTCACCTTTCTCCTGCCATGCTCCTATCTAATGCATCAGGTCAAGCTTGGCCCAAAAAGAGCTTATGCTCTGATTTTATAGTGCCAATACCCACACATTTTGTATTTCTAATGGGCAGAATTCTTATTTACTTTTACAGGTTGATGAAACTTCCAAAGCTGGTGTGTTGGGTAACAGAAACTTGATTTTTAAGGCATAGCTCTGAATTCATTTCATGGTACCAGTAACTCAAAGGGCCAACGATTTCTCTGTGACTCAGAAATGAGACTATCTTTTGAAAAGGGAGATTAAATTCATACCATAACAGATCATACACGTGCGCTAAAACACTTGTTGCTCATCATGGTGCTTGCAAAATATTGAGTGCTTACTGATAAGATTACTAATGTCTTCTGAAATGAATTTGTTGATCTAATATGAAACGACTTAATGGCCTATGCTAGGAGGGGGCAACCATGGAGATGTTATGGCAGCAACCAGCAATGCGTGGTGTCGAGGAGGTTGCCACTGGCAGCATGTCATCATAGAGTGAGACTCTACCTCCCCAACGTCAACGACTAGATGGTAGTAGAAATAGACACGTATGGGTTAAAGCGGAGCGAGAGAAAACTTATAAAGTTGCAATAATTTATACTCCTATTATATTGTGGGTCATACCCAGTTCTATGCATACTTTGGAATATGTATGCAGAACATGAATATTTTTAAAAATTTAGTGTATGCATATATTTTGATGCCATCAAAAATATTTCATACGTGAAAATTGACACTCATAAAGGAAATATGTTATGCCCGTAGCAACGCACGGCCACACTTATAGTATTCTGTTATTAATCAGTTTGCTCTGTTTGGGTTTGGGCCGCCCGTCAAACGTCCATGGGCTTTCTTAACTGGTTCGTCAGTACCACCCTTTTTAAAACCAGAAATAATAATTTTTAACTGTGAACGAGCCAGTAGGAAGACGAGATTAGCTGGTCCAGCTAATCCACCTAATCTATATGTAACTATAGCCAGTCCAAGTTTCCCTGGCAAAAGAAAAAACACCCGTATTAAACCCAAAATGATTTGTGAATTGGGGAAAGGCTAGCTAGCCTAGTTATTCTAATCCTGTACAAAACTTAGCATTAGGCCAATCCCAACCCAAACACCACCATGTAGTTTCCGTACTTGCTTGTCGGGCGCATTTTGAGTATCCTTGAGTGCATAACCTCTGGCACCTGGTGAGCGGGGGAAGGCCGGCTTGACAAAGTCTAGAGTCAGGAGAACATGGGAGCGACCGAGAGGAAGGCAACGGTAAGAGAGACGAAAGGCGAGGGTTTGGGACGAAGTAAAAAAAAAAGGTGGAAATGGAATGGATCTAGACAGTTTCATGTAAATCCAACAGTCGAATTATACAGACACCATATTGGCTAGATTTGTCGCTGTTTTGACAGTTCGACAGTATAAAGCAAACAATTTCAGTAAATTTGGACCGGGACACACCATATTCTCAAGCTTGCCAAAGCTTCAAGGTGTCGTGCATTCGTGTCCTTTTCCTGTTGCATCCACTAGCTCTGGACAAGCTTCTAGCTAAGATTGGGATCGTTCTATGATCTTTGATAGTCCATAGCAATAGCAGGATGGATGTTATCCCGTCCGAAAAATATTGCCACCAAACAATATCCTATAAAAGCATAAGCCACGTTGAAGAATGCGACAAGTCAGTAGTTTGTCAAGTCATCCAGCTCTCAGCATGTACATTTACCATCCAGAAACAAAGTTCTTTCAGCAGCTTGTTTGCGGAAATAGCGCACACTGCATAGGTCTCATCCTATTATCCCATGTTGGGGGAAGAAATGGAAATACCATATGAACAGAACAGCTAAGGACATGCCTTACAAGGTACAAGAGATCAGGCTGCAAATTATCAAAACTGGAAGAAAACCTAGATGCGTGATATTCCAAAAAAATACAGCATTTCCTGCAGAACTAGAGCGAAGTACCTTACTGTTGAATGACTGTTTCATGCAGCCTCATTTAGTATGCATCACAAATTCTGGAACCTTAACAGTTCTGATTGGTTCAGCGCATAATCCCATTTACTCATCTAACTATAGCTTCGCATACTTGTCGACATACCCCTGAAGAAATGTAGTAATGGGAGTCAGTGGAGCCATCACAACAAATGTCCTGAGCAAGAAAATGGCACAACAAAGAACTAACGGAGAATATAGTACCATTGATTACAAAATATTTGATATATGGGGGATGAATCACATTTTTTTTATGAAGATAGTGATACAAAGCTTTCTCATTCTGAAAATGTATGAAAGCAAAACTCGCAAGCACAATAAGATAGCTCATGTATGTCTTCCCCTTATGTGGGGCCAATTGTTATTCAGAAACTTAATCAAGATGTTAGTAAACAAATACATTAATTCATTGATGTCCTGGGGTTCGGGTGTTCCCTTCTTAGCCAAATATAGTTAACCCAACACGTTGCAATGTTTCAAGAGATAATCACAAAAATCATTTAGGTAAAGGTAACAAAGCTAATAAAGCTTCAAAAATTCAATATTAAATTCATCTTTTATATTGAGATTTAAAACTACTACTCTCAGTGCCAGCACATGATGAATGGTGCCAGATTGACTGCTTGCCTATTTTGTTTCTTGGCATCTAGAAAGAATTTGACTTCTTGCAGATATACTTAACTTTATGTTACTACATGCATGATCTTTTTGGTGTAATTTTCAAATATTGCAACATGACAAATTCACTAGGTGCCCATACCCCTGCATAGGAAATCTGAAGTAAAATAAATAATGGCCAGATGATGACCAGACAAGATGTGCTCAATTCAGTGATATTATCAGAATGGAGCTTTCACGTAAAAAAAATATAAAGATACGTTGGCAAACTCAAATAAATAATTACCAAATGGCTGGATGACAACATAACATGCTTCAGGACATCAGAATTTAGGGCTCAAAAGCAACCAACTAAAGTGCAACTTGTGTTTCTCAGTATCAAGGGCATGGCATAATTTTCACTTCTCTACAATGTTCAGTTGCTACTTGCTAAACAAATCATATGCCATGAACAAGACTATTGCATAACATATATTGTCACAGAATGCTACAAGCATATGAACAGAATATATGCACAATAACAAATATGCTAGACAGGTGATAATACACATACCATTACTAATTTTGTCACCTTCCTTTGAGAGGATTGCACATAATGTTTAATCTTGGCAGGTGTTTTTGGAATATGACTGCTAGGGACTGAATTAGAAACCTTATCAACTGTTTTCCTGACAATAGTTTTGAAAGCCTCTTTGCTCATGTTTCCCTGCCTCCACGATGGCTTAAGAACTTCCTTAACAAAATCTGCAATAGCAACCTTAAAAAGCTTCATTGATCGGGAATCCTTACCCTTCTTATTTTTGTGCAATGTTTGGTCATTGTCAATATCACCAGGAATATCTGAGTTCCAGTCTTTAGCACCCAGGAATTCAGGACTTGCATTCTCCACCACACCTGCTTCGGTATCTGCTGCCACCTCTCCAAGTCCCTCAACTTCTGACTCAGCAACAACCCCCAATCCGTACATATTTTCACTGTCCACTTCTATATTCATAAGTTTTGACACATCACGACTATCAGCACTCCGGTTTTTCTCTTTACTAGGATCTACCTTGTTGATTGAACTGCTTGATGGTTCAATACTGTCAAGCAATGGATCATATGGAGCACCGGAAGCAAAGTCCTGACGGAGTGGCTTTTGTTTATTGGGCACAGCTTCTGCAGAACTTTCGTGGGCATGTGTTCTGGATTCAGGAAATGATTGACCAAAAGGAGACAGGGCATTCATGTGTTCTGCTTTTGTGGAAATAGAGTCAACTGCATTTGGGCTTACAACAGGACCAATATCTAGACTTGGATCTGTTTGTTCAAAGGTAGATGCAAATGGGTTGTAGTGGGGTTTGATAGATGATTTAGGCAAACCAACATCAGATAAAGGACCAAGATCGCTACTTCCAGGTAGATTTGATGGAAATCTCTGGAAAGAAGGATAAACCAAGTTAGTTCCTGAATCCAGATTCCCTGGAGGCTGGTGCTGACCATATGGCGGATGATGAGATGAATAAGATAGACCTACACCACCAGAATACTCAGACCATCTGTCTGGAGGAGGTACTGGAGCATTTTCAACAGAAATGGCAGAAGGCTGCTGGTGAGAAGGAACTGCTGGCGGGCGCGTATGATGATGGAAATCCAATGGTCTAGGATGAGACGGATCTGGTGGAGGATAGCTTCTCATCTGGTTCTGCATGAATTCATTGGCTGGTGCGATAACATTATGCTGGAACTGCGTTTGAGGGAATTCTGAAGTTGCAAATAATGACTGTCCTGGTAGCCGAACCATATTCGAGGATGGCATGTGTTCAGGAGGGTACAAACTCTGAGGATGAGGCTGGAGATGATCACATGCCACGGAGTTCTTGGTAGTCTGTACTGATGCAAACGGGGCACTTCCAGCAGATTGGCCCACAGGGATTTCAGCCACTGGTTGTGAAGGCTCAGAAATTAAATTGTCACCATGACAATTGTATCCAAGGGCACCATCAGGTGCGCCCTTATCTCCCACTTTGCCAATTAAATCATTTGAAGAACTATCAAATTTCTCTGTCAGCACCAGGCCCTTTTGCTGAGCAATTCTATCTCCTGAATTACCTTCTACAGAAGGATGAATCCGCTTAGCAAATGGTGGCCTGCTTTGCTTTCCAGGTGAGGAACTGAAAGAAATTAAATGTAGTCAGACTTCCAAAGCAGCAATTGAATGTCATAAAAAAATCTAAGAAACAGAAGTGCAGTGCAGATGAATTGATGCATCTATTTGAAGTTCATGGCAAGGTACAAGGTGCCGTACCTTTGGGATGGACTGTCCTTGTTTGACCCCAGTGGACTACGACTTCTATCCTGAGGCGACTGGCTCCAGGTTCGTTTCTTTTGTCTCCTCTCATGCCTTTTACTCATTTGCCCTCCATTAAATTCACTGTCACTTAAATCTTCTTTGGCTAGATGCCCGAGCACATCTGTGCCATGCTTCACTGGATTTCTTTCATCCTTGAGATGATACTTTCCAGCCTCAACATGTTCCTCAGTGCCAGGAGGGGAATTCACATTTCTTTTTGCATTAGGATGTTTGTCATAACCAATTTCAGTATTTCTATCAATTGGATGATTGAGCTTGTTATCTTCAGGTAATACAACGAGGGTGCTGGCACCATCAGGACCAGCAGCAACCTCATTTGCACTGTCATCGGAGGCATAACCTTGTATTAGTTTGAATGGGCTCCCACCATCCACAGTTACATGTGCAGTTTTAGCATTTTCACCACTGCCAGGTGGCAAATGCTTGCCCAGGCTTGAAACATCACTGACAGACTTTGACACATTAACATCTCCAGTACATTCAGCAGTCACAAGGGAAGAATTATCTGGGGTAAGAGGTTGCCTTGATGGAGAGTCCTCATCCCCTAAAATTTTTCGTGATAAAAGTAAATCTCTAGAGACAAACCAATGTGAAAATTAATCTGGAATTCCAAAATCAGGTAAGATGTTCATGCACAGAGATGTTTTTTTCAACAATATAAACTATGATCTTTTATTGCTGTAACACAAAATGCAGCAACAAGAGTAAAGTGAGTTTCAAATGGAGTAAGTGTCACTGAACAGAGATGGAGGAGGGGAAATGGAGCACTAACCATCCATATCCATGTCTGAGTCATCAGACACAATTAGCTGAGTAGCTGCTTTCAGAGTTTTGGCATCACCACCACCACCACCATCACCACATTCTTCTTTTCCTCCTGCCTCTGCACCCCATGATTGTGCAACTACAGGAGCGGGAGGTGCAGACAGCAATGGAGGCGGAGGAGATGGGGGTGGTGGTGGAGGAGGTGGTGGTGGGCCAGATGGAGGCAGTGCATTCTCTGGAGCAAAGCTGGGTGGCCGAGGCGGCGGTGGAGGGAGGGACCCCGGCATGGGATACTGTGGAGGGGCCTGATAGGTAGCTTGTTGTTGTGGCGGCGGCCCTGGCATTGGCATCGGTGCATAGCCTCTCTGCTGTGGCGGCAGCGGCATCGGAGCATAACCTCTCTGCTGCTGGGCAAAAGGGTATGGCTGGTTCTGAGGTGGCGGCACGCCATGCTGGTACGGGCCAGGCGGAGGCCGCATTCCTGGGTGCTGTGGGTACGGTGCTGGCGGTGGTGGGATAGGCTGCTGAGGGAAGGACCCAGTTACCCCAGATTGGTGCTGGGGCGGCGGCGCGCCATGGCGATAGTGTGGATTAAAGCTCCCTCCCTGCCCGTACATATCTAGCTCGGAAACCAACCCTCGGGCGACCTCCTGCAAAGTTCAAATTCCTCATCAGACCTGGTCAACAGTTAGTGCGTAATCGAAACCAAATGAAACCACGCAGACAATCGATAACGCGATTAGCCCAGTAAAATCACCCCAAAAAATACAAACCCTAGATCAAACGTGACGGAGCTCACACCAACCGGAGGAACAGAACCGAAAAGAAGAACTACCAAGGAGAACAAGTGTTCCGCGATTACCTCCTACAGTCCTACGAGGCCGGAGACGAGACCCGCGGCGTCCTGCGGGAGGCTCGGATTCGGATTGGAGCGGAACCCCACGCGGCTCGCGACGGGCTGGGATCCTCCAGGGGCGCCGGCACGGCGAGGCGGGATCGAGCGGCGGCGGCGCTATATCGCTGGGGTTGGTTCGGATTGCGAGATTTTGGTTTCGCGGTGCGCCATTGGGCGAGGAGGAAGGTCGGGGGGAGGGAGCAAGGACGGGTGCGTGCGTCCGTGCGAGAGAGACCGGCTTTGGGTTTAGATTTTGGTAGAACGGAATGAATGACGGGTGGAAACTGGAAACAGCATGATGATGGAATCTGGGCCGCGACGAATGGATCGGACGGCGAGGATTTCCTTTCGCCCGTCCGGAAGGAATAAAGGGCAAACAAGATGTGTTTTATCTTTTTTTCTCTTTTTTTGGCAGAAAAAAGGGAAACAATGCAGTATTATTCATTTCTTCTTCCTTCATCATCAGACAAAAGCGTACTGACTCTGAATTCCCCCTGATGCGACGAAACAAAGAAATGGCCAGATACCTTTTTTTTTAAAAAAAACTTACAAGATACCAAGGAGTTGGTCCCTTCAAAAGAGAAAATTAAAAGGATGCAAGGAAGTCGTATTTTCCCGATGACCAGAAGCTACCAACACCATATGTGCAAAGATAAACAACCTGAATATTCCTTGACGCAGAGATATTTCCTCTGTACCTTATTAGATGTCATTATATTTCCTTGACTACAACTATAAATCCTAGTACTTTGACTGCATTAAATATTTCACGCAACCAACTAATACACTTGAAAAAAAAAACTAGACTCATTTTAATGTCGTAGTTGATGCTCTTTGAATGCATTGCGCCAGTGACCAAGCAAAGTTACTTGAACTGCATCGCTTTCAGACTTTCAGCATGCGAAGTTCACTTGAATAGCATCTGCTTCAGACTTCTAGTATGATACAGTTCATGCACTGGGCACATGAAAGATTTTCTTTCAGCATAAGAGGGAAACGGATGGTTCCATCACCATTACAGAATAAATTGGCAAACTTCAGCAGAGAAATAGATAAGCACAGACCATATTATGTTGATGAGATAGATGCTTTCATTTACGACGTATTCAGTGCAGGTAGGTAGGTACATTTGACAAGTCCATCGTACCCTACTACCATAAAAATCTTGTGTAACAAATGAAAACGGTAATGCAGTAACAAAGAATTGCATGATGATTCTTAGCTAGGTCCCCTCCATGGCATCTAATATCTAAAACTTTTCGAGATTTTGCAACACCTAGTCCAGGACTACCATCCATGATCCACCCATGTGTTTGTTTCCAAGCATCAACCAGTGCCCAAGTGTTCAGGCGAGGCTGTTGCAAAGGAGGTACCGCATCAATGGTGAACTTCTTTTAAGGTTTATGAAGAACTTTACTTTTGAGTTGAACTGCTCTCTTGCACTCCCTGCATCTGCAGCAATTTCTGCTGCTCCTCATCATTCTCTTCCTTTGGCTCAACCTTTGGTGCTTTTGGTTTTGTGGTGGATTGCTGGTAGAGTACACCACCTGACATGCATATAAGGAGCCCAATGGTACCCACAAAGGAGGCATGCTTGTCCCAGATAAGCAGATTAATCACCACGGTCAGGAGTTTGTTCACTATGCCCAATACTGTGAACCCAGTAGCAGAGATAGCCCGTCTGCAAGAGAACCCAAAGAAGGATATCGACAGCCCAAATAGGCATGAGAGAGCAACAGGGAGGACCACATCAAATGAAAGCCAATTTGACACTTTGGAGCTGTCAACCTTCATCTGATCAAACTCTCCCATTATAAGGAGCTCAAGGGGGAACAGCATCAAAGCTTCAAGGTTGTTGTATAGCACAAGGCCCCATGTGTTCAGCCCAATGGTCATGACAACGTGCTTGATGTACACAAAATCAATGGACATGCTTACTAGGTAGGCCACCGCCCAGGTGTAAGCAGTCACAGTGAATTGGTTGTCTGTGAAAACATAGATCACACTTCCACCAAGTATAGTGGAAAGTGAAAGCCATGTCTTCAGCGATGGCCATGGCTGGTGAAGATACAGCGTCTCTCCGATGGCAACAAATATTGGCACAGCAGAGCGGAACACAATGAAAGTGTCCACGTTGGCATGCAGCAGGAGTTCACTGTTTGTGAAGATGGAGATATAGAACATCACAGCAGCAGGTAAAAACTTCCACATAGTCCTCAAATTGAGGCCATCATGCTCAATGAGCTTTAGCTGTCCACAGAGGAGAACTCCAGCAACACTAGTGAAGTACTGCAGAGCTGTCAGGGCTCCAGGATACGGAAATTTCATGACTGCCCATTTGTTGATGATGGAAAGCAGAGATGCTGATAGACAATACCCAGCAGCAACACCATAGACTGAGGCTTGCTGCAGAAGAGTGTTCAATGCGTTACTCCAGGCTCCATTTTTCTGGATAGTACCTGAACCCTCTGATGAAGCATCTTCTTTGGAGGGGTCTGAGAGATTAGACATCTGCAACATGCAAACTACTACAATTACTAAAGTTTCAAAGAAATGCATGAGGACACTGAAGTTAATGCATCAGATAGTTAAGATCTTAAGCATAGGTTAGGTTTCCTTAATGTAAAGAAAGTATGCAACCATCTTAGAAGAATTTGGTGAAGTGCAAAAGCATAAGAGGGCACAGTTCAGTTTCCACACCGCATCATCAGTTTGTATCCTACTACATGATACAAGAAAAAGAAACTACTATTGACCATTACAAGTACAACTCCCAGTTCACTAGTTATGACACACTGAATTCTTCTACTGCATTTGATTTCGAATGCTACACAAGAGAAATTTTTTCATCACATTGCTTGAGTATGTAGGAGTTAACTCCTTCTAGATCACAAAGCTGCAACCATGGCAAAGGGAATGGCTAGGTCAACAGCATTTAAAAACCATGATAGTGATATGCATGCATACTGGCCAGTGAACTCTCTCACATGTTACATTGCATTAGGATACGCAATTGTATCATAAGATAAAGCAATCACTATATGTTGGTTTCACACCATAAAAGAACAAGATTGAAAAGAAAGGGTCAGAAATTCCTGTCCTCTAAATAGGTTTCCACACCTTTAAAATCAGCTTCACCCTTAAAATTAAACTGTTTGCAAACCCAGGTAATTAATCAACCTTGTCATTCCTATATTGCAATGATGATGCCTATATTTTCACATTTGATGGATACCGATTTGATCTTAAAACAAAATCTATGGAAATCTGACATTATACTAATGTAGAAATTGACAATCCAGAACAATACCTAAAAACTATGCACCTATACAAAGCCTTGACATCTCATAACTCCACAAATTTGGCCCTACCCCCAGAGATCAGCACCTTCCAATCAAGTTTCATACAGTAACAATTGGGACTAACAACACTGCGCACAAGTATATTTGTGTTTACCAGATTTAGTTGCACTATTCAGTAACTTGTGTGATAAAGAGATCATCAACATCACATGTTAAAGATCAAACCACATTTTCCTGCACTCCCAGCTAGGATTGGTATGGAAGGACTTTCAAGGATCAACTTCCAACACATATATGCCAAATAAAAAAAACAAATCTAAGGCACATCAAGAAGGTTATAGCTGTAAATGCTAATTTACTGAACAAAAGAAATAGTTTTTATCAACTGATGCTGATAAATACTGAATATTGAAAAATTTCACAGAGAGAAAGTAAAAGTCTGCTTTATGTGTCAGGCCATCCTATTTTTCTTCTGTGGCAAACATGTTACCCAAATCATATTTGTGATACAGAACCAGCAAGCAAGGTAAAGATACAGGAAGGTCAAACAAAAACAAAACAAGATGAAGCAGACACCAAAAGGCAAAAGCAAAAGGCAGATAACAAGTACTTAAAAGAAGTCGCACAACAAAATCAAAGGCAAAAGATGAGGCAGCAGGATCAGAAACACTTCATAACAGCATCAAAACACGACCAAAGTATGCCAGATAAAGAAGTAAAGAATCCAAGCAAAGGTCAACAAATACCTTGTAACGTCCAGCCCGGGAATTTGCCATGGCTTATAACCAAAATTCAACTCCAACTCCAAATGATCTAGGTATGAAGCATGTATCTTTTTAAGCCAGTTGAGGCAGCCCGAGGTGGCAAGAGAAGAGGGAAGACCAGTATGCAACAACCACCTAGCAGCTAGCACAATCAAATAAGCTCGTGGGGGGCATAATGCGTTTGTCCATGACAGCCATGGAAGTCAAACAGGCTTGGGGCACGTCGCAAGCATGTTAGGTTGCTAGCATGACAGGACATGTAGAAATATCAACAGCACGTATTGTACCACCTAAGCACTTGGTCCAAGTCAAGGAGGACAACTTAGACGAGGTCCTAATAATGGGATGTGCTAGTTTGTGATAATAAAGAAAACAAGTACAGCATACCTCAGCAAGCTTTCCTCGCAGCTGTGGAAGTTAGACAGATCCTTCTCAACTACCACAACGTGATAGCACCAGCACCTCGATGAGGAATCTACAAGTGGCTGCAAGCACACGAAGTGCTCCCTGAACTTGCTGCTGGAGCCTCACAAGCCGGCGCAACCAACCGATCAGTCACATGAAGAGTTTCTGATTCTGTTTTAAAGAAACATGAAAATAATGGAATTAGTTATATAGTCGCCGAAGCATGCGTCGTATGCTAGCGCAAGAAGTCACTGCACGAACTAAACGCCGCCATGGACAGAAGAAAATAAAAACATCAATCAATCAAATGTTAGGTGAGAGCATCCCGTCAGGACCAACGACGACCGCTTCGCACAGTGGCAGTTTCGTGCGCAGCCTCCGCAAGACATTTTATTCATTGGCACCCCATCTACCCATTTAACACCCAAGGAGGGAGGCGTCGCAAGAAACCTCCCAAGTGGGCATCAAGCGCCGAGGGCGACGCCCAAAGATCGAATTCTTGTGATGCCTACCCCGCCCTGAAGCAGAAACGGGGCCGGAAAACCCCGGGAAAGCAGAAGAGGAAAAAAAAACTCTCACCTTCAGAAGCTTCCTCCGGCCCCGCACTGCGGATAATTCGGTGGTGTGGTGGGAAGCCACGGGTGGTGCGCGGTGATTTATCACGGGGGTCTCCGCCTCGCTCGGAATTGTTTTGTGCGCGGGAGTCGTCGGAGGGGGGAGGAAGCCGGATCTGGACGCGATCACGAGTCAAACTCGCGGCCGCGGACGGGTTTAACTGGGCGCGCGGGGGGAGGAGGGGGTGTGCGGATTTTGGAAGGCAGATGGCAGGGATGGGGTGGGGACGAAACGACGATGAATTTAGAAATGCGACTTGCTGCTGCTTCTGACCCGCGAGCCGCGGGGAGGAGATCTCGAGGCACCTTCCGCCTCGGCGGGCTCGCCCTCCTCGCGGGTCGCGGTCGCGGACTCGGGGGAGCGGCGACCGGCCGCTTCGGAGTTTCGTCCCTTCTGCTGCCGTCTTCTTCCTCCGAGAGATTTCCTATTCGCGTCGGCGGCTCATCCTGTTTTGTCGATGGGTTGGGCCGGCGCCGGCAGGTCGCGAGAAGCCCATCTAGAGATTGGGCCGAGAATTCTTCTATAGCCCACATCGTAACCCTAGCAGGCCAAGATTCTGCGTCGCTCGCTGCTGCTGCTGCTGGCTGCCAGGCTGTTGCTGGGCCCTCCTGAGCCCCTGACGCTTTTGGAGAACGCAAAGGTGGCGCGTGTCAGCCTTTGCCGGACTGTGCTAGAAAAAAAAAGCCCTTGCCGGATTGCCGCGGCACGGCGGCAGAGTCCTGACGCCGGCGGCGGCGCAGCGGCGTTGCAGGGCGGCAGGAGACGGCCGTTGCGACTCGCAGGCGGCGGCCCGCTGATTTGACCGGCGCCGACGCGCGCAGGCTGCCTGAGCTGAGCGGCGCGGCAGCTGCACGAGACGGGTAGAGTAGTCAGTGGTGTGCTCCAACTTGAGACGGTCGAGTTCAGAGAGACATGAATGGACAGCGTAGGCTGGGTCAACTCCTCTAAAGTTGTGCGGCGCCTGTGTTATTTGTGCACTCAGCTGTCTAGGTTGGTCACAACACGCGAACTGATCTGCGTTTGCTTAAAACACGATCCGCACATCTACAACGCAACGCTTAATTTGGGACTGGCATCGGGAGTACTTAGATGTTTATAAAAAAAAAATATGGGGAGTACTAGGGACTACTTAAGTTTTTCGAAATTTTATAATGACCAAGATCACGAGATGCACTCAGCTGTCTATACCATGAGATGCACGAAAGGAGTTAAGCGAGGTGCGAGGGGATAATAGAAATTAGACAAAAGATCGATAAGATGGTACTTCCTCCGTTCTAAATTATAGATGGTTTTGACTTTTCTAAGTTCATAGATATTATTATGTACTTAGACGTACACTATATCTATATATCTATATGTATAATAATATTTATAAATAAAAAACTAAAACGATCTATACTTTGAAACGGAGGGAGTATAACGTAGAGTGTAAGGGGCTCTCATGTCAAACGTATGACATGTTGTAATTTGGAGGCAAACGTGTTGGAGGTGTAGTGTGTCTTTTGCTCGTTTTTAGTTGTCGTTTGGCTCGTGTGTGGAGGGGAAAACTTATTACCGCCAAGAATGATTTTATTACCGCCAAGAATGATTTAATAAGTCCGAAATTCTTTATTAGGACTAACTAGTACTTGGGCCAAATAATCATGATGAGCTATCACTACCTCAGATATATTTTTTTCAAGGAACTTTACCTCAAACATTTCGAAACCAAAAGGGTAATAATATTTAATTACTAGCTCGAGCATTTGTAAGTTGTCATCCTCCTCGTAAGCAAATTTCGACCACATGCCAAATTAGTTTCTGTTCATAAGTAATGATGATCAATGTCATAGTCGGAGCCATTATTTGGGCTCACTTCATTGAGATAATGTGCCTGCAAATATAGGTTCCTCCCACCACAGCGCCATTCTATCTCTTCTTGTTTTTTTGGTACTAACAACTTTCATTTTTTTCGAACCATTCTAAAATTTCTCAAAAAAAAATCTGAGAGGAATAGTAAGTAGACCAAGACCTGCTAATATCTTCCCAAAAATCAAAGTAATAACCGGTATAGTTTCTTTTTGTTTTACATTTTTTTGCTGCACTGGCTCCAACAATTATGTATACAGTCGAGCTAAAAACTGGATATAGTACATTTATGTTTAGATGCAACCACTAAAGATGTATGAGGTTTATTTATTAAGGATTTCTTAACCATGTTTAAAAGCTATCAGAAAGAGGGTGTTAAAACCTCCAAGGTGTCTTTAATTCCATAAGAATTTTTATGCGCTTACTTATGTATAGTCTGTTTATTTTGAAAGAGAAAACTAAATTGGTCACGCATAAAGAAAACTCGTACTGTAACCGCTAACAGTTTTTACCACCATGATGTTTTAAAGAATTGAATGCCAAAGTTAACCCTGCCCTTAATTATATGATAGATTTTAGAGTGATTGAAAAAAAGAGAGTTGTCCCTTCCGAGAAATCGAACGGTGGAAACAAGTACCGTAAAGTATCTAAAGAGAAGTACCAATTTGGTAGGACCAAGTACCAAAAGTAGTGAGAAATTACTATGACACCCTTTTAATTATGTGTAAATCTATTTAATTTTTTTTGAGCAAAATAAGAAAGGAAAGTACCTGCAAGTACCACCGGTACTTTAATCCCATTGTAACAAAGCTCTAACTATATAAGTTGTTGTAAGTGAAAAGAAAATGGCATGCATTTGGAAAAACTATGGCTACTTTTTTTAAAAAAATTTAAGCATGACCCATACGCACATATATCACTCCATATCTATCTATACTATAAAGCACGAGAGCATGAGTTCTTTTATATGCCTGTTAGTCTGTTACAAGACAAGTTAGTATACCCGCAAACACCCAGGTCCATCCAACCGGGATGGATAACAATTGTTGGTGAGTTGGAAAGAGAAACAGAAAAGGTACTCTATATTCATTTTCTTGCGTGGACGTCTCGTGTTAGCCTGGACCCTGGACATTGTGATCCCAGATCTCTCTCCTTTTAGCCTCTTGTGCTTACGGACAACTTGCCATTCATCAGGGGATTGACCTCTGTCCTTTTTTCTTGCAAATCACAATGCAATATGTTCACTTGTTAAGCTGGAGTAAAAATCCACAGATTGGCTGGAGTGCAGCTAAACAGCAAAGAGATGGCGGATTCAAAGTCGGGCTGAGGAAACAAACATGGATTTTTCACATGCCATTGTGACCGCATGATCTATCATGGCCATTCATTTTCAAATCAAGGGATGTATTAGATCATAGGTAGGTGAGAGAATCCTAGGTAGGCGAGGAATCACCGGTTGGATGGCATATCATGTAACTGGGATGGACGGTGTAGATAGAATATGTGCCACGTGCATACGTGGAGACGCCTTTCCCCTGAGGATACACGAGCATAAGCATGCTAAATGCTGACACAACTCATTCCAAAATCACATTATTCAGAAGTATCATTCTTTAGTGGCTTCTGCTACTCCAAATTGTTTTGCCCCGTTAAATTATGGTCTAATTTAATTTGTAAGGCTCGTAGCCTGAGACCTTTAACTTATTTTCCTTATTGGAAGACCGTTACGACAGTTTGTGTGTCTTTACCTGAAAGACAACAAAAATTGAATTTAAACAGGCTTTAGATCTTAATTTGTTGAAGTGATGGTTGTTATTGAGATCAAAGCCACTGAACTTAATTTATTCATGGTGCCCGATATAGGTGTGTGCAAACTATTGATCATATGGATTTGTATGTGCTCTGTTAAAATTTTTGCCTCGAAATATTAAATTGTTTATTACTGAATAGTTGATAACCACGTGGAGCATCTATGTTAGTACAGATAAATGATGACAGCATTGGCGTGTGTCTAAATCATAGGACCATGATTTAAGCCCTAGTTGGTAATGAGCTAATCTCATGTCTCCACCATCAAGATAAGAGATTGTTCCCCAGACACAATTCTTGGTGGACATTTAGCAAGATTTCATTCAAGATTGAAGGTCAACCTGCATCCTCTTAAGGCATGCTCGCTCCAATATAGCATGATTATTCCAAGAAACCCCACATCTAGCAATGCGGCCCATACCGTTCCGAACGTATTCCTTATATATCAATTTACACACTAGATCTCTCCACCAGTTCCGGATCGGACGATTCTTGATAAGAATCCCTCCAAGATCACAGACATGGTTGCCCATCAAACAGAGGTTATCACATGATGACCCCTAATCATTGCTCCCCGGTCGATAAGCATGGCTCCAAGATTTGCACTGTAGAAGTAGTACCTCTTGCCCAGTTGCCCTTTGCTGCCATGAGAGATGTATGTGGCACTTTGTTCTTGGATTGTCCCCCCATGTTGTTGAATAATCGGTTAAAGCAAAATGATGATCAAATACCGTCCAAACCTGACGCTGTTGAACTTTAGTTTCCATGTGGGGATCGAGTGATGATAAGAGCGCAACAGAGAGAGAGAGAAAATGATGGCTCTGCTGCACTCTCAGATCTCGCGAAAAGGAAATAATAAAGCGAGAAATTTTTAGCAGAGATCCAGACGTCTAGCGTGTGTGTACTGGCATATTGGCATGGAGGGCGTCATTGCTGGTTTGGCCGTTTGGGGCAAGCACTGCGCAGTGAGAGACCCTACGAGGATTGGGCTGTCCTGACTCCTGAGTTTTGTCTCTGAAGAATATATGATGTGTGGTCCTCGATCCGATCGATCCGGCTTAATGCGCACAGATGTATCGATATATCTGTCTCCTCACTCCTGAGCTCATGGACTGGTGGGTTGGATCAGCAGGGGCACACAGTAGAAAATGTGTATGAACTATATAGTTAAAACGTAAAATTTGCAGGGCTAGACTGTACTTTGAAGTAGATGCGTCATGCATTTGTAGGCCAGGGAACACATGCAAACGCATGCATGCAACGTCCACTCTGGAGTTTGGCAAATTGCTGTTCAGCTTTCTGCATTCACCTGCATTTGATCCTGCATTCACTCTGCGGAAAACACATGATAACAGAGAGTGGTGGTCCTCATGTCAATTTAAACATTTGGAAGGAATAAAAAAAAATATGAGCAGAATGGTGTTAATTTCCCATGTGTGCATGTTGAAGCTTGTTTATTTCAACGAATAATCCATGTGTGGAACCTTGCAAGAATATACTGATTTTATGATTGGCATTATATCTCGAGTTTGCTAGCTACGGGCTCTGTTAATTTGAGCATGGAGTTGGTTTAATCTAAATTTCTTTGGTGGAACTCTCTAATAGATTATTTGTGTTTTCAAGACATAATAATATCATGGCAAAGCAAAAAATTCCGCCATACTTTCGGAAAAATGTGTATTTAAATATCTCCATATGTGCGTGCAACACATCATCAAAACATTTTTACTGAAAAGACACATCAACAATAAAGGAACTAGTTCATATTAAGAAAAAAGTTATCTGTGGATAGGTATATAGTACTGAGTAATGACAGAAAAAAAATCCCTTAATTACTTTGTAACTCCTGCTTATTTTCTTGAGAAACTCCGTTTTATTTGCAATACTCCATCCATATTGAAATATTTGTTGTTGTGGACTTTTCTTTGCAACGTTTGAAACTTTGACCATTCGTGTTATTCAAAATTTTGTTGCAAATATATGAAAAAATAAGTCATACTTCAAATATCTTTGATGATAAAATAACTTATAAACAAAATAAATAATACTTAAATAATTATTTGAATAAGATGAAGGGTCAAACATCATGATCAAAAATCAAAAACGACAAATATTTTGATATGGAGCTCAAGAGTGTAATTTTTGCTACAGTTTTATTTTTACACTCTACTTTAGTGTGCAGGTTGCCATAATATTTCATCTTACGAAGCATTGGTTGAATTAACTTCTTCTTAGGTCTAGTTTATATATTATTCAGGGGTGTCGTTTTCTTAGGTTCAGTAATTCCGTGTTAGTACACATGGTATTTATACTTTGTCAGATACTGTATATATGAAAAAGTTGGACCAGTGAAATTTGTAGTTTCTCCAAAGCCTAAAAAAAAATATTTTGATATGACATTCATTCGAACACAAGGAGGACAGTTCCAGGTGTAAAGGTAAGGTCGGAGCTAGTCAGAATTATTTAAGCTTTTGGTCGACATGCCATGCTGGTAAGTGGCAAGTTGTTCATAAATTTGGTCCCCTACTAGCTAGTACTTGCATACAGTCTATCTCATCGGATCGGAATACCTTCTGCTAGGAGAGGTGTCCGTCATGCATTTTTTTTCCTTCAAAAAAAAACAAAGGGTATGGCAAAAATGTTGTTCTTGGAGCTAGCTGATTTATTTGTTGACCAACCCATTTAGACAAGGATAAATATATTTGGCAACAACACCTGAATAGCAACCAATAACCCACAGCTAACTAATCATGCATATGAAATGTTTTCATTCAGTAACATTTGTCCTTTAATTTCTTTTCTTTTGTTAGGAACTTGAAGTAAACAAAATTCCGTCCTCAATCAATGTATCACATTTTTTCTTCAATAAAACTTTTAAAGAGGACGATTTGCCAGTTTTGGGAAATAATAATAATCAATTAAAAAAATGAAAAACCCAAAAGTCTCATTCGATGATCCAGGACAACAGAGCCAGCCAACCAGGCATGGCAGTAGAGATCAGAGGCCCTGCTGAAATCACGAGGGCGCCCTGACCAGACCTCACACTCTCTTATTCCACTCATCAGGTGGTTCCGTTCTGGCTATTTTGTTGTGCGGTTCCGGCCAGTGTGCTCCCCGCGAGCAGTACAACTGCTGCTAAATCCAATAACAAAAAGAGATTGTCACTTGATGTTGTCGCAGGGACCATTGCATGCATGCAATTTCGCGCAATGCAAATGTCCTACACAGCTATGACGCTTTCCGTGCGTCCGCTTCTCCTCCAATGGGATCTTATCATCTTACACTACTAGAAGCTAGCCAGGTCAACCTTCAGAATTGCAAGCTCACGAGATTTACTTCAGGTTGCATGCATGCTTTGTTTTTTCAGAAAACAGTACTTTTATGTCGTTGAAATAAATCTTGATGTGTTCAAATAATTACTGCTCCGATCCCTCCGTTTCAAATCATTGTTCAATTTAGCTTTGTGTTCTAAGTCAAACTTCTTAATCTTATAGAAAAATATATTAACATCAATAACACCAAATAAATGCAGTGTCAAAACATATTTCATGGTGAATTCGACAAAACTAATTTGATATTGTACATGTCAAGATGGAAGTTGACTTAGGACAAAGGTAAAACGACTTAATTGGAACTGAGGGAGTAGCCATCAAGATGGCTCTGCTGCTAATAAGTTTCATTAGCAAAGCTGCACTACACTCTTTATATATAGAAAAAGGTCAGCTCACCCAGAGCACATAAATTAGCACATCTCACTCTCTAAAGGACGGCTCTCTGTCAGTTTGGAGTGAGATAGAAGCTATCTAGTACGTAATCCTAGCCAACGACGTTGGACACTGCTTGCGCCTTGCTAGCATCTAGCAAGCACCCATAATGCCCAATTAATTAATGGAACAATATTAGTCCTGTGATCTTGTTGTATATGAATGAGCTAGGGAGAGGAGGTTTTGGTTGCACGCTCCACTACTTTTCAACCATGGAGCTCGCCAACTAATAGGTTTCTAGGGAGCTCTTTGCTAGATCGATCGGCTCCGGCCGGTTGGCATCTTTTAGTTCTCGTCGTCCATCACCATATATGGCTAGATATACATGTGCTAATAATAGAGCATGCATATGTTTGGAGACTGACTGGATCAGTGCCCACGTATGAAAACCACGCAGTCTCTACGTTCTTGTAAAATTGTAATAATCCATTGCACTGGAACATGCTTTAGGCTAGCTATAGTGAGTACCCTAAACCCTAGTAATTGCCTAGCTAATCTCTTGGATCCATCAATTAGGTCATGGTTGGGCAGGGGCAAGATTCTGTCTGTGTCACCATATATCTTTCCTCTTGACCCCCTCTCCCGCCAAGAGTTTGTAGTCTTGCGCGTGGACGCACGCACCCGCCTGAGACCGGAGGAAAACTTAGCCGCAGGCGTACTTTTTTTGCTCAGGAGAACGCCGATCGATCTGATGCCGCGCGTACTACCGCATGGCCCGCATCTAGCTACTACTAGAGAGTTCGATCCGGAGAAAAGGCGTCTCGCATCTTCGTTCACGCTACCTTCTCAATCTCGTCCGGTGAACCTATGTACGTCTCACCAGTGTTTTTCCTTGGCAAATATATATAATTGAAACAAGAGCTATACATGAGATCAAGAACGAGCAAGAGCAGCGAGCGCACAGGCCGGCCGCCCGGCCTGATCGATCGACCGACCCCGCCGGTGGAGTACGACCCCGGAGGCCGGGGGTTCGTCATACTGGGCACGTTGGGCAAGCCGCCGGCAAGGGCAACTGGGGGCACGCAGGGCGGCAGGCGAGGCGAGCCGCCAGGACGGAGGTTTACATCGGTGCGTACGCGATTGTTGCGCGCCGACCGACCGATCGATCCGATCCGCGGCCATGCGCGCTAGCCAGCGAGATACATATGATGTGTCTGTACTTGCGCACGTCTCAGGCTGTTGGCTGTTGGGTTTTGATTGCCGATCGTGCTGGCTGGTGGCTACGGCTATGCATGCCAGCCGGGGCCGGCCGGCCGGACACGGCAGGCGGCCGGGCGCGCACGACGCTGCTAGCTGCAAGCAGCGCGCCCATGCATGTCATGTGTCATCGGGATAGCGGCAAACCTAGTCACCGCACGCTCTCGCCGGCGGTGCGCCCACTGATCACGCCAATTAGCGTGGGGCTTGGCAGGGGAATCGTCCTGGCCTGTATTTTTTTACTGCTGTCGTTGCCTTAGCATGTTGACGGCTACGGTAACTCACATCACTTGTTGACAGTATGTAGCTATAAGGGAGACTAAGTCTCTCATGGGCAATTTGACGATTCCAACACACCTGAATTTTGGTATCAATTTCAGATTTGTTCTTATAAGTGAGTATACGAGGCTAAAAAAAATCAAGTGTTTTATAGCCTTCTGTCTAGGAGTGGTAAAGGGTACTCTAATTTAGTCTAGCAAATTTAAGGATTGAGCTCAATAAGGACTGGGCTGAAATAGTATATGATTTTGAGCTAAATAATATATATAGGCTGAGTTGGATTGTGAAGGAGTTAAGGTATGAGGACCATGATCCATTACCATGCACCCCTACTTCTGTCACCTGATAAATCTTTTCCCGCACCTTGGTTACAACTTACAAATAGTTTATTTTGGAATCTTATTTACTTTACCTGAGTTGCAATCAATCAATTTTTTGAACTTTATTATGTTGTAGTAAAAATTAGGGAGTTAAGAGACTCTCACTACTCCTGACTTTGTGTTTACTAGGGCAAAGTTAGATCTGGTATGGCTGAAAAGGTGAAAATGAAGCATTGGGAGCTCCTAAAACGCTGAGGTGTTTATATAGACACTCTTTTTTATGAGCGTGGGTTGCTCGTGTGGAGTTTCATCCGCAACAACCTCAATTAGTACAAACATTTTATTTATATCTACGTTCAGGTGTATGTCTCCTCACAGTAAGATCATAGAAGATCCATTGTTTTACCAATTTATAGTTGGTATGTTAGGTTATAAGTCTTTTTTGCATCAAGATAATTCTAGTATTCATATGAAAATGGTATGTGCGTGCTTAATGTGCCTATATGAATACTAGAAAATGGTATTCATATGAAAATGGTATGTGTGTGGCTAATGTGCCTATATGAATACTAGAAAATGGTATTCTTGTACTACTTGTTGGACGAAAACTGTCTACTGTGGATTGTGGATAGACGATTAGGGAGTATTTTTGTAATTCCCGAAATTCTGACGTATTAATTTGTAATTATGTACTAAATTTGTATTCAAAATTCCAAAAAAAATAACAATCGCCACAGATGGATCCACACCATGCGAGGCAATCCCCAATTAATGAGTAATCTAGCTCCTGCCCCATATCGATCAACCGATCTCATCATTTCGATGGCACTCTGCAGGTCAGTCCGTAGTAGTACAGCATTCGGCCTCTAGCTCAATTAGCCCCCCGTGGGCGCACCACACCACGTACCATACCAAGCAGCAAATAGCCTTGCTCTAATCCCATGTCGCAGCGAAGAACGTACGTACGTACTTATTAGTAGCTAGACTACTGCTAGCTAGCATCCACCAACTCACGCAGATGCAGGCAGCATCGCCCGATCGCGACCAGACCAGGTCAACAATGCAAAGCACGCACACGCAGGCGCATCGTCCTTGCATTGCTGAACCAGTTGGCGCCGGTCAAACATACTAGCCCGACTCCCCACGCCGCCGTCCGCGGCAGCGAGCGCATGCCGTGCGCCAAGCCGGCCGCCCGCGGCCCGGGTGCGGTGCGGTGCCGGCCGGGTGCGCGCGCGCAGCGGCGCATGCATGGCCGCTCGGGATCCGCGAAAGCCGATCGAGCTAAGGGCCGGGCTACTAGAGGCCGGCCGGCTAGGTCGACGCGCGCGTCCGTCCACCGGCCGGCGGCCGGGCCGTGGCGCCGCGCGCTGGCGACTGACCGATCGGCCTGGCCTTTGGCCGGCCTTGGAGGTGGCGATCGAGAGCGCTGCTGCTACATCACCAATAGCATCGAGCGGGCGTGAGACCAACGGACGGATCTGCCGAGATGGAGGAGATCGAGCTAGCTACTAGGCTAGCTAGCTAGATGGAGTAGCATTTTTCCCAGAATGGCAGGGAGTGAGTGCGCCCTCGTTTCTAATGATTGTGCCAAATCCGTCAAAGTCCCTGCCGCCCCGCCTGCACCTGGCCTACCCCGTCTACGCACGCAACCGGCCGGCAGCTCTGGATCGCAGGCGCCATACACCTTCCCATGTCTACCTCTACCGCCTGCCGCCCGTCCCGTCCCTTTGCTTCTTTAAGCAAACGCGCGCCCGCCGGCCCCGTGACCCCGTCGGCCGTCTGGCTTCCCACTGGAGGTGGAGTGGAGATCCGCCGAGGCGAGCATCTAGCTGCGCTAGGTAGCTTGCTCCCGATCTTGGCTGGTGGAGTACGTGGTGGAGGAAGTAACTTGTTCTGCGTTTCTGACCGATCCGTCCATGCATGGGGGACAGATCTGATGGATGCGTGTGGCGTTGGGCATGCGCCTCCAGAGATGCTTCCTCCTTTTGCTGAGCCTACCGCCCGCTGCCGTTCTTGGATTCCAGCTCCAGGGGGATTTGTTTTTCCATTTGTTTCCTTTTGATCCGCGCAGCCATGGCCGGCCAGGGGTTAATAATTGGTGTGTAGCAATGGAGGCTGGCTGGCTGGCTGCTGGTGGTGGCGTCAAGCCCGCGGCTGCGCATGCCTCTGCGGCGGCGTCGGGAGGCCAGCCGCCTTAACGCCGGAGAGACGGAGATGGTAAAATGAGACGCGGCTCGCAGGCGCGGTGTGATTAGACGAGAGCGGAAAGGGGGAAGGCTAGCTAGAGGGAGCTAGCAATACTAGCTGCCGCTGTGCCTCTGTCTCAGTTGTACATGTACGAACCGCCGCAGCAGAGGGCGCGGGCCCGCACGCTCGTTCGTACCAACGCGTGTGTGTGGCTAGCTCATTGCACCATCATTACCTGCCTTAGGGCCTGTTTGGCAACCAAGTGTTAAAAGTTTAACACCAGTCACATCGGATGTTTGGATGCTAATTAGGAGTATTAAACATAGGCTAATTACAAAACTAATTGCACAGATGGAGTGTAATTCACGAGACGAATCTATTAAGCCTAATTAGTCCATGATTTTACAATGTGGTGCTACAGTAACCAATTGCTAATGATGGATTAATTAGGCTTAATAGATTCGTCTCGCGAATTAGCACAGGGTTCTGCAATTAGTTTTATAATTAGCTCATGTTTAGTTCTCCTAATTAGCATCCGAACATACGATGTGACACTGTTAAAGTTTAACACCTCGTATCCAAACACCCCTTTAAATTTAGTGTGCGTGTCTTGGCACCTTCTATTTTTTGTTCTTGCAAAATGCGTGTACATTGGCTCTCCACAACAAGTAAAGTGTCAAGTCACGAATTAGTACTCCGGTTTTTAATATATGACATTTAGAAAAGGTAATTAATTTAGTTCATTTTTCAACTAGGTTTTTTGCGCGAGGATTTTTGAGCTATTAGTTTGGTATTTAAGAACGGATGGAGTACTTACTTTCACCGTCACGACTTGAACCTAGTGGTCTAGATGTTTAGTACATCCACACCCCAAGGCTCCAACTAAGGTAGGCTCAGCTTGCTATCTAGATTTTGAAAAGGGTTAACCACTAATGGCCATGGTATTTGTAGTAGGGGTTAGTACCACTGGACGGCTTGACCTTTGATTGCCCGATTCGAGAGTGGAAGCTAATTCGTGGGTTTGCTTGGAAGACTTGACTAATAATTGGGGGTAGTTTTTGATCCTCCATACTAATCCACTGTATGTGCTAGAAGAGACATAATAAGTATATTAGGAATTCATGGATAAATTTCAAACCGCACGTACGGCTAACTATAATAGCGTATGTTCTCTCTCTCACTCACTCATACACATACACATTCCAACCAATGGCAATATAAATATTTTATAATATTTATCTACTCGTGATAGATTTTATTTATGATTTCTTTGTGTTATTTCTAGCGCCCCCCCAAACACCCCCACCTCATAGTTTTTGTTCTCCTTTATATTATTGCACCTCCGATCCATATATAATTATATATCTTTATGATATGTGTGTAATTGAAACCTTAGCTTAATCTATGCCAGATTTTGTTGAAGTTCATCCATTGTATATGACTTTAGGAATCCAAATATTGCATTTCCAATTTGGATCATATTAATTCGTAGAATTTGTTAAAAGAAACTTTTTCCCTCATGGTAAGTAAGCTGAAACCCTAGCTCTTGGTGTACCTCTTGTTCCATGCCCTCTCTTCAGGTTTTATTAAGAATATGTATTCTATATCAGGTTTATAAGGTTGATGGTTGGATGATTTGCTTTTTGGAGAATTTATAGGATTTCTCCCTTTCACTAGCACAAGGATTAACATGAAGGCTAAAAAGGTCTAGAAAAAAGTCTCTAGATAGTAGTACGGTACATGAACACATCATACTTCAACTAAATTAAGTTTCACAGGGTACTTCATACAGGATGCTTGTGGTGGTAGGCATTCAGTACAAGTTAAAAAGGGCCTGACTTTAGTTATTCACGATATGTAACTGTACTGTATATCTACAGTGCAGACCGATGTGACTGTTCATGTTCACTTTGCCGGCTCCACAAACATTTAGGAGCAGCGAGATGTAGGCGTAGGCAAATGAGATCTAGTGCACGTGACCCCACGAAAATGCACAAACAACTTCTTCAATTAGCTATAGTGCAACAACACAAGGGACCAGAACACCTGTACTACGATTCAAGCTAGCAATGATTCAAATGAATTACTTGATTTCTACGGGCCAGACTCATAATATAATTTGCTTTTTTACCAATCCTAAGAATTGAAATTTCTAGTACTTTTCAGTAGCAAATAGTAGTGATGGTTTTTATATAAAACACTACCTCTGTCCCCATAATATACTTTTAGGTTCATTGAAAGTCAACTCTTTTCAACTTTGAATTTGAATAGAAAAAATATCTTAAAGGATGACAATGCCAAAATGATGGTAGTAGATTCATCGTTAAATCAAATATCATAGCATGTAACTTTTATATCTAAAATATTTATTTTTAAGATATTGTTGGTTAAAGATAAAAAGGTTTGACTTAGAACAAATCTAAAAGTATTTATATTTTTTGGAATGGAGGGAGTAGCTATTTTATGCGTGCCATCCAATAATAATCATGAAATATTTATGTGCATGGTCAAATTAGAGACATCAAGAGATATAAAAGGCCACTGTAAGATTTCTTTGCTAATCATTTTCCCCGGTGATAAATATTTAACACTTTGAATAACAATATGGTATTGTTTAGCTGTTTGACCTCTATTTTTCCACTCAAATGTATTATAAACCATAACAAAACAATTATATTATGAAATTTCTTCTCAATACAAATCTACATGTACGTTTTTCATATTTGTAATCCAAATTTTTTTAAAGATATCGGTACACTACGTGAAACCTCCCATATTGGTAATGGACATATAAAGCATAAGGTAACAGGCATCGCGTCCGTTACAAGAAATGGGTTACAAATGACTCGACAGAGGTAATGGACCCTAATGCCCGTTACATATATATATAATGCATTACAAGTAACAGACAACAAACAATGCACGTCACCTACATGAAGTCATAGGTAACGGACTTAAAACATGTCACGTTACCTATAATTTAAATAGGCAACGAGCATAATTCTTTGCCCTGTTACATCCTATGCCTCTCTAGGTAACAACAGCCTTGCTCCTTCCCACGTAATGCAAAATCTGCCGCTTGAATGTTTTAGCATGACACTCCAATGTTTGAGGCCAAATCATCTCTTTAAAGTTCTAGTAAAATAAAAAAGTAAAATGTCAACAATACAGTATTCATGTAACATAAAGTACTTATCCATCCTAACCCACAGAAAGCGTAATAAGTTGGGAACACCCACTAGGTGAGTAAGCATATGCCTTTACATTTTCACTTGTATCTCTAAACTTTTTTGTGTTTATTTAGAGGAGCTCTCTACTTTCAACACTGCTCGAAGGACAATGTGTTTTTCGATTATGGTGGGTGTTCGCATTACACGTCCAATTTTAACAGCGCAATAACCTTATTTTACCTTTCACTAATATCATCCATCCATGTGAGAAAACAACATTTCTCTGAAGAACTACTCCCGGAGATTTCAAAGGCGACAGGCGCTATTATAAAATCACAAGGAATTAGTTCCACGAAGAATAGCACATATGGATGGACTAAATTTTGCATTTTAGCATCCATCCATCCATGGGTGTCAAAATCAGAGAATTTGTTTTTAGTTTTTGGAGTGAATGGTAAAGGAAGCCGGTAGAAATGCCACTATTACCGTACGCACCTGCAGTATTTCCGTTCTCAACAACGAAAAACTGTGTGAAATGTGACTGAGTGTGTGAAGCAAGAAAAACCTTGAATTTGTTTTTTGTTATCTCTATGTCTACATAGCCATATTTTTTAAAAAAAACGCTAGCTAGCGGTATTTTGGCCATAAAGCTATAAATGTACGTATGCAGATGCAGCAGCAAGCAGCTAGCAAACACAGGGAGTACCTTGTTCCGTTTGGACCATAGCACATCATGCAATCCGATTGTTCCAAAGAATCCAAGCGACTTGATGGGTCAATCACTATGCACTCGATCACGTATGCACGGTTTGCGACTGACACCGCTCAGCGGAGTGGGGATCACTGTCGTTAGGACTTGAGAGCTCACAACTCATAACCGTGATGTGTGTGAAGCAGCCACTTCACGCACGGGGGTATCGAGGGATGGCAACGTGTGATCGATGCGCGCTAGAGCTGCCTCGCTCCATCTGAGCCCCCCCTGCCCGATCGATCCGTTGTCAGCTAGTTGCACACACACATCCAGCCATCCACGGATCCCATATCCTTGGCATCCAAATCAATGGCCTGCAGCAGCAGCACACATCGATGGACACATGCGGCCTGGTGATCGATGACGAGCTGAGCTGAGAGCGAGCGATCGAATCGGCATGCTCCCAACAGTGGCGGCACTGTTGGGCGAGTACCGGCTGCGTGAGCAAGGGTGTCCAGGCTAGGGCGCTAGCTAGCTAGGGCACGCGGGATGCTGCAGCTAGCGCGGCCGGGCAGGGCAGGGCAGGTCAGGGCAGGCAGCTCCAGACGACACGCAGATGCAGATGGCTACGCATCCCGGAAAAAAACATGCCCTGGGCACGGCCGCTGTGGTCAGGGATGCATTGCATGGCGCGCCGCAGCGAGAGGGCAGAGCACGCAGCTAGCGACCAAACCCCGGTGGTGGTGGTGTGAGGTGACAAGATATCCTAGAATCTTCCTCCGATCCCCATCCTACCCTAAACCGGCATGCATGCGATGCGATCGCTTTAAAGCCCGCCCGCCCGGGGATGATTTGATCGGATAGATAGGCCGGGGTAGTATGTGATCGGTGCACTCGATCAGGTCACTACTGGCCTGGCCGGGTACGACGGGGCTACGGCGATCGAGAGCCCCTGCGTCTGCAAGCCTACTAGGGCACGCACGGCTTTGATTTGAGGCAGGTTAATGGCTGGCTGTCTGGCCGTAGCCGTAGCAGCTAGGTACGTAGCTGGTGGTGATCGGAGTGAAGTGATGGCCTGGCCAGCCTCTGCGGTGGTGCCCGCCGGCGTGGCTTATACGACGGGAGTAAGCTGGAGGAGGGTGGGCGCTTTTTCCTGGAAAGGAAACTGAGGATTCGTCACATCACCACGCGGGGTCGCAGTCGCCAACCTCCACCAGACAGCGGCCTAGACGATGGGGCTCTCTTTATGGCCTTATCATCCCGGCCGGCCGGCCATCTCCCGTCTCCATCTAGCTCTGTCCATGCGTCTCTTTCCCTCGCACGCACTTGAAGCCGGCTGCCGGGTGCCGGCTGTGGGGGGAAAAATCAAATTGACCTAGGTGGTAGCTTATAGCTAGCCTCCTTGTGATCTGAGAGTTCTCACTCCCACGTACGATCACTTGCATTGGTCGCCTTTACCCTATCTCCTGGTTCCAATTAACAGTGTCGGTTCTACAGTCTACAATGCTCTCTCTCTCTCTCTCTCTCTCTCTCTCTCTCTCTCTCTCTCTCTCTCTCTCTCTCTCTCTCTCTCTCTCTCTCTCTAACACACACACACCGCGCACTCTCTGATAGGATAGTCTGATTGAATGCGCGTTTGTGCGTCAAACACGTGGGTCCGGGAGCGGCAGGATGCGCATTCACCGCCTGGGCGCGCGCAGGGCCAGGGCCAGGGCATGCAGGTACTGACTGACTGCTACTGATGAGCGCTCGCGGGAGAGCTGATCTGAGCGGGGAGGAGCAGCCGCGGTGGTGGCCGTCGTCGCGCTCTGGGTGTCGCCACCCGACCGCCCCAAGCTTTCGCGGCATAAATGGCGCCCAGCGATCACAGCGCACAGATTCTTTCGCTAATACCGCCGTGCTGCGCGCAGGCCCCTCCCCTTGCGCATCACGCGCTTGCACGATCAAGCCCTCCATCCTCACCTCTCGCCAGTCAAGCAGCCTGACCACCCCCCGCCTGTGCCTGCGCGCGCGCATGCATGGCCTCTATGATGCGGCGGTCGTGAGCCCTGCCCGCTCAATTAATCGAGCTGCCTCTGCCTGCGACGATGCTGGCCTGGCCCCCGCCGGCCTGATGCTAGCCGCTGCCGCTGGTGTTCAAACTGGCGAGCGATCGAGTTCGACGGACTGCTGGGCATCTCGCTCCGCCATAGCTGCGGGCATGCATGGCGAGCCGCATCTATCGACCCACAAGCTAAGCGATCTCGATCGACTGATGGAACGGGCGGCGGCTCTCCCATGGCATCGATCCATCTCATGGTCCCATTTGCGCCCCCCTCTCGATCTCTGGCATGATACGAGATTTCTAGCTGCGGCCGGTCGAGGGGAAGCATGGGTTAAGTTCATGCAACCGCGATCCGCTCGTGCTGTCATGCATGCGATCCCGGCCGGCCCTCCTTCCACATCCATCAAATCGATCGATTGAACGGTCGGTCGATTCCATGGCAACAGAAATGCTGCGACGATGCATGGCGGCGGCCGAGTACATGGACGATCGGTCGAGAGTGAAACACCCTTCTGCTTTCCTTATCATATGTCACATGGACTGAAGGAATGAGCCTCGCTTCCGCCGTATCATGGAGATATGTCGGCAGAAGGAAGTAATATAAGCTGCTGGGTGATACCAGCTGCTAGCTAGCTTCTGTTATGCGCGCAGTCACTGTCTCGCAACAATGGCTGCTCGCTGCCTGAATCCAGGAAATAGTACAAGGTTGTCCCATGACGACTATATATATGCAAACAGTCCATTACTGCTAACCAGGAACAACATTATTGCATTGGTGAAGAAAGATACATCTCACAGTAATTTAGGGCAAAACTCATCAGCAAATTGCATACTTATTAATTTTTGTCTCCATGCGTGAAACAGATAGATGGGGATAGCTGTGAGCCTGTGAGCGATCGCAGAGCCGCCTGTGACGCCATACTGCATGTCCGGCCGGCTCTCACTGCCACGGGCAAATAGGGAGGATCCCCGGAAATATTTCGGGGACACATCCCACAGGCATGCGTGCGTCGTCTTTTTCCCGCATGCATGCCTAGAAAGAAAATCGTTCGTCCTTCGTCTTGGACGCGTCATGAATAGTAACACCTAATGATAATCCTGCCCATGCATCCATCAATCATGAGATCGAGTAACAACGTGGATACACTTGCCACTCCTTTTCTCTGATGCCTTGCTTCTTTCATCAAGAACATAAAAAAGCTAAGTGCCGGTCTCTGAGAAGGCGCAAAAGCTGCAGCTAATGGGTAGTACGTCCTTGTGCAACAAAGAAAACCCGTCAAAAAGGCCCTGCCGAACCTCCCACGCACTCGTCACTAGCCTAGAGCGTGTTGTCAGTTATCATGGAAGGATGCATGTTAACTGGACCTACAACAGCATTACCATTATCAGGAAGGATGAAGATTGGTCGTCTGCACATAGTTAGAATAATGGTACAGCAGTAGCATCAAACACTTTATATGGTAAGTATCAAACTGGAGGTAGCAAACATAACAAGGTATGCAGCTGCAAGTTTCCCCAGAAGCAATCTGGATTTGTGTTAATATTTTTCAACCCTGCAATGTTTGGGAACTATGTGATGAGTAGTATCATTAACCCTCTCACATGTCTTTGCTCGTCGTCGTCGGTGGCTTGGAATGTCTTATGCTATTTTGTCTTTTCCTGGGGAGGGAAAAGGGCACATGTGATTAACAGTCCTGTAAACCCATAAGGTGGTTGATATTATTACACAATTTTTTGTTAGCGCTTTGCTTCAGTCTAATCACAAGAACCTGTCTGCCAGATGCACTATGATTTTTTTCTCTTTAATTTCAACCACAGCCAAATTAAGAAATTAGATCACATTTTTTAAAAAAAAGTGGTTCCAGTTGGCCTTACGCACAATCTATATCCAAGATAGGAAAGCGATGAAGTTTTATTCAAAGCTGAAATTAATTAAACATGATTGTTGAAAACAACAGCTTCGATCTGGTACAAACTCAAGACACGTCACCATCCAAGTTTCTTCTGATGCCTTTCCCTTGGCCACATCGATCCCATGTAGCACAATATTCAGAATAATCACACACGGAATATTATGAATTTATACTAATTATTGCAGATACATCGTTGCATCCAAATTGATCGGACGAATTGGGACATCGAATTCGAATTGACCGACTGATCGTCCTATATATTATGAACCGATCGGCACGATCGCTCGAATAAAGCGCGATCGGCCGGTCAATTTGATGCATCAGATAGGAGTCGATCACACGTATCTGTTCATCAATCACACTCGCACATAGGCACAGTACCTACCACGGCCGGGGAGCTGGTAGCCGTGGTCGCGGGTCGATCGATCAGGGGGCGCGTAATTGGGTGGATGCGCCACTCCAGCCATGCACTATGCGTGTACTAGGCCGGCCCGGAGATGCCAGGACTGTTCCTTTCCCTTGACGTGTACACTTGCTTACACGGGCGAGCGCGAGCGAGAGAGACGATGGATATCACTATGCAGGTTAGGCCAGAACCTTGCATTGCTCGTCTCGAAAAGATTTATGGTGTGGTGGTGTGCTCGCGCTCGATCGCCCGATCGCTGTGGTTGGTCTCGTGCGTACGAAGCCATGTGTGCGTGGGGCCCAGGGCATTATTGCAGGAATAGAAACCCTACCCCATCTTCTCTTGGAACCCAACTCTTTCTCTCTCTTGGCCGTGCTCCACTTCTTCTTCTTCTAGCTACCTCCCCGGCCTCCACCCCCCTTCCTCTTTATCAGTAGTTCTCGCCTCACCACACGGCTAGCAGGCACACGCTTCTTGCTTCCTCTCCTAGCGCTAGAGCTCTGCTTACACACCACCGTCCGCGCCCGCCACCCTTCCCGCCGCCGGCAGCCGCCCACCGAGCGAGCAAGCATGGATTTGGTCTCGCAGTCCGAGCACCTGTGCTACGTGCGCTGCACCTACTGCAACACCGTGCTCGCGGTAAACTCTTCGAAAAATCGGGTCAGAATGAAACATCATGTGGGGGAAGATCATGATGCGGCGCAAGAATGGTCGCCAGATATGGCATTTTTTTTTCTTTCACCCGCTGGTTCTTTAACTTAGACAAGTTCTCTGCTGGTTCCCATTTTTCTTCTCCCTTTTGCGTTGTTCTGTATGTGTCCTTTGCGTTGGATGGGTGAAGCTCATCCACAAGGCGTGCCTGATTAAATCACACCATTTTTATTTTCTTGTCTTGCGATTGGAGGGAGAGCACAGAAAAATCCACTAGAATTACGCATGTGACATGTGATTGATGTGCTATGCTTCCTTTGCTGTGTTTCAGTGGCTCTTGCGTTGTTTCTTTGTGGAATATTCTGCTTACTGGTTCTCCTGATAGTGCCATGTTCCGACTTTCACTTCCATCATATCTGTTTGGTGCTTCACAAGCTTCCATATCTTCTCTTCTTTGTTGTTACATGCATGCTGAAGTGTAGATTGGACAATAATCTTCTGTTCTTTTCTCCTCTCTGCCTTCCTGCCCCTCCCTTTCAATTTCCTCCCCTGAGATTTTATTCTAGCTGCTACTGCGCTTAGACAGTGCCATGCACAGGAAGTTGATCTAGAAACAGGTGGTTGATTTGATTGCATGCTGTGATTAATTTTTTGCTTCTTGGGTAGCTGCAGGTTGGGGTTCCATGCAAGAGGCTGATGGACACGGTGACTGTCAAGTGCGGCCACTGCAACAACCTCTCCTACCTCAGCCCACGGCCGCCGATGGTGCAGCCGCTCTCCCCGACTGATCACCACCCGCTGGGGCCCTTTCAGGTGGATCGTTACAACTATTTAATTACAATACCAAAGCATCTCTTCATTCATCATCCATCTCACGCATCGATCTGTGTGGGACTGTGTGTGTGACTTCTCTTTCTTCGATCTAGTAGTAGCCGTGTTTCTCTTCTCTGAAAATGTTAGCCTTTTTCCGAGGGGAAGGAGAATATAAAATATGTGAGAAATAAGAAGAAATCGTTGCACTCATGACAGAAAGATGGAGCAATAGATCAGTGGGGTTTTCTCATGAAATATGGCCATGGTTTGCTTTACTTTCAGTTGCATCATCAGCGTGCTTCTCTCTCTCTCTCTCTCTCTCTCTCTCTCTCTCTCATGTGGAACTACTCAAAAGTACTGTTTGCAAGGCAAGATTAAACAACGCTGGACTACAAAAGATTTCTTTTGCTCATCTGTGGCCTGGAAAAGTCCTCGTCGCTGCAAAAGGCAATTGATCAGCTTTTTTACGGCGGCAGCAGCAGTAGCACAGTAACTCTGCTGTGGCATTCATGCATGCATGGATCTCCTAACACATTTTCTTTTGGAAAGATAGGCATTATTCATGGCCAGATTTATTTGACGACCTAGCTAGTCGACAATAATTAGGAAATGATTTAGTTCATACGCATCATGATGCATCGCTAACATTTTTGAGATCTTGAAGCGCTGGGGCTAAACTTTGCTTCGTATGCTGCCATTTCTCGTGTCAGGGACCCTGCAATGACTGCCGGAGGAACCAACCAATGCCGCTGGCCTCACCGACATCAGATGCCAGCCCGAGAATGCCCTTCGTTGTCAAGCGTAAGTAGCAGTATAGCAAGAAGCAACTCTCCACCATCCAATCTTCTTCCTTGTGTTCCATTCTTTGTTTTTTCTGTCCTTGCGTGATCTTTCTTACTTTCTTCTCAACAAACTCTTTCTTTTGTTAGTTGATGCTATAAATAAAGATGAGCAGTTATTTAATAAGGTTTTTCTTGTGCTCAATGTCAATGCCTTTTGTTTTCTCTGACTGCAGCCCCGGAGAAGAAACACCGCCTCCCATCTGCTTACAATCGCTTCATGAGGTGAGGAAGCATACATTTTTCTCTTTTACTTTTAAGTTGTTCAAATGCATGATCTCAAATAGTTACATGTGATCTCATAGTCACATGTTCGGAATCTCTCTTTTTATTTATATATAAATCTGATTTTGTAATGTTTGCTCAAACTTTAAAGTTCCAACAAGTTTAATTAAAATGGATTTGCACCCGTAATGGATACCTCTCCTCTATACTTTTCCCAACCAGTAGCTAGGCTCGCAAATGTGTACGATATTAGCCTGCTATGTACAGTGACAGAAGTATATATAAATGTGAGACGAAACCAGTTGTGTGCAGATCTGAATCTATCTCTTCCTTCTGCATGTCAACCAAGTACAATAGCTAGCAAGACAATATATATAGCACACGTTATTTTTTGCTCTTCTACATGGTACACCATTTTGCATTAATTATTTTTAGTATTAGGTCGGTACTAAATAAATCTCCGCTTCATCTCATCCCTTTTCCCCATTAAAACCATGATGAAACTGTGCATCCAACAACAAGGTTTTAAAAAAAAGATTGCACTTTATAAATTAAATGTTTGATCCGGAGCAATGTTGGGTTTTCTTATTATTTTGCACCAAATCAATGCTTGCTGGTAACTTTTTGTGGACATCTTTCAGTACTGTGTAGTTATTCATGTTAGTTTTAGCAAATTTCCAGATAACTTTTTAGACACGTTCTGATTAAGCTCGAGCACTATTTATATTAGTCCAGTCAGGCAGTACTATTTTTCCAATATTAAAAGCTGCTGGGATCTAGAAAATAAATGTGGATATATTTGGCAGGAAACATATAGTATATGTTTAGGTAATATTTTTTTAGGATAACAGCCACTGAACTCGTGTAAGCAAACATAAAAGAACGGATCCGAAGGTACATAGTGGTTCTGTTGTTTTTTTTATTCCTTCTCGGCTACCATTTCTCTTAAACAAATATTATGATTTCTCTTGAGTCGTGAAGGATTAAAAATCATCAAAAGCACACTATATACTTTCCTTTCCATCTTTTTATGTATTCAACACAATCTAAAGAGTGCAAAAAAAAATTCACCTAATAAGATATTGCATTGTATTGTAAACATTCATTATGGGCCTTGAATTTATATATTTTCTCTTAGAATGTTGTTTGAGTAGTTGTATGTATCTTCCTTCAAGAAATTAGAAATACTGAAGATTGCTTCTTACAAACCAAATGGCACACAACAAATAAGAACAACCAAAATGACCATACATATGTTACACAAATGACAACCATTTTGACAAGAATGGACCGGATGATTGTTTTGCCTGAGTTCCTACACTACTCCTTTGCTGAGAAAGCTATGCTTGCCTTGCCCTGTATGTAGTGTGGTTTCAGTACATGTAGACAAAATGCATTTTCTTAATGTGTACCTCTTTACTTATTGCTCTACATGCAGTTAGCTTTGCAATTTACTAATTCTATCGACACAATTGTTAAATATGTATAGTTTGGTACTCCCTCCATTTGTTTGGATTCTAAGATTCCAACTTCTTAATCTTTGACAAAAAAAATGTAGCCAAAGAATTTGTAGATTGTAATATCCAACTTTAGTACCATTTGATTTGTATTTGAAATTTCTTTCATATGGTGTTAATATATTTTTTGTGATCATGGAAAATGTAATATTAGAGAAGCTAATGGTCCGAGGGTGTGACCTTATAGACCGCACCGGGCCAAACCACCCCCTACATCGTGCATTCTAGAATTATGCAAAAAATAAATTATATATGTAACATTGTATAGATATTTTTCTGTGTTTCTTAGAGTAGTGAAGTCCCATACAGCACCATGAACTATCATTTTTTCTTCCTGAAAGTCTCTTTTGGTACAAAAGAAAAATCACACACGCTTAAATTTCTTTCATTAGATAATACCATTTACATTACATGTGGCAGGGAGGAGATTCAGCGCATCAAAGCTGCGAAGCCAGACATCCCTCACAGGGAAGCCTTCAGCATGGCTGCTAAGAACGTAAGATTGCTGGTTAATTAATTAAGCTATGTGCTATAAACTTTAATTCTTGGAAACATTTTTACATAGCTCTATTTAATTTTCTCTGAGACGTGCTGCATGCAGTGGGCGAAGTGTGACCCGCGCTGTTCGACGACTGTCTCTACTGCCACTTCCAACAGCGCTCCTGAGCCTAGAGTTGTGCCTGCTCCTCAGGTAACTACTGATGAACGACGCTTTGATCTGGATTCGAAGTACAATAATGCAAAGCCCATGCTTCCGTATCGAGATTCTATGTGCTGCTATGCCTAGCAATATCTTACGTGTACAATGCTGCCCTTGCAGGAGAGGGCCAAGGAGCAAGTCATTGAGAGCTTCGACATCTTCAAGCAGATTGAGCGCAGCATCTAGACCAGATCAGGTCGACCGATGGTGCAGTAGCCCAGGATCGAGCTAGTATCATTAGATAACCGGCCTATATATCCCATATCGCCGTTATATATATGCATCATGCATCCACCCATCATCCTGTACTGTTCCTGTTCTTGTTCTTGTTGTGTTGTTGGAGTGTACGCACCTCTTTAATTATGAACAGCTGCTACCCTATATAATATTTGCCGTCCTATTATTCCCTATATATTATGGGTAAGCATGCATGTGCATTTATTTGTGTTTACTTAATTGTATGCATGTATTTGTGCGGACTGAGAAAATAGGGGCCATGCATAGAGGTGGTGCATATGATCAATATATGAAGTAGATCCTAATAAGAAATTAATTTTCTTGTGTTCCATTGCATGATCCCTCCCAAAAAAAACAGGGGCATTCTAAATTAATGTATACGGTTAAATAAACATAATATTAATATATGTAGTTGTTTGGCTTATTATTTTTATTAAGAGCTAGCACTTTCATAATATTGTTTGTAGGTTTTACAAATATATTAACACATAGGTTAATGTGAAAATGATATGAAAACAACACTTAATATCAAAGGGACACTTAATTGATGAGATGGAATAGGCACTGTTGGATATATGTGCATGCAATATTGCATGATGGAATAAATCTAAAACGCAGCGACATTATCATTGAATTCCGTAGGAAAACTAGGCATGCAAATAATGGTGGTGGTACATTGGTCCCAAGACATATATGTTGCAAGTGCATGAATAGCTGGGGAGAACTGCAGTCTTTCATGCGCACAGGAGCTAGGGCAACCATGCATTAGACTGAGGACCATTTCAATGATTAGTAGCTTGCCTAGATATTCTGCTGCAGGTTCGTTTCAGATCTGATGTTACCGTATATTCTAGGAGTGTTATCGTACAGTGTCGCTGCATCCTTAGATTTTGTTGTATTGCCTTGAGCCTTGGCTAATGAGTATATATAGGCTATATCTACACAGTATGTATACATAGTCTCCAGGGAATATATTGTCGTATACTGTTAGAAATATTCAAGAATTAACGTAGAATCTTTGTTGAAACCGTGTTCCAATGATTTCATCAAATGTCAGATTAAACTTTCTAGTAGTATTTAAAAGAATTGAGAGACTAGTAACACAAAGAAGGATGCAAGAAAATTGGCCTCCTATTTGCAGCTTGTACTGACAACAAGTCCAAAATCCAAACTTGCCAACTTGTTGTAATAGAATGATCTAGGATTTAATTTTAAAATTTCACTCTGATTAGCCCTTGTTCTCAGTTTGTGCCTAATCAACTATATATATACCGAAAGTTTGCTAGTTTCATGGTAATTTAACTAGGACTCTTTGTATCAAAATTTTTGAGTTGTCAACTATATATACAAAGATCATGTGAGCTGCCCCGTAATGAAACAGACGGTAATTGTCACAAATATCTCATTCTCTAAAGAAAATCTAAGAAAAGCCTATGGAGCACGTGAGCAGAAATCCATAATAGAGTCTGACAACATCAAACAACTAACTATCCTCATCGAGGAGCTTATTAGTAGACTGCTAAGTACAAAAGAATTGAAAATCATGGTATGAGTCTCTCAAGAAAATATTTGGGGGAACAAAACAAGGCTCTACTGTTTCTAAGTCGTCCCTGTAAAAACTAGTAAATTAAACTATGGTGTTAACTTTCTTATACGGCATCTCGGCTCTAAATGTTATACATCTGGATAGATTCAGAATCAAATAAATGATTTAGCTAGAATTTAAACTAGTTCTTTGAAAATACTGGAACAACCATCCTTCCATCCTGAACAAATATTAGGGAGTAAAAGAAACTACAAACATTAGTTCGTTCTGACAAGGTGACGCACACGCACACCGCTGTGCTGATTCCTTTTTCTTGGCCCAAGAGGATATTATTGTCGCTACAACGTTACAAGCTATCTGATGTGCCCAAGGATGATGTATGTACGTATCCGCATACCTACGTCTCTCTAGACTCTAGAGAGAGTCTATGCTACCTAAATTTTAGAGCGCCCGGCCCATTAGGCTTCCTCAGCTTAAAAGTTCAACAGTTCAGTGCCTGAAATGCCACGCACTTTCGATTATTGTACAGCCATAAACGTACTGCTGTTACGATCTCGTTTTCCTGTTTCACAGACTAACACGACTGCAGTGGTATTGCAGTAACGATTCCTCTTTGTCCCTTCACCAGATAGTAGATCGTAGTGTGCGTGCAAGCTAGGACAAAGTCGGCAAGAGACTGATCACTCACTCATGTGCCCGCGCCTTGTTGCGAGCATCTGTGCCGTCAATTTCAGGACAAGTGCGCTGTGCCGGCACCCGGCAGCCGCTCGTGCCCCTGCCTCCCCGTGTCCGGCCCCGGCCGGTTTCGAGGAGATCCGCCTGGCGTGGCGGCGGGGGAGAGGAGACCACCCACGGTTGTTTCGTGAAGCCTCGGGGCCTCGAAGAGGATAAGACAGGAGTTCAGCGACTCGGAGGACACAGCTCGCGCTCGCGAGAGCCTCCGCCCCATGTGAAGATGCCGCGGCCCACAGGCCACGAGAGTCCAAGGCCCCACGGAGACAGACGGTGGTGGACACGTGAGCGCCCTCGCGAGTGGCCCACGCGAGTAGAGCAAATTCGGCTCAGGCAGAGGAGCGCCCTAGCGTCGAATGGCCCACGCGAGTTGAGTAAATTCGGCCCAGGAAGCACGCGGCAGTGTTCGGAGTTGGGACGCGCTACCGCTTCGGCGCGGGTGAGCAGCGAGCAGGGCAGAGCAGAGTCGCTGGTTCCCCAGAAATGAAGAGTGCGTTTGCGCAGCATTGCCACTATTCTTCTGGTTGCAGTCACCACGCACAAATGACAAATACCATTGCTAGATATATAAAGTTCCAAGCTTCGCCACACACGAACACGAGGTCTCAAAGGTAGCATTACAATCACACACACGGTGCCGTTCACCGGCACAGTACAATACGGGCTCGAATTGCTCCCCTGTTCTCTTCATCGTTTTGGGAAGTCTCAAGAGCAGTTTCAATCAAACTTTCATTCAATAATGCGTAGAAGAGGGCCGGAAATGCGTCCTGCTAGGCCGGCCATGCATCAGCTTATTTCAGTCGTCTGAGCACTTCAAATCCATCCGGATCCACCGTGCTCGTTTGGGTCCCCCATGTCTTCGTTGTTCAGCTGGTCCATGTAGGCTTGTTGGTGGTACCTTCGCAGAGGACGACCATTCATTGAGTTAGTTAGTTATAAAAAGAAGAGTAATGAATGAAAACATGCTAAAGAAATGAAGTGCTGAATCTGAAAGTGCTGGGATCCTGTTTCTCCAAAGCAAATGACTCTGATGTGATTGTTGTGATTTCACTGGTTCAGATAACAGTTATGCCTTCCTTGAGCATATTTACAGCTTTCTCTTGATTTTTATTTTTTTTGAGCTACTGTTCGACGAGTGGAGAAACTTACCCAATCTGTAGGGAAGGATCATTGTCTGGGTGCTGAAGGAATCCCTGATAAGGTTCAATGGCATTCCCACTAGTGCCACTGTGCCCACCTTCTTCCCAGGAAACATGTAGCACACTCTCTGCATTGGTTTCTTGCAACTGGCACTTGCAATAGTTCAGTAATGAATTAAGTTAGCCTCAACACAAAAGGTGAGCTTATTTGGTTAAAGTGTTATGTCACATCTTCGTCAAGAACAGGGGAAAAAATATGTAGTGTTAAGCATTAGTAACATCCAAGTTCATCATCATCACCCAAAAAATAAAATCCTAAGTTCATCATAATAAGAAAATTTTTAAGGTCAATGATGTTACCTTTTTCCTGAGGTCCTTGTTAAGGTCCTGTAGTTCTTGCTCCTGCAAAACATAATTGTTACCTCGCGATTACAAAGTTTATATGAATGCAAGGAAAAGAAATAAAATTAGACAAAAGGTAATCGAAACGTATCATTATTACCTTACTTTTCAGATCAAAGAGCTGATCAAGCAACATTTGATTCTGTAAACATATCAACTCTCGTCATAAGCAAGCCAAACAACGTACAGAAATGTACAAATTGACGCTAGTCAAGTTTTCCACCTTTCTTGTCCTGATATGTTTCAGGGATATCTCTATTTGGTTCTCAAGCTGCTCAAGCTCCTTCATGCTAAGTGGACCCAGATCCTCACCAAGAATATTTCTACAATGATGAATTAGTGCCACATCTCATACATCAGAGGCCAGTTAACGAATTTTAGTGCAGCTGAAACAAACTATCAGTACCATCTTTGAAGACTACCTTTGTGTAGTTTGAAGAAATTCAACTCTGGTCTTCAACTTCAAATAATCCTGGTAGTTGATCTAGTTTCAACAAGAAAGACCAGAACGAAACAGAGTAAGTCAAAGGGAGATCATGCTTGGGAAGATATAAAGTTCAAGGTCAGTATATAGATCGTGTTCTCCAAACAAACAAACAAACATAGTTCCATAAAAAGTTGGCAACTGACTTCTACAACAGAATTTCTTCGGAAATGATCAGGCAGGATGTAGGCAGCATTCAAGAAATCCCATGCCTGCCGTATTATGTATAGTCGTGAAATTAAGAATTTTAGCATCTATTTTGACAAAAAAAGTATTTTTCATTCATGCCAAATAATATTATTTTGGAAACTAACACATAATTTTGTATACTTATCAATTTATGATGTGGTTTTGAGATATAATTTTTTGTATTTTGGTGGAAGGAAAAAAATGAACTATCTCCTTTCAGGAAGATACATGGGCCGGGCTTGCATATGGCGGGCTCAGCGAAGGAGAGATGGGCTTGTATGTATATGGTCCAGTTGTCAAGCTCAACCCACACGCAATCCATCCCCAAACAAAATAGGAACTAACAGCCCAATGCTCTCCAAAATTGTTCGCCTTTTGCCAGCCCACCCATTGGTCAAACCCAACTAAGAATCAGCTTCCTTTTTGAGAGCACAAATTGGATGCACCTGCGCATTCACGCACACATATCACACCCACACACCCAACATAGATGTGCCCTATCTAGCACACATCTAACAAGAATAGCATGGGCACGCGCTTTATCGTTGAACTAAAAAATATAAATGCCCGTATCTAGTCGAACTGAGTAACATTCAGTTCTCTAGGAAATAGTTTCCTGATTGTACATTCAAGTCAAAAAACACTGCACACATAATCAAAGAACATGATCATGCGGTCGTGTATATTCAAGCCTAGGACAATCATACTACTACATCTCTATTCCTAATAGACAATGTTGAGCAAGAATGTCTGCACACTTCCTTTCCTTGATAGTCAATGAAGCTTTATGATGGAAACAAATTTAAAAAAGAAACTTTAAGCATAAAAAGTATGATATCAATTAGTTTGGAAAGGACATGAATATAGTCCATTTGACCGATGAGAAAGTAGATTTGGTTCATTATTTTTTGGAGCGATCTGTGTCACTGGAAGAGACCAACAGACTCACAATAACATATTATATTCTTGTCTATATAACAATACGTTACATCCTCACAAAAGTGATCACAAAAGCATTATGTCAAAAAAGGATGTTAAGAACTCATTAAGCTTACTTCACCGTCCAATGGAGTTTTTATTTCCTGTGAGCCGTAATTGGAGCTGCGGTATCTCTCGAGTGTTTTGTACATGCTGTTTTCACAAGAAAATTGAAGTGATCAGTGGATGGTCAATTGAACAAGCAAGCCTTTTAAAATTATGTTCAGAAAGCCATTTACAAAAAAGAAGGATATTTCACCAGAAAAAGTAACATCCAGAGAAAAACACAATATAAAAGTTGTTGAGTTATTATGCAACAGCATAAGCATCCTTTCGTCTTAATGCTTTTTTATGTTCTTTGTTAGAGGAGTTTTGTCACATGAAACATAGAATGATAAGGGTTGAATCATGATCCTTAATTGCTTTTTTAGGTTTGTACTAAATTCTGTTTAGTCATGCGTGGACACCTCGGAATCATGATGAAACCTAACTAAAAAGATAGAAATACTGTATAAAAAGTTCACTTTCAAAAGTAAAACAGTTCGATTGTTTGAAGCAGTGATAATTAATTAAGAACGACGTTTCTTTGGTAATATTCCAACAAGCACTCATGTTTGTGTTTGAGCACTTTAATTACCTCTAATTTTCATAAGAAAACAAAATCAGTCTCCACTCCAAATGTCAGCACGGCATAAAATCTGCTAACTTAACTCAATAATTCATTAGTTATATATTTTTAGTGTTAAGGTAGAATAGTAGAATACATATGTCTAAATTTGGTTGCTGCTTTTGTGCACCAGCCGAGCATACTAAATCGACTAAATACTAATATATAACACACAGAGAGCATTTGGCACTAAGAATGATTTATAAGGGCTTCTTAGCATGCCCTTTTTCCCTTTCTTCTCTTTGATCTCCTCACCAGCTCATCTTGTTAGATGCATGGACTAATTTTTAGTTCGGATCACATCGGATGTTTCGATACCAATTAGAAGGACTAAACGTGAACTAATTATAAAACTAATTGCATAAGTCATGGCTAATTCGCGAGACGAATCTATTAAGTCTAATTAATTCATGATTAGCACATATTTACTGTAGCATCACATGGTCAAATCATGGACTAATTAGGCTTAATAGATTCGTCTTGCAAATTAATCTTCATTTATGCAATTGATTTTGTAATTAACCTATATTTAATACTTCTAATATGTGATTTATGCAAATTAACCTTTCATTTATACTTCTAACCGTGGACCAAACATGCCCTTAGTCGGAGTTTACCAATCAAAGCGATAGAAAAAATCTGCAGCCTTGTCAGGACAAAAGAAAAATGGTGATAGAGGGAAAGGCCACCTCCGATCCCTGAGTCCCATCGTAATCCAAATTTGGGTGTGAACGCAACATAGGATGTGATGTTGTGTTTGTCCTATGGCCGAGATGGTGCTACGCAAGGCATCTCAGGCCATGCAGTGGCCAGTAGAGGCGCTCCATGTGCTGCGGCAGACCTCATCTATGCACAGCAACCGAGTTTGAGGCGTGCAGGCAGGTGCAGCACAGCAACTGATGCTATGGCATAGGCCATACGTAGCCATGACAGCTCGCTTCACGGAGTCACGGCATTGGTCTGAGGATTATCTGGATATTTTTCACCTCTACAATGGTTTTCAAGTCCCAACAATGAATTGACCTTTTGGTATCAGACCATAATAACAGTAATTAAATATAGTAAATGCAATAAGCACAAATGTTTCTTATGGAACAAAGTTTTAATTTATAAAACTTTTATTTGTGGAAACTCCATGCTAGTGGTAGTAGTTCCTCAGAAGATCTAATCATCCAACTAGAATCTCCACTACTAAAGAAGGTAGCTAGGTTGGACTGAAATTCAATAGAGAATCCCACTAGTTGACCAACAATTTTCAATCTATGATATATGATCAGATGATAACCATCTTTGATTTTTCCTTTTGAGAACAAACCAATAGTTGATACTTGCAATACTGTTAGTTAATGGTACCACCTATTTAATCCTCTAACTGGAGAGAGAGAAAATGAGTTATTCATATATGATATAATCTAGCTAGTAATGTGCGTGAGAGGGGGACAATTTGCATTTATCAACATAAATATACAAAAAGTCATTAGTATTCCGGAACAAATCAAACAATGGTGCTTTGATTGGGTAATCGATTCTGAGAATCAAAAATGTGTTTTCTGCGACATGAACAAACAATCTAATTTAATTTCGAAATCAATCCTGAGAATCAAAATTTATCTTTGGCTCTTTGCTAATCACTCCATTCATAGTGGTAGAACATTTACACTTGAGTCCCGGAACTCGAGGGTTCAAATCAGTAGTGTTCTTGCAAAATAAGGGAAGGTAAAACTGCCTATTTCCCCTTCCCCAAACACTAATTTATTTTGGTGTTTCCAACACTAGGTACACTCCTACTTGCTACAATCATGAATGGATTACCGGCCTGTTTGTTTCAGCTTTTTTGAGTAGCGATTCTCTAGAATCTAGCTACCCTGAAAAGTTGTTGTCCATATAATCTGCTGGTAGGAGAAGCAGAGTGGCAACCTGATTTTTTTGTTAGGGATAGGGAGCTCGACGGCAGGGTGGTGCTCGGCGGCCGGTGGCACTGACTGACAGGCGGCACAAGAGGTGGAGGGGTCGGGAGGGGCCGGCGGCAGGGCCACGCCACCACCGGCGCCACGGAGGTGGAGGGGCCGAGAGGGCCGGCGGGGTTTGCGGAGGGGCCGACGGCAACGCGCTGACCGGCCGGGAGGGGCTAGCTGTGGGGAGCGGCGGGGTTGGCGGAGGGGCCGGCGGCAACGCGCTGACCGGCCTGGAGGGGCTAGCGGTGGGGAGCGGCGGGGTTGGTGGAGGGGCGCGGAGGGGCCGGCAGCGGGGTTGGCAGCGGCGTGCGGAGGGGCCGACGGCGGCGCGCTGACCGGTCGGGAGGGGCTGGTGCCGGGGAGCGGCGGGGTTGACAGAGGGGCGCGGAGGACCGGCGGTGCCGCGCTGGCTAGGCGGGAGGGGCTGGTTGTAGGGAGTGGCGGGGCTGGCGGAGGTGCGGAGGACAAGTGGGAGGGTGCGGAGGGGAGAGGGGGTCTGGAATCGCGGGATTCTCCCGCAATTGGCACCCCGACCCGATTCTCGGTCACGTTGAAGTTCTGCTCGGGGAAAAATCTAATTTCTGTAGAATCGAATGAGAATTGTGGCGTTTGGAGGGGTTGTTCGATTTTTTTCCATTAGAATCCGCCCTAGAATCGGAAACAAACACGCCCGCCCGTACATGTAAATCATAAAAGTAGTGAAACCTTAACTATCAGTAGCTTTCAAAATATTTAGTTTGGAAACATGGAAAACACAATTATAAATTTATGTAGAAATGAGCTTTCGTAATCTTTTTTAGGATTTTACTACAGAATAATAAAATAGAAAATACGGATAAAGAAAACATGGGAGGCCTTGTGAATGTAAAAAAGATAAGTACTTTTACCGGTGGGAATACTAGAACCCATGCGTCTTTGTTTGGAGTTTCTTTTGTGGATATATAGGCATTATGCTCTAAGGTTATGAAGGCACATTTATTAGGCCTGTTTGTTTCAACTATATATATTAGTGTTATTATTGGCTATGCAACTTGCAAGGGGGTATTCCTGTCTCTCTATCTACTATATCTATGAATCAAGTTAGGACACATATACGTATTCCATAACATGCTAATGTTATTAGCTATATATTTCATATGTTTGCCCTTTGCCTGCTACTACTTGTTATCTATATGTCCACAGTCTTATAACTAAACAAACTATACACTCCAATGTAAAAAATACTTGATGTTTTGGACAATGACATGGTCTATAAATATAGTTTTGACCATTGTTAAAAAAAATCTGAATTTACGCTATCACGAAACTATATTCACAAAAAAATTTCACATATGATTTTCATGCTTCTAAACTAAATAATTTGAAACATTTATACTCAAAGTTTAAAAGGTATGGCAGAAAACATTTTATTTGTGACTAGAAGGTGCATACATGTAATACTTTGTTCCATAAAAAATTCTCGATGTCACTGATTTTTTCAATATTTTTGAGTCAAGATCTTGATCACTATTTTTTTAAAAAAACATATTTACAGATCTATTAGATTCATGAGATTATGGATTTACTTTTTCAAGATAGATCTATGCTTTTATGTTTATAAACCAAACATTTAAATTTATTGACTGGTAAAATTTCAAAAGTTCGACTGAATCTTGTTCAGGACATCATGTACTTTTTACTGGATGGAAAACTATATAAATGAATCAACTTATGTATCAACAAGGATAAAACCCAAAAAAAATTACCACTGTGGAGTCACTGGAAGGGGAAAATCTCTGAAATGGTCAGAGAAAACCAGACCCATTAAGACTGAACTGGAAATTAAGAACAGTCTTTCATGCATGTAAGAAAAAGGCAAGAAGAAGAAGGCACTATGAATATATCGTTAACTTCCAGAAAAGCTGAACTGTCCAGGTACGGGGCAATCTTCTTCAGAAAAAGAAACTACGAAATGAAATGCTCCTGCATGCGATTAAATGCACTGCACATCGGTTTACGCAGCTTGTGCACATGGATCAAAGCACTGACGTTCAATCTCCATAATATTGCATGCGATGCTGAGATGCTTGATATGACGTGTGAAGGAAAAAGCTTACCGCTTGACGTTTCTGTCAGTCAGATCGTTAATCGAGTGGCTCTACACGGGACTCAAGAAAGATAAGATAGCATTGCGAGATCTCGAGCATCAGCTGCTACCGCCCTTCCTCCAATGGAACAGTAACGAATGGAACAGTAGCATATAGACCAACAGATGAGGGCTTTCACTGAAGCAGCTCTAGTGAACATGCCCATGACTGAACCAGTGCATGGAGCTCAAGCTAAAGGATCAGCTAGTCTTGGAACATAATATTAGTTGATGAAATAAAGGAAATGCACGGTCGATCTGACGAACAGAAACGGGAAAGGAACGGAACACATGCAGCAAAGAGAACTTGGGAGAGTGAATAACTGGATTTGGAACGGCAATGCTAAAAAGGGAAAGAAGAAGGCAGTAAATGGACTGCTGCTTTTTAACTCTTGCCTCTTCTAGAAAAAGAACAAGTTGAAAACACAAATCTTGTTTGATGAGGTACAGGTCTACTATCCATGAAACTAAAGAGATCTACCTTGGGAAGTGCAAGAACTGTATGCATATAGGAGTATCGTTATAGTATTTGTGAAGAAAAACCTATGTTTTTTTTAGGAAAGAAAAACCTATGTTATGCTAGATGATGAAACTGAGCATAAGTGAGGATATTTATACTAGTCCTTTCAGAGAAAACAAGGTCATATTATCGTGTTCCTTACTGCTATATAGAAGTATAACACATTAATAGAGGAAGATCTAGGTTTATGTGGCCAGATCTTGGTTTTACTTCGTGATCAAACGAGCTAGTAATGAATGATGATCAGAAAGAAAGAAAAACGAAGCAGCCAAGATTAAAAAAAAGAGGAGAGAAAATTATCCGAAGAGATCGAGCTTAGTGACCATCAAACACCAAATTAAATAGAGATGAACAGATAAACAACAGCAACCATGCATGAAAACAAAGCCGCGCCAAAGACTAAAGAAGAGAGACAGAAAGCTTTCCAAAGAGAGTGAGACAAGATCTGTAAGCAAGTTACTGAACTGAGCACCTGCTCTTCCAAGCCAGAATTGAGAGAACAAATCTAACAAGCCAAAACCTATCTGCCCAAGAAGATTACTCGAGCAAAAGGAGAAAAAGGAATCAACAAAAAGACGACCCAAAAGCACAGTTCTCTCGTTTAATTCTTCGTTTTAGGGATGCATGATGCGCCGTACGTGGAGTAGTTGTAGGGCAGAGGCGCGCGCGCGCGCGCGCGCGCGAACGTACCATGACGAGCTGGAGAACTCGAAGAGGCGGCCGCGGCCGGAGAAGATGATGAGCGCGACCTCGGCGTCGCACAGCAGCGAGAGCTCGTACGCCTTCTTGAGCAGCCCGTTCCGGCGCTTGGCGAACGTCACCTGCCGGCTGATCTTGTTCTCGATCCGCTTCAGCTCCACCTTGCCGCGACCCATCTTCGTCTTCCTTCCTTCCTCCTTCCCTCTATTCCCTCTTTCTCTCTAAAGCTCTGCCTCTCTCTCTAGCTCACCGGGAGTCTGGGTTGCTTTAAGTAGAGAGATGCTTTGTTTGCGATCGTACTGCCCTTGAGGCGAGGTCTTTTTGGTGCTTTCGGAGAGTTTCCCCCCTCTCTAGAGATGCCTTGCTCACACGTCTCTCTCTCTCTACCTCTCTCTCTCTCTCTACCTCTCTCTCTCCCTCTCAAGTATCTCCCGATCCATCAACCTCGCAGTGACGCCGTGATCCGCCAGGCCAGCGACCGATCACTCGCCCACCACCAGGCCCTGTAGCTTTTCGCGAGGCGCGCGCATGGTGGGGGCCGCCCCGCGAGACCGGGCGGAGGCGACGGGGCATGGCTTGGCTTGCCTCGCCTGGCCAGCCTCGTCGACGCGTGATAGCCGATTGATGTGCCGCCAGTTCGCCCGTACCGCCGCTGCGTGCTGCCCGCGCGCTGCGCCCCCGCGCTGGCCTACGTCCAAACCGCAATAATTTCCGGCATGCAATAAAGGAAGCCGTGGCCGTACCCCGGGTGAGTCGGGGAGGAGAGAGAGAGGGAGAGGGGCAAGAGGCCAAGAGCTGAGGAGGCAGAGGCATGTCAGGAAGTGGGCGACGCGTGTCGATGCGCGTGCGGCTGGGGGAGGAGTCGGAAGTCGGAACCGGCAGGACTGACCCCATGCCCTGCTGGCCTACGGCGGGCGGGGGCGTAGGTGTTCGGCTCTAGGGCTCGTAGGACTTCGGCTTTCCTCCCTGTCAGGGGCTTTCTTTTGGCTGCTCTCTGCTACAGTGCCCTCCCTTGTTTTTATCTAGGAAAAGAATTGGAGGGAGCTCGCCGGTTCTGCATATATCTCCAGTTCAAAATGCCGGTGGAGTTTGAATCCGATCCTCGCATGCTGTAGTGTGCTACAGCTTCAATATATATAGTTGGATGACTTTTTCCTCTCTGTTTTTTGGAAAGAACGACGACTTTTTGTGTGCCCCTTGAAGAAACCTCCAACTCGTTTGACATTTGTTACTAAAAATTTACAATTTTTCTTATATATTATGGATCCATTTTGTGGCATGTAACAGGTGGACCCATGGTCTCAACCTTAGGTTTGATGAGGAAGTTGTAGTTTTCTACAACAAAGGTCAAGGTAGTTGTAGGGGTGGTCTAAAATAGCACGATAAGTTTTATCTTTCTACAAGATATGTCAAAATAATTGTAAGTTTTTAGAATCTACTCATTTCTCTAGGTAGACACTTGAGATCTTTCCCTGCAATGTTTGGTCAAAATACAAAACAAAACTTGATGACCAAGTCTTTTTAGGCCAATCTACCTATTTTGTATATGGAGTAATTATTTAGGGAAAAAGAGATAACCCAAACTCCCTTGTGTTTTTTTTCGAGAACATGCCTGAGCATGCATTTTCATTAGGAGGAAAGAGGAGTTTGTTACAACAAGAAGGCAAGCGCTGCCGGAACTCCCTTGTAATATTCACTTCTTTGAACACAATTAATTTTTGGTGCTCACACACCATACTGAGTACTCTCTCCGGTTAAAAAAAAACTTCTTTTGAATATTGATGGTCTTCAAGGTGTGACTTTATTTGACTACTATTTTCTATTATAGTATATCTAAAATCTAACAAATTATAAGGTTATGAAATTATTCTTTTCAAAACAAATATGTAGATATGACTGGCAATCAAATTCTCAAAAGTTTGACAAAAGCAAGTGCCATTTGACGTCATGTTGTAGCCACAAGTTTTGTTTTAGCTTTCCTTGAGTGTTTGTTGGTCGGTAAATCTAAAATAGCTAAATCTGCAGTATGGTCACATGCATACTCCAAGAATGTAGGCTGACGGATATTAACCAAAAAGTCACCCCGTACCCAAGCTATGACTATGCTTGGTTGGTGGTAGACCGGAGCATTTTGCGGGTCAGGCCGGCAAAAAGCGTTCATTTTGGACTGAAAAATTATGCCCACGAACTGCCCATGGTCACTGTCGAGCTGAGATTTCGGGCCAGGCCTGGGTCGGGCTTGAGCTGCCCGTTCTTTTTTCACTAGTAGAAAACTGAGTATTAGTCCCGGTTGGGAAGAAGCATATCTCTCCAATACTCAGCCGGGACTAATTTTTCGAGACGAAAGGGGATCCTTTAGTTCCGGTTGGTGTTACCAACCGGGACAAAAAAAGTTTTGAAAAAAATAAAAAAAACACCGCGCCCCACACCCGGCCGGCCGCCGCTCGCCCGCCCCCGCGCCGCCACCCGCCCTTGCCCTGCTGCCGCTCCTCATTGCCAGTGATGGGTGAGTAGAGGGGGAAGGGGAGGGGTAGCAAGGGGAAGGGGAGGGGCGGTGGCGTCCCACGCCGGAGGCCCTGGAAGCGCCTGGGAGAGGAGGAGAGATAGAGAAGGAAGAGGATAAGGAGAGGAGGAGGAGAGAAAGAGAAGAAAGAGGATAAGGTGCCTGCAAGAATGGGAGAGGAGGAAGAGAGAAAGATAAGGAAGAGAGTGGCGGGTGGAAAGGGACCTTTTGTCCCGGTTGGAAATTCCAACCGGGACAAAAGCCAACCGGGATAAAGGGGAGGCTTTTGTCCCGGTTGGAATTTTCAACCAGGACAGGGGGGCGTCGGTGCCCGATCTTTACAACCAGGACTAAAGCCCCTCCCGTCGGTGTCCTTTCGGTGCCTCATTTTTTACCTAGGACTAAAGGCCCTTTAGTCCCGGGATCTAAAGTCAACCGGGACAAAAGCACTGGATGGAAGGTCAATTCTATACTAGTGTTTAGTTGAAAAATAAATAAAATTAATTGTTTGGATAGGCTCGGGCTGGTCCGATTTTTTTAGCTTGATTTTCTCTAACCACGCCTGCCCTGGTAGATGCCGTGTGCGGGCCAAAACCCATCGGGCTCAGGCTGGGCCTGCGGGTCGGGCTGGGCCAGGCTTAAAATGCTCGGGTCTAGTTGGTCGTGGCCTGTTCGGCCTATACGCTCACAACTGCACTCTCACAAGACGTAGTATTGATTATTATTCACACAAATATATTACGATTATACACGCAAAACCTAATAAAGCTGACCACCTGGCCAAATATACATTTGCACCAAAAATTTGCCCATGGCTGTGCATGGCATACCAAAAATTATGTGTCAGCATGTGTCATCAGTATATTAAAGTTTCATTCATGTGATCAGTCATTTTAAAATTTAGCAAACAAGAGCATGATGGTTATATATGTTTGCTTGCCTGAGCTATGTTGCATGAAATATTTGAGTTTCTCTATCTTAACTTGCAATTCATGATCATGTACTAAACATTTAATTTCCATCCTCCTAATAACGGGATTTCCCATGCATTTACTCCTATAATAACATTGTTGCAGGTATGCAACTCCGTCGTTTAGCTAGGCTTGAGGGATCATAATCAATCATACTTAGGGAAAACAAGTCTAGTAGCCTATGGAAATTTTCCGGTGAACCTTTTTAGATCCATTATTTCAAATCAAATGTTGTCTGAGACACCCTGCCTCAACTAATCTTGTGCACCATCCACGACGTATACATCTTTCTAGCATACTTCTGCTGGTACTCGTTTTTTTTTTAAAAAAAAGATTGTTATCCAATATCCACCAGCCCGGCCGTGCGTACTAGTATTCCGGTCATCTCTCTACGAAGATACGCCCGTGCACTGGTGCAGGCCTTTCCAAAGTAATTGCGTTTTCTCTCAACTCAATTAAACTTGGCATGCAGTACATGGCATTCGGCCGGGGCCCGGGGAGGTCATTAATCCTTGGAGAAAAAGCTTGTGAATTGTGATGGGCGTACAAAAGAGGAGTACTTGCTGGGAAGTAGGAGTATTATTCATGCACCCCCTTTCTTTCTTTGTTTCTTTTTTTTTTCCTTTGCGTTGGGCGGGGGAAGTACTCTCTCGGTTGGACGCTTTTGCTGTTGCGTCTCGGCCTCCTCCCACATGTACACAGGCCCCAGCCAGTCCTAGATCCCCGAGCAACAGCTACCAGCTCGTGAAGTGGTGCTGTCACTGGTGTGGCACACATCACACCAGCGTCCCAGGCCTCTGCTAGTCTGCTGCAGGCAGGCTGCACCAGATGGTGTGCGCCAGCCGGCCACAGCCCCAAGCTCCCAAGCGCATGCAGGGGAGGCCGGCCGGCCGTCGCAACGCAGATCGCAGCAAAGAGAGAGAGGAAGGGGCAAAGACTAAAACAAAACGAAAAGTGGCCCCAGCAGGGAGGGACCAGCCGGCGACCCATACGTGAACAGTGCGCAGCACTGGAGTGGATGCCACCGCGCGCTCGGCTCAACAAATGACATTTGTACGCCATGCAACTACCCGGCAATCATGGCCGCTCGTGAATCCGTGGCGGCACAGTAGGCCCCCCTGCTGCGCAATTCGCAAAGCTCATCACAGGTCCTCGCAGCATTCAAGCTTGCTTGCTTGCTCGTTTCCACGCATTGGCAGGTAGGCAGTTACGCAGCAATCCAGAGCAGCAGGCGGGCTACATGAAGAGGGTGATACACTTCATTCATTTCATACGGAATAAAACAGGGCATGCAGCGAGTGAATCAAGGAGGGGAAAAACAGAGCACAGCGCGAAGGAGCCTTTGCGTTGAAGTGATAAGTAGACAAAGAAGTGGTACAACTAGAAGGGCATTCTCGGTGTTCTTTTAAATCATGATTTCTTTGAAGTGTCTGTACCTGTTTGACTCAATGCAAATTTTCAAATGGAAACACCAAAACTTTGCAAAATGGAAATCAGGAACTATCACTTCCAATGAAACCAGGCAAAGATTCGGTCAGCTGGTTGCAGTTCGGCCATGTGCCTAGCGAATCTCTCCATTTGCTATTGTCTTGACCTTGCAGATCCCAGCCGAGGTTGTGAAGGGCACGTCCTTGTAGCACGCCACAAGCTCGCCGTTGCTGTGCAGCTCGGCGGCCAACTTCTCCCACGTCTTGCTCTTGCCGCTGAGGGAAGCCTCAGGCTCCCCGGAGTACCCAGCAAAGGTGACGCGCTCCCCCACGGCAGCAGATTCCGGTGGCTCCACCAACTCAACCTTCACCAGTGAGAGCAATCGTAATCAGAAATCAAAGTGACTGGTACCTCCATACAGTGATGGTGTACAATTTGAGGGCTGAAGTTCATCAGAATTGGAAGTGAGATAGATGCCTCACCTTCGTGTGGTCCTCATTTGATGCAGCCAAAACCATTGCGTGTGACTTTATACCGCGCATTGCCACCGGTTTCAGGTTGCAGAGAACGCAAACTTTCCGGTTCTGCAGATTCATGACAGATGTTAGAAAAACAGTGACGCAATGCATCACTAGAAAGACCAAAAGATGCTTCGAAAGAGCAACCTGCATTTCTTCAAGAGGTATGAATTTCACGAGACCGCTGACCACTGTTCTTGGTGCGTCCTCTCCAACATCGATCTCCTCTACGTAAAGGGAATCAGCATCTGGATGCTTCTCTGCTTTCCTGATAAGCCCCACCCGAATATCCAATTTTGCAACAGTAATATCTGCCTCTGCTGTCTTCGATTTTGAACCACCAGATTGTTTCTTTTGTTCCTTCTTTGGACCTCCACCTGCAAGAGATGCGAGAGGAAGACTAACCAATGACTAGCTAGAATTTGAAAACAGCTTGACACAAAGCAATTCAAATAGGACTACACTTCAACAGAAAGGTTGCAACTTGCCATGGAAGACACTCAAATCATAGATTTTTTTTTAAGGAAAAGGAAACGTAACCAACAGGCAACACGGATTTTTTCTGTTTGTCTCCAAATGTGCAACTAAAAAGCTATTCTCCCTAATGATTCTAGCCAACAAGAAGAACAAATAAGAATCTCCAAATTATTACCAGATAATTTCGTGCCCTTGAGCTGGTTAGCGACTTTGTTGGCTTCAGCATCAGCTGCTGCTTTCGAGCTTCTCTCAGCTTGGCTACCCGCATATTTTTCTCTGTGGAGAGCTACGTCTTCATCTCTCTGCATTCAGCATTCATATCAAGTTGAGACGTGTAAAGTTATGGCCAAGTGGTAGATATGTTTCTGAAATTCAAAGGCGCACCAATTCCTTGAATAGAGGGGCAGGCTTTCCAATTGTGTGCCCTGCTGGTACAAAATCCCAAGGAGATTTGGCCTTTGCAATTTCTCCTTTTTCTTCACTGAATGACAGGTTTTCTTCAGGGGACAAGTTCAATTGACGTAATACCTTGCAACAAGGATCGCATAATGAGATTCAGAGGAAGAATGCTATTCGAAGGAAGTCTGACAAGATATAGTAAAAACTAGGATCATACTTCTTCAGAGAATGACGGCATGAAAGGCTCCAGAAGACAGGCAAGGAGGTAGACAAGACCAACTGAAGTTTTCATCACAATCGCACATGCTGCCGAATCTTCCTTGTAAAGTTTCCAAAACTGGCTCTCCTACATAAATTTAACAAAGCAATGATAACTCAGTGTCACGGCAGTCAGAGGGGGGGGGGGGGGGGGGCGGCTTAGCAGAAACAAACGCTGAAAAAGATTTACTTGCAGATACGCATTTCCATCACTGGAAATGGCCATTGCGCTCTTCAGTCCTTGCTTCAGTTTAACCTGCCATAAAAAGATCAACACATTGATGTAAATTCTACCTGATGACTGACATGACAAAAGAATGCTAAACATGCAGTGCTGGAATTGTTATGTGAATAGCTCGAAATAAGTTACCTTTTCCATTGCATCGAGATATTGCTCAACCCATTTACTAGTTTTTTCTGCAAGCGCCTTTGTCAATGGATGTGATTCCGCATTAGGAGCATCAGGTACAATAGAATCATATCCAGCTCCTACAAAAACAATATCAAAATGAACTTACACAGAAGTCTCAACAAGAACAGTGATGACTCGCAGATGATCAATTGATAATCCTCGTACACACAAAAATGTCTAGTTCAGACTGACCAGCTGGTTTTGCAACGAAACTTAGCACACGATTGATGAAGTTCCCCAAGTTGTTCAGCAACTCGCTGTTCAATTTGGCTTGCAAATCAGCCCAAGTAAAGAGTGTATCTGATGCCTGAGTATATAAGATTAAACATGTCAAAAAAGTAACATGTGCTATCACAAACTTGAACTGATCTAAACAAATATCTTTACTGACCTCAGGGCGATTCATAAGCAGGTAGTATCGCCATACTTCAGGAGGAAGATTTGTATCCCTTGCATCATTACCAAAGACTCCAATACCTTTACTCTTGGAAAATTTTCCTGTAACAATAATTTCCATGAAATGGACACGTATATTAAAGGATTACAATATATGCATTTACATCAGTATCTTTTTTAAATAAGCACAAGCAAAGTTCAAAAGCAAATTGGATCGTAGCATACTAGCCATGCTCCTATGTAATAGGATGTGAATGACATACCAGTAGGCCATCCAAGAGAAACCACTTAAATTATATTTATCAGAAATAAAGTTTAAATTGGTAGCTCAGTACAAGTGTATAGCAAAGACTAAGAGAAGAGTTTCTGAGGACAAAAGCCAAGACTTGTACTGGTAGCTCAGTACAAGTTTAAATTGGAGAATGATAATACTGATAAGCAATCTTGTTGCATGAGCACCACAAAAGTTCCATGCCATATTTTCTTGCAGCACAATATCAACAAGTAACCAGCCAAACAGAGAAATGCTCAGTATCCAGTGCTGACAGTGCAAAAAACTATAAAAAAGAATAAACATCTCTCCAAAAACCAGAGGGGCCCCAATACAAGTAAATACGCATTTAGCAAAATACTAATAACACATATCAACTGTGCACAAATCAACATTAGGTAAAGCTCAACCGTGTCATGTACCTGCTTCATAATTTAGATATTCAGTAACACTTATTGTCTTCATCATTGTCCACTTTTCCCCAGTTCCAAGTAGTGTTGAAGGGAACATGATCTGAAAATTGTATTTCATCAAATAAATTAACCCAAAAGGAGAACAGGCATAAGTCGTAAGTGTCAAATCTATACACTTAAGAGCATGTTATTTTTTGTTAAAATCCTTAGCACTCCCTCCGCTTCACAATGTTCATCGATAGCAAGACATGCGCACTAACCAAAGGAAGTACGGGTTCCAAGTGACTATCCATAGCCGTATTAGATAACATGATGCAACCACTTCTCTTCTTTGAAAGCATTTAATTAGGGGCATGAGTGGATATTGCAATAACTAAATTCTTGATATCCTCAATGAACAAACATTGTGAGACATCTTCTCTCAAGGCCGTGGACATAGTGAAATGAAGTAGGGTACTGGAATCTATAAAACATCCTTGACAATAAAAAGAATTAAACGTGGTCAATTATAGAACAAAACTACAAAAGGACCGGCCAATCATTCTCACTCAGCTAGACATTAGAGTTTAATATGCACATTATGCTATATGTTGAAAACCAACCAAACTGTATCTGTACTGAGAAAGGACTTATGATAGATGGTAAACTGATAAATAATGAAGCTATAATAACATTATAAGGACAAAAGGATCTCGCTAGTCAGGCATCATGTCATGCCAAAACTATCAAAAAGTTAAGAAAAATGCTGCAATGCTATAGTCCTCTTACCGTGTGAAATGGCACATTATCTTTGCCCATAAACTGAAACAATTCTACATTATCAGGATCCTTCCACCACTTCTCCCAATCAGGTGTATAGGATGCCGTAATAGAAACATAACCGATAGGTGCATCAAACCAAACATAGAACACCTGAAAATAATCATCAATAAAATGAGGAAATCTAACAATCAGGAAGATGCATAAGTGTAGAATTTATATGCCCAAACCTTGTCTTTATACTTCTCGTGGGGTACAGGAACACCCCACTTAAGATCTCTGGTGATGCAGCGCGGCTTTAGCCCTTCCTTCAGCCATGCATTTGTTGCTTGAATAGCATTTTGACTCCACAAACCGGCTACTGAAGTTTCATTGATGTAGTTTACCAACTTGTCTTTCAATAGAGGAAGCTCCAAGAATAAGTGATCAGTGTCACGAATACGTGGAGTATTCTTACAAACCTACACAGAAAGTCAGAAGACAAGAACGCGGTTCATAATTCACAACTTGATGAAACATTATATGCTTAAATCATTTAATGGCAGCTCAGAAAGTAATGTACATGCTTACCTTACACTTCGGGTCGATAAGTTCGGTTGGATTCAACAAAGTGCTGCATGATTCACACTGATCTCCTCGTGCTGATGCATTACAGACTTTGTTTGGGCATGTTCCTTCAACAAGCCGATCAGCTAAAAATCTTTGACATGTATCACAGTAAAGCTGCAAACAAAAACAAAATTGTGTAACAGAAGTAACATGCGAAGATGAATATACAAGTACAGAAGAATAAGCTATACCTGCTGCATGGTATTTTCTGTGAGCCAATTATTTTCCATCAATTTATGGAAAATTGCATGGCAGACTTCTGTTTGCTCAGGAGAGGACGTGCGCCCAAACTTATCAAATTTTATGTTAAACCACTTGTAAACTTCATCATGGATAGCATGGTACCTACATTTTCCAGCAGGAAAATCCATATAAACATGAAGGATATACATTTTTAACTCTAAAAAATCGTGGCATTAGATTTATTCAACATAAGCACATTGAACTCAAAAAATAAAACAGAATCACGTATCAATGATTATGTTATCAATTAAGTATTGCACAAGCACAAATCAAATCACCAATCAACTCATGCAGAAATCAAAGCATCAACTAACTACTAGGACACTAAAAAGCAAGCAAATCAACTGATATGTGAACCATTTTATTGATTTGGCCATAAGCAAGCATATTCAAGTTATTAGTTCTCAAACATCATAGCTGCAGATTAAACTACTTTAGTTCATTATTGAGCACCCAACCTCATACCAGCAAAATTCAAAACCTCGCATGAGGATTTAACGAATTTATGTCACATACAGCACGAATATGCTACTCCAGGAAAATTCACTCACTTCGCCAAGTCATCCTGAACCTTAAGCTTCCAAATTAGACAGCTCGAGCGCGACCATATAAAAGCAAACCATTCCTCTACAACAATTAGGAAGCAACGAAAGGGGAAATGGAGGCGTGCTCACTTGTCGCAGATCTCCTTGGGCGTGCACTTCTCCTCCATGGCTTTCGTCTCGGTGGCGGTGCCGTACTCATCAGTCCCGCATATGTAGATTGCGTTATAACCCCGGAGCCGGCAGTACCGCGCGAACACATCAGCGCTGAGCACACCTGCGCAGACGACCATCGAATTGAATCCCCATCAGACGGAAATCGGAAAACAGCAAAGGGGGAGAGAAGCGGAGGAGGAATTTGGGGGGAGGCGGATGCTCACAGCCGATGATGTTGCCGAGATGGGGAACATTATTGACATACGGAAGTGCGCTGGTGATGAGTATGTTGCGGCGACCGGGGATCGGCAGCTTCGGCGGCGGCGGCGGCGGCGGCGGCGAGGAGGAGGAGGACGCCATCAGGACGGAAAAGGGTTTAGGGCTAGGAGGCGGCTTAGCGTGAGTGGGTCACAAGCCTAGACCCGTTAAACGTTCTGGCCCTCTGGCTGCGGGGCCCGCTTGTCAGACACGGCTCGAATCGTAAAGCACGGCTTGACCCGGAGTTCGAATCGTAAAGCGTTCCTCTGATGCTCTGCCGCGCCACCGGCGGTGGTTGTCTTCCCCAGCTCGCCGCCGCCGTCCGCGGCTCCGAAGCCTCGCCGTAATCCATGGATTCCATATCTCACCAATCCACCGCTTCAGAATAATTAATCTGGTAACTCGTTTAGGTTTCGTTTATGACTAAGCTGGTAACTTCGTGTGCTTCGATCAATTTGCTCGTTTGGGCTGGTACTCATGGCTTTTAGTTCTTGGATTGCGTGTTCACCATCCAGTGAATTCTGGGTATTTCCGGGATTGTGCAGATGGTACTCCCCAGGATGGGAAAAAATCTACGCTGAATATCTTTGCTGGTTGCTAATGTGAGGGTCACTTTACCGTCTGATAGTTTTGTTTTATTTTTCAGGTGAACCTTTTAACCTGGAATTAAAAGCATGCAGTACAGAGACCTTTGATGCAGGTGTCCTCAACAAGGTGCTCCTCACTTATCCTCTTATGATTTGAAGAGCTTCAGTCTTCTGTACCTTCAAAGGCTGCTTAATGAACTTCACTTTATTCTTTGTGGAATTGAAAAAAACTGTCAAAGATAACAAGAAGAAGACCTTTTGTGAAATTGAAACAACTATAAAAGATTAAGTTTCCTTTTTTTCATCACTATGACAATTATATAAGAAGTGCAGAAGAGGAGTAAGCTGTAATCCTCTGGGCAAAATGGTGGCGTCTAGAAAACAAACACACGTTTTTTTCCTTCTTCCATGAAGCACTGATGTAACCTAGTGGTAAAATGCATGTTTTGGTGGTTAAGGGTATGAATTCAAGCCTGATCCTTCTTCAAAAGTGGTATGTAGATTTCTTTTCCTGTTACTTTCAATACACTTTGTGTCGCTTTCTGAAAAATACTAAAATAGAGCTCCAAACAAAAAAAAATCTAAGATGGTAATACATAAAGCATTTTCAGAACCACATTGCTGTAGCTTAACCTACAAATTAATGCCATTATCAAGTACCATTACTTCATAATTATCGGCCACTCAAGAGATAAAGTCCATGGCATATTGGATTTAGAAGGAAAGGTACAAGCAATTAACACACTAGTACATCATGTTGTTTGGTTCATGTCACATTACTAAAAGCTGAGTACGTGTCCCTGAGCCATATTAAGGACAGCAAGAGCACTAATGCAGCTTGACCTACAAATTAACCCTCCAGTGGGTTATCACTTTTTAATCTCTACAATAAAATTAATGCACATAGGTTCAAAGGAATGAAAGGGAAACGCACTGAGACACTCCGAACATCAATACATCATGCGGGGTTAGGTCTGCGTCCCAGTTCAGAAAAATCATGTTCATGATCCAAATTATTGACTCTAGACAAGCATGATTAGTGGGTTAATCTTGATCTGACTATTAACAACTAGCACTGACGTTGTGATATCCTGAGTCCTGACCTCCATATGTTTCCAACAACCAATTCATGCATCATCATTAGCTCAATAGGTGCTAATAATTCAAGTATTCCTGGCTAGTTTTATCAGCTTCATCTGGGTTGAAGTGAAGTAACCAGTTTTATTTTAACTGAGCATCAACATTTTCGTTTGTTTTTTATGCCTTTACTGTACACCTACTGGAGATCGAGCTAAAGGAGTCCTTGTAGGGGTTAGCACCGCGAACCTAGTGCTGCTTTTTAGCTACAAGTAAGAAGGTCATAGTGGAACAAGATTCTTTCTCCTTTTTATCCTTGCAAAAGAGAGGTGTGTGGGTTATAAACTTATAAAGGAAGAGTACTTTTGTGCTAGCGCCACGAATATCTCCTCAAGAAATGAGGGAAAAAGGCTATCATGAGTTATATTTTCTCAGTCTGACCTGACAAATCATTTAGCACCAAGCTTGCAAATATGATAATGCTTACAGCTATGGTTTTTTTAGGGAAATAATTGCTTACAGCTATGTTGATCAGACTAGTCAAGAGACTCCAGTTTCTAACTTCTTTACTAATACTGGTTGCTGGAGAAGTCCAAAACCACAAGAAAATATCCACAGTTCCACACGTTTTTATTTGCATACATCTTATCCAGAGGTTTCATAGTTGTTCAACTAATTAGTAAAGCCGGTATTACCGTAATAGTTGGAAAATGTTATAACAATGAAATATGCACATAAGCTACTAACTGTGGGGTTAACTCAAAAGCCATGGTCCCATGGGAGATATAAATAAGTTATTGGAAAAGGGCAGAGACCACAAGAACAGGTCCACGCGTTCTGAACACCCACAATAGATTGATTTGCCCAGATTTCACCTACAGTTCCAAACTATTTGACTTCCCTGCATAAGGTAGTTACTAACTTTATCTTGGAAAATATCTGCGGAGGAGATGTACTGATGAACTCTCTTAATAAAAAAAGATATTTCACGACTTTGAAATCACCAATAGTTACAATCTTTATCTCGGAAAATGATTTTAACTGCAAAATATGCACACGGACTACCCCCCCCCCCCCTTCAAAATAAAATATGTGCATGGCCTACTGACTTATAGGTTTATAGATTAAGAGTAATCACAAGAGGGGTAGGTTAGCACTTTGTTGGCTAGATCCACCTTGCTAAGAGTTTTTTTAGTGTCCTGAAAGTGCCAAATTTTTTTATAAGAGAAGCAAAGCCTCCTCTTCTTACCTTAAAAGTCTCTATGCCCTCAAATCCGCAATGCTTCTCCCCTCTGCCATTTGGAACCTTGGAGTTTATCCAATGAGTAATTCTGTGGCGACACAGACGACAAAGGGAAGGCTCCTTCCCTAGTCAACATCAGCAATGGGGCATTACACGCTTCAGTGTGCATCAATATATCTGTGGTTCCTCAGTGACGGTTACGATGCACAGCTGCTTTTGGTTTCTGACGGGGTGCAGTGCATTGTACCTTAAAAGCGATCCTTTTGTGCTCAGCTAATTATTAACAATATCCATTGCTCAATCAACGTTGCATTTAACACATTGTCCTGTCACGCTGTGTTCACAGAGAAGATTGATCCTCTTTCGATTAATCATGTTCAGTTTGTAACAGCTCGAGACCTTTTTGAAATATCTAACCACTGCCACGTTACTGCCGTACTCATGTGAATTCTAGCAGTAAAAGATGAATATTGAAAGTATGGAAATTGCACAAATTGGTATATATACCAAACCAGCGCATAAAAATGTCCCATTTCAGCAGCTCATCATCTGCTGATTATGCTTGCTTGGATCAGATGTTTGTTTTGCAGTGTAACTCGGTTCCAAGAAAAGGTCACCAAAATCGGCGTCACTCTCATGCCAGCTCTGTGCTACACGGGTGACTTTGGGCCACGGCTCCATTTGTCACCGCGGCCCGGCCGCCGTGCCTTCTCTTCAAGCGCACTCATCCGGCCTCCACTCCTCAGGTCAATTTCCCCGCGTAAGCTGAATGGCGACAATGGGGTGCTCCTGAAGAAACCTGCAGCGCATATAATCCCAACCACACCGACTGGTTTGGATGTGCAGCTCTTCTTCCTATCATTAGGTGAGAACAGCAGAAACTGCTAGCGCTATAGCAGCCAGAGCTATAGCTAGCTTGTGGCCAAGCCTTCCTTATTAGCATTGTGGGGGGAGAAAGAGATGGGTAGCTTGGGAGAGGTTGATCATGGCAAGGAGATGTTCCATGGCCATTGCCACTCTGATCCCGTCGTCGACGAGCTCAATCGGCTGGAGAATCTCCTCAGAGGTTTGTTTTTCTACGTAGCACATATGCATGCATATGATCGTAGTAGTTAGATAATTATATTGATAAGTGCACCATCATCGTCTTTTGTTATGCTACACTTTGCTTCCATAACTCCACAGTGACGGTGCATTGTGCAACATGAATCATGGATAAATTTATCATGATCGTGCTATTATGTAGTATATATGAATCATGAATGAACTTTGAGGAATTTGCATACTTCGTCTTCCTGGTTCCAGTATCAATTCCCTATGAGCTCCAAATTGATGCCCCAGTTTGTGACCTGGAGAGAGGGCCTAGAAGCCCCAGAGGAACCTGTACCATGCTGCTATGCACGTTTCTAGATCCCTTTTCTTTTGAAGTAATTTACATTTGCACAGTTATGACTAAGTCTGACAGTAAGGTTGGAATCTGAGAAGGAGGTTTTCATATAGTTAAAAACTGCAAAGTCTAATTAAATAAGTGCACCATTTTACCCGAGTGCATGACTGTCTTGGAAAGATATGTCAGTAGAAACTTCTGACAACCTTGCTGCTGCAACTTGCAAGGTTGATTAAACTGCCTGATCAATCAGTATGAGTGAATTCACCTTATTTAATTCCATGAAAAAAGTAATAGTGCGTCAGTAAAAAATCATAAGTCGTTTCAGTTCCCCTCCATATTTAATATCTACTGGAATTAACTTGGCAGACTTGTGACGCAGTAAGCAGCATGCTGAAAATAACTGCAGAAGGACGATGCATGAATATTGGCTACTATGTAAAGCAAACAAATTTACTTTAGAAATACCATTTTATTCAATTGAAAAAGTTAAGCATGCTCGCTTTGGATGGCTGCGATTCTAGACTCTAAATAAAAAGCTTTAGTCAGATAAAACAACCTTTTCTACTGTACAAAAGGAAACACAGTGGTACAAGTAACCCTATTCCTTTAGTTGGTGGAGAGAATTGCTCAAATTCTAAGTTACAGGTGTGACAAAACCTTGGAAAATTTCAGTGTATGCGTGGTTGGTAGGATGTCAAGGAATTGAATGGAGAATAAGCATGCATAGTTGGTAGGATGTCTATCGGCACCCATTCTAATTGATTCATGATTTTCAATTAAATGTAACCCAAACAATAGTTGTAGCCTAGTTATCATCAAGAATTAAGGACAGTTATTTGTGTCTGTTGACAGTGCAGGGCCCTTGTGGTGTTGTGACCTATGAGTTACACAGTTGATTCGTATGCAAATACTCCCTCTGTTTTAAATATATGACGTTTAGGACAAGCTAATTAGTTCAATAAACAGAGGTTGTAATTTTACATGTTTTTTAATTGCTATCGACTTTTAACCCTTTTGCAATTGTGGATTCACCCAATCTGTTTTATTAATTATTGTACTGCAAGGTAGAATAATCATATCTAACTTTAATGTTTTATAATATCCGTACTCTGAGCTTTTCAGTGCAGAAACTCTCTGTCCAAATCGTTTGTTGTCACATGTCTTATTCAACCACTCCACATCTATCAAATTACTTCTCAGTGACTCAGAAGGGAAGGTGAAATAAAATTTGTAAAACTTAATAATCTAACCAGAGCCAGTTATTTATTTATTTGGCTATGCTTTCCAAAGGGTAAGCGTCAAGTAGAACCACGTCAGTTTTCAAAGAATATATTTTTAAAAAAAGTTATTTCTATAAATATAAAAAAGGTTTATCATGTCTATTTGAAACTAATTTTTAGAGTTCCATGCAGAAAAGGAGCGAGAGCTGGGACATGCATACAGTGAAATCAAAGGCTTGAAGGTGACCGAAGCTCTGAAGGACAAGGCTATTGCTGAAGTAATTTGCTCAACGAGTTAAATTCCAGCTTGAGTTTATTTTCCTTTTTCTTAAAGGGTTGCAGGAACTCTTATCATTCATTAAAAGAGAGCTATATTGTTTAAAAATTACATCACCCCCCAAGGTTGACACTCCAGGAGGAGAAATACCAGACACCTATGCACCAACACATCAAACAAATCTTGGGCCTCACCGAGGAGGCATGGACCAAGAAATCACCTAGCTACTCAATTACTTGCAATCCCTTTTGCTTGACTTGCTTTGCATTGCCCATTGCAAGCAAACTTCCACTTTCCACAGCAAAGTTATTGATGACTAGTCCTTTACTGTATTGACATTCCTTCGTATTTTGTAGCTGAGCAAGGAACTAAAGAAACAGGACGAGAAGATGAGAAGTTTGGAAAAACAGCTTGAGCAAAAGGTTGATCAATTAGTTTGGTTTTTGCTGCTTATTATTTTGCATAGAAACCGAAGTCTGCTTTACTATTTCTCGTTGTTGTAACAAGTTTACTTGATCTGGCAGAATTTGGATGTGAAACGACTAAGCAATGAGCGTAAAGAAGCACTTTCTGCACAGTTCGCTGCAGAGGCAACACTAAGAAGGATCCACTCTTCCCAAAAAGACGAGGAATCAGTTCCCTTCGACGCCATCATCGCACCCTTGGAGTCAGACATAAGAAAGTACAGACATGAGGTAATCTGAAACTCTGGATACATACTTTCACCATCAAAACCACTTACAAATGTCCATAGTTACATAAATTCTTGTGCATGGACGCTTTTCTGGTCGCTAGATTGCAGTTCTCCAGGATGACAAGAAGGCGCTAGAACGGCATGTAAAGTTGAAGGAGGTGGCGCTTGTCGAAGCAGGGAATATTTTGCGTAGCGCACTTGAGAGGGCACTGATTGTAGAGGATGTTCAGAACCAGAACATCGAACTGAAGAAACAGATGGAGATATACCATGTACCTACATTAGCCCTCGTTTAATTGCATAGGAATTAACTTGTGGTACTAATCCTTCTTTCTTGTATTCACCTGTAGGAAGAGAACAAATTGTTAGAAAAGGCTAACAGGCAGAAGGTATTGGAGGTTGAGAAGCTCACGCATACCATTAGTGAGCTTGAGGAGTCAATTCTTGAGACTGGTGAGGTTGCCAATGCAGTGCACTTCTATCAGAATCAGGCTGCCAAGTTGAATGTAAGTGCGGAACTAGAGAGCAAGTAATTTAGATGTTGGGTTCCATCAGTTCCTTGATTATTCAGATGATATTATAATTGTAGGAGGAAAAGAAAACTCTTGAGAGGGAGCTAGCACGAGCCAAGGTTTATGTCAATCGTGTTGCATCGACAGCGGCGAACGAATGGAAAGACGACTCTGATAAGTTGATGCCTGTCAAGAGATGGCTTGAAGAACGAAGGCTCTTGCAGGTACCCTATGCTGTGTCATATTTTGAAGCGATGTCATGATACAAAAAGATGCTGTTGAAACTGTACATGGAGAACTAACCATTTAACAATCATGCAGGGAGAGATACAACGACTGCGTGACAAGATAACAATAGCAGAGAAATCTGCAAAGATTGAAGCCCAACTTAATGTAAGCAATCCTAAATAGCTAGTATTTTTTGTACTAAATGACTATTTCAATCAATTTAAACCATCCAATCCTTAAAGCAATTTCTTTAATTTCGGTTTGTTTATAGGACAAACTCAAAAGGAGGCTGAAGTCACTCGAACATGACATGAGAAATGAAATATCCAACTCATCTACAAAGGATATTAACAAAAAAGTCACTACCAAGAGATCAACATCTCAACCAAGACAACCCAACACAGCCAGAGTGTCACCTCAACCATCCTCACCTGAAGCCATTGATAGGAGAAGGCCAATATCTCAACCAAGGCCGTCAATAGCAGGGAAAGTGTTGAAGCAACCTAATTCAGAAGCAGAATCTGCAGAGAAGACTAGGGTTGCTAAGAGATTCGATAGCCCCAGAGCAAGAACGGTCATTGCCAAGGGTGAACGTCCCACGAAAAATCATCTGTGGGCACCAAGAATCAAAATGCCCTCTGATGCTGGGAAAGAGAACAAAGAACAAAACCCAAATCCTAAGGCACATCTGAATGTTTCACATTCACAAGGGCAGAGCGACACAAAAGTATTTGATGGAAATGATGAATGTGGAGTTCAATGTAGCGAACATCAAGAAGCTATGGAAAATGAGAGGAACGCAAACAGCTCCAGTGCTGAACGTAGCCCTTAGGACAACAGCGCAAGCTCCGTCCTTGGGGACTTCCTTTTGCAACAGGCTACGTAATAGAAGTGCAAATAACATATTGTCATGTACAGGTATGCGTTCTCAATTCACCACCATGTGATTAATAACCTGAATATTTATTTTTCTCTTTTGAGACAATGGAAGGTGAACAGTTGCTTCCAAACATTTTGCACTAAACCTAATTACACCTACATTATTTTCAGCTGACATCGTTCGTTTTTCTTTGTTTCTTACAGATGCAACATGTGACTTATTTTAAAAAGCGTGTGCCAGCTGTGGTGTAATTTATTCCATTTGGGAGGTTGTTTGAACAACAAAGCCAGCAGTTGTGTCGCCACCTTATCTTGTTTCTTTGTAATCCTCTGTACACATAAGCTATACCTCAAAGTTTACAAATGTAATTTTGTGTGACTGCTGAAAAGAAAGAAATCAGTTTGTGCCCTTTTTTGAGGAATTGTTTATTTTGTCGAATAAGAGTTGTTACTAATGTAATGGAACCGTAAAAAAGAAGTGAAGAGTGTGACAATGAATCTTGGTGTTTTCGTTAGCTCCTCTCGTTTGCTATTTCCATATGTTATGAAACACATATTCAAATATATTAATATATTAAAATTTTCGTCTAATAAATTGAGATAAATAGAATTACAAACGATAGAAAGTATATTACCATCCAAAATATCACTATTTTTTGGTAAAAAAAATTATTTCCATGTTTTAAGAAGAGCACGTGTTCATTTTTTTTGTTGGTTGACGAAAATGATACTTTTTTTAAGAAAACAGGAGGGGCTTTGCCTAATTATATAAAGCGTTACTTTTATATAGTAAGAAAAGAGGTTAAATTTTTATTCCTAGGCAGCCCACAGTGCATCCATCATTGGGTCCGCTGATTTTACCACAACTTCCATATTTGGATTTGCTTTAAAGTTGTTTTTTACCTGTTAGAGCATCTCCAAAAGTGTCTAAAAAATAAAATCCTAAAAACAATTGGTTTTGGATCTTGCCAAAAACTTTTGGGAAGAAAAAGAAACTCATCACCCAACAGTTCCCAAAAACTATATCAAAAAATCAACAATATGTGGACAAAAAAAAAACTGACGGCACTTTTCCCATGGGCGTTGCACGGATTGGGTGAAAAATAGCTCATGTTGATGCTCAGATTGGACGTGCAAAAAAATTGGGCAGTGGTTTAGACAACTGTCGGAGTAATGTTTTTCCTTCCCAAAATCGAGTTTTAGTAATATATTTTGAATATTCTTGGAGATGCTCTTAGAAGACAAAAGAAAATGGTTATGAGTTCATTATCATTCCTAAATGTAGAATCCCCCCATCCTAAAGACACTCCCTTGTCCGATCCCTTCCACCTAACGCAGATGCTCCACTTCAGTGCTTCACTTCCTACAATCCTACCTGCTCTCTTCGAAATGGCAACGAGATTCCTCTCTGCCATCTTGCTCTGTCCACCAAGCATGATCAACACCAAAATCTATGTTACTGGTCCCACAAAAAATAATTCCCTGTTGCTCGATCTCAGGCTTAAAAAATTTCTAGCGAAAGGTTTTTTTAGAGGACGATTGAAATAACTGAACCAACCGTCACAGCGCGATGGGCCTCATCGCTCTTGGGCTCATGGCCCCATCTCTCGCATGAATAATACGAACCGAGTCCGTGGTTCCCCCTCTGGCCCATTATACCGCAGCTCTCGAGACGCCCGTTCTCTTCTCTCGCTTGCTCGCTCGCTCGCCATGGCGGCGGCGACGGCGGCAGGAGCAGCCGCCGCGGCCGCCGCCGTATCCCTGATAGCCTGCTATATCATCTTCCGCAGTAGCACCCCCAAGGTCCCGTGGGCTCGAACAGCTAGGCCCTCTCGCACGAGCGGCCGGCGGACGCGACGGAGGGGTCTCGTGGAGGCCATCGGCAACACGCCCCTCATCCGCATCAACAGCCTCTCTGATGCCACAGGGTGCGAGGTAGGCATGTAGATGTTTTATATGTTTTTTCTGCGCTCTGCTGCCCGAGCAAGTTTTGGAGGTGGCGAATTGCAACTGTTCTTCCTTGGGCTGCAGATTCTGGGGAAGGCCGAGTTCCTGAACCCGGGAGGCAGCGTGAAGGACCGCGTTGCGGTGAAGATCATCGAGGAGGTAATTTCCGCAATTCTATTTCGATCGAAAAAATGATTTGGTAGGAGAGGAATAATTGCAGAGTTCCTAGCGAGAAGTCGTAGAATTGGTACTTAGCATGCATAGATTCGTTGGTAGATTGAGGACGTCTTTTAATTCTGGAGAAAGCATGAAGCTTTTAATTTCGACCTCATGTATCCAATTGAAATTGTTCTCTAAGCACAGTCATGTTCTACTTCACCTTTTTAGTTGGTGGGTCATAGGATCCTAGTTATATCCACTCATTGTTCCTACTTGTTCCTTCAACTTAACGACACTAGAGCTTTTATCATTCTCAGGCTTTAGAATCTGGAGATCTCAGCTACGGTGGTACTGTAACAGAGGGGAGTGCTGGAAGCACAGCTATTAGCCTGGCTACTGTTGCTCCAGCTTATGGCTGTAGGTGTCATGTTGTTATTCCTGATGATGCTGCCATTGAGAAGGTAGGGAAGTTATACAATTTCTGAGATTTTTTTGTTTTGCTTCTTACAACATTCTACCTTGTAGCATCTGTTACTGCTACTTGATTTGTCTTTCAATATGACCAGTTCAAGTGCTGAACTGTGTTAGATGCTTCATTGAGCATTTACGCTAAGACTGTCATAGGCTAGTCGCTGTAATTCTGCACGAGGTTATACATCTTGGCAGTCAGCAGTTCTCTGTTTGAGTGTTCGTTGCTTTGCTCCTGTTCATGTAATTTACTTATGCTATTGTTTTCCAGTCTCAAATAATTGAGGCGCTTGGAGCTACAGTTGAACGAGTGCGCCCTGTTTCAATCACTCACAGAGACCATTTTGTCAATATTGCCAGAAGAAGGGCATTAGAAGCAAACAAATTAGCAGCAGCGCAGAGAGAATCAAACGAGACACAAACTAATGGTTTAGCACATGTCAATTCGCGTGACAAGTTAGAAACTATGCAGAGAGAGTCAAAAAAGACACAAAATAATGATCCAGCACATGGCAGTACGGGAATGCCGCACAGAGGGAAATATGATCCAAGCTCTGATTCAAAAGGAGGTTTCTTCGCTGACCAGTTTGAGAATATGGCAAATTACCGAGCACATTATGAATGGACTGGTCCTGAGATATGGGAACAGACTAAGGGATCCCTTCATGCCTTCATTGCTGCAGCTGGTACTGGTGGCACCATTGCTGGAGTCTCATGCTATCTTAAGGTTATATGCTTATTGATTTATTTATTATGTATTTTCCTCTCTGGTAAACATCTTTCTATAACTATGATACCCCTTGCTTAGGAAAAGAACAGGAACATTAAATGCTTTTTAATGGACCCGCCCGGATCTGGTCTGTTCAACAAGGTTACTAGAGGGGTAATGTACACAAAAGAGGAGGCCGAGGGAAAAAGGCTGAAGAACCCTTTTGATACTATTACTGAAGGAATAGGAATCAACAGGGTCACTAGAAATTTCATGATGGCAGAACTGGATGGAGCTTATCGAGGAACAGATAGGGAAGCTGTCGAGATGTCAAGGTAACACAGTTGCAGGGTTGAAACTTTTTGTCAATGGTTAGAAGTTCTGGGCACGCATAAAGTTAAGCATTGCAATTTTTGCTTAGTATAACCTGTTGATATATTCAACTAGAGTGTTTTTTATTCTTTTATGCCATTCCACGTATCTTCACCTGTTGCATTCTGCCTTTATTTTACCACAACAATGCCTTTTGATATCTGTTTTGGACCTACGAGTTCTCATCATGCCTTATGTGGGACACCCCAACTTCAATGGAAGCAATGTCAACTGTTGGATGAAGCATTTTTTAGAAGTATTAATCAGTGTATCCACATCTCACTTGGTGCAATAAATGGAAGTCTTGTGTTTTTGTTAGACGGTTTAATATTTAATCTTACAGAATTGGATGAAAAAAATACAGATATCTGACCTCAGTTACTTGGAAACTTAGGTTCCTGCTGAAAAATGATGGACTATTTGTTGGGAGTTCTTCAGCCATGAATTGCGTTGGAGCTGTAAGAGTTGCTCGAGATTTGGGTCCAGGGCATACAATTGTGACAATTCTCTGTGACAGTGGGATGAGGCATCTAAGCAAGTTCTTCAATGACCAATATTTGGCTGATCATGGATTGACACCGACAGCCACTGGTCTGGAATTTCTCGATAAATGAGCAAATTTCACGGGGAATTATCAAATTCAGCAATGTTGCCATGCTCCGTGCAACTGGGATGATGCCTTGACAGAGGGTGAACTCTGAATGGCTCACAGCATGAGGATGCATAAGCGAACCCTAATGGATGAAGGATTGATGTATGTTAAGGGCTAATAGTAGACTAATAGGCACTGCCATTTGATAGTGCCATTTGATAGACCTCTGATAGCTAGTTTTCTTTTATTCTTGTTGTTTTGATATATTTATTGAGGCTGTATTCAGTAAAGAATGCTGCATTGGGCATCTTTACTGCAAACAACTGCAATATAATATACACGTTTCCTTTCTTAAATGGTTTCATCAAGGAGCTATTCACCAATTTTACACTCAACATGATATCACTCCGCTTCAACACTCTACTTTTCATTTTTACTCGCTTGGTGTTGATCAAGTTTTGCTTCCCAATACCTAAGTGGCTAAGCATTTGTGTTCTGAAAACACCGTAGGTCTCGTTTGCATGCAGATATGTATAACATGCTAATGTTAAAAGAACAGTTGTTAATATCTCAATTGAATGATGAGCTGAAGCTGGTATTCCTTGGTCTGTGACCATCTGGATGAAAGCAGTAGAAATGGACCTTTAGAAGCTACGATGAAGCAATCGAGCATCTACCTGCAGAAATCTGTCGAGGTCGAGGAGGTATCGGATGGGAGAACACCTGCAGATTACACAGACAAATCCTATGTATCCCTAAATTAACCAGTTTACACAGCTACTAATTCAGACGCCTTCTTGATCTCCAGCCAGTGCTTGGCAGCAACGCTCGTCGTCAAGAACCAGCCGGCCTTGTCGGGTGCCTCGTGGAACGGCGCGTCGAGCTCCTTGAGATGCGCCTCGAACATGGCGGCCAGCCCTCTGTCCGAGTACGTGTTCTTCCCCTGCCCCGTATGGATGCCCAACAACGGCGGCAGGCCCTCGCCGCCGCTCTGCAGCGCCGTGTACAGGTCGTTCATCCAGACGTGCAGCGTGGTCAGTGCCGCGCCGACGGAGAGGCCCCTGAGGTGCAGCGACCACTGCGTCTGGGTCCGCGTCTGGATGTTGGCGTAGATGCCGAGCTGCTGCGCGGCGTCGAGGAGCGCGCAGGCCTTCTCCATCTGGTTCAGGTTCACGCACAGATCCATCAGGCTGTTGCAGTAAGGCATCTTCACCAGGCCCCGGGCGCTGCCCAGCAGCTCACTGGCAGCTTCCCTGAAAGATCCAGAGGAGGCGCTCCTATCCACCAGAAGCTTTACCACGGCGCCAAGCTGAGCATTGCTCCTCTCGATGCAGTCGATCACCTTGCCCAGTTCTTCATCCGGCGTGTTCCCCGCCACGCTGAGAAGGCAGCCGCAGAATCTGTCGTCGGGGCTGATACCGAGCTCCTCGAGCATGCCAAAGGATCTGACGACATCGTCGGTGCGTCCAGCTTTGCCGTAGCACCGGATGAGTGAGGTGAGGACGAAGATGTTCGGCTTGAAGCCAGCCTCCACCATCTCGTTCAGTACGCCCTCCGCGCCTAGGACGTTAGCAGTGGAAGAATACAGAGTCACCATTGATGAGTAGCTCCAGCTATCAGGCTTGGACCGGGCATCCATGGACGCTTTCATGTCCCTGAAGATCTCCTCAGCCTCGTCGACGTAGCCAATGTCTGCGCACATAGATAGGAGCATGTTGTACAGCACCACGTCGATGTCCATCACCTCGTCCTTCATCAGCCGGTACACGGCCATGGCGTCCTCACCATAACGCGCCCTGGTGTAAGCGTGCAGGAGACAGCAGTATGTTGCCTTGCTGGGCTGCACCTGCTGGTCAACCATCTCCCTGTGGATGGTCTTCACCACCCATGGCCGCATTGCGCGGCCCATGGCGTCCAACATTGTGTTGTACACAACCTGGTTTGGCTTCACCCCGGCCGCCTTCATTTCCTCGAACACGTTGAGTGCACCGTCGAAGTTGCCGGTGGTCGAGTGTATCTTGATCACCGTCGAGCAGATCACAGGGTCGAGCTGCCATTTCTCCGCGCGAGCACGGTCGTACAAGCGGAGGGCCGCCTCGGCTTTCCCGGCGCGGCCGTACGCATCGATCACCGCGGAGTAGGTGAGCATGTCCGGCGAGCACCCGAACTCCGGCATCTTCTCGAACCACTCCACGGCCTTGCTGGGCAGGCCGCAGGCGCGCGCGCAGCTGATGACGGTCGAGAAGGTGGCGTTGTCGGGCTGCACGCCGTCCCGCAGCATCTCGCCCCAGAGCTCCTCGGTCTCGCTCCAGCGCCGCTTCTTGCGCAGCAGCTTGAGCACCACGTTGTAGAGGATGACCTTCTTCCGGATCTCGGCGTTCCTCAGGAACCAGCGGAGAGCGAGCACGGCGGTCTCCGGCCTGGCGGCGGCGGCCGTGTTGAGCACGATAACGGCGTCCTGCTCGGAGGGCGGCTCGGGGAAGGCGGCCTCAAGCGCGGCCGCCACGGCCGCCTCGGCGGGCTCGCACGCGCCGAGCGCCGCGGCGGCGGAGGCGAGACGCGAGCGGCGGCCGGACCCGGCGCGCGCGCGGACGACGTCGGCGGCGCGCGGGCTGTTGGGGTTGACCCAGAGGTACCTCGTGTTGCTGCTGGGCCTGCTGCCATTCGGGCTGGAATCAGAGGGAGGCGCCGGGTCTTGTTGGGGAGGCGGGTCCTGGACGGAGACGTGAGCGGCGACAGGGGAGGAGGGGTTCTTGGGGTGGAAGGAGGCGGAGATTGGCCGGTGAGGCCATGAGGGGAGGAGGGAGGACGGCGAGCGGCACAGAGGCAGGGAAGCCATGGGTTGCTGCCTGCAGGCGCCCCCTGCCCTGCGGAGTGGATTGGGGTGGGGTGATGGGGAGGGGCCGGGAGCGTGACGAGTGATGACGCAGCTGGGCCTTTCTGTTTGTCAGTCTTGGGACCCACGTGTCAGTGGGCGTGGGGGATGGGAGAGGTTTGTAACAGAGGACGGCGTGCGAGAGAGGCGGTGGCTCTTCCTTCCCGCCGCTCTCCTGAGACTCTGAAACTGCAAGTCGCGCCGCCCGCCTGAATTCGCAAGCCAATCCACGGGACTGCGCTGCCGCCGATCCCACCTCCGTCCTCCTCCCGCCCGCTTAGTCCCCCCGCCGTGCGTTTGCCTGTCCGCACTTAACCAGGCGACGCTTAGTCTCCACCGCCGCGGCGGCGAGATCAGCGCCCGCTTTGCGCAATCGCGCATGCCCTACCGCCGCTTGCCGTGCGATGCGGCCGCGTGCCTCCCTCTTCTGCGCGCGTGCGCCGATGCAGGGAGGTGGTGGAGGGTGCATTGTGCGATCTAGATTATGGAGGATGGGGTTTGAATTTGGTGGCGCGTGTGCAATTGATCGCTAGATAGAAGAGGCACATCTCTTTGTCCAAGGAGAGATACAGTAGGAGGGAGTGCGGCATGGGATATTCTTCGGGCAAGGGGGAGCGGGGAGCCGGAAGAGGCGCGCGGGCGCGTTCGTGAAGACGAGGCGGCCGTCGCCGGAGCCGGACGGGAAGGGCTGAGTTTAAGAACAGTTTTCCTTCTAGGGGGTTTTATGAAAATAATCGGATCGCGATTATTAATCGCGATCCGATTTAGGGGCTTTTGTGCAAACATTTTGATCGCGATTAATAATCGCGATCCAATTTAGGGGTTTTATGAAAATTGTCGGATCGCGATTAATAATCGCGATCCGATTTGGGGGGCTTTCTGAAAAAATGTATCGCCGCCGCTGCCGCCGCTACGGCCGGCTCGGAGCCCCCCGAATCAGCGTCAGTGCTCAGGCCGCCTCCACTACATGACGCGACGGCTATCTCACTGGTTTCTCCATCCCCCGAACCCTAGTCCGCATCCTGCTGAGAAGGGGGGAGGCCGCATCGTCGGCGGCCTGCGGCTGCGGCCATGGAGTTACGCGCCACAAGCTGCAGGCCAGAGGCAAAGCATCCGTGCCAGCGCAGCCAACTACGCCGTAGCTGAGGCCCTCCAGCTCCTCCGATGGCTCACCTCGGTGGAGGTCTGGTGATTGATGGGTGTTCTGGATTGTGATCGAGTTCGGAAGCCTCATCCCTTCGCCGTAGCGTAATCATTCGTGGCAGAGGATCCCAACACCTGCAAGGGAAGTATGGCCAATCACCATAAGGAGAAATTTTCCTGTGTCCTCGGTAAATTCGCTGCTGAAATTTTCCATGCCTTACAAAATTATGCAACGTTCTGAAAATGCTTCCTTAATCTGCCGGCCAAGGTCCCAGCATCTGAACATCTTTGATTTGCAGGTTTCTATGATGAGTTGTGTGGTTCTTCATTAGTCACAACTCACAAATCACACGACCCGTGGGACATTGTAGTAAACCATGCCAGAAATTTAGCATTCACATCGAGTTGTTTAAGGACTGAGATGGGCTGATTGGACAAAGAGATGGTGCCTCTTCGATCTAGTGATCAATTGCTGTGAGATCGCACAATTGCACACGATTGCGATTATTACCATCAGCTCCCTCGAGGGTGCGCGCCAGGTATTCGATGAAATAGGCCCGCCCCGGAATGGCTCATCGGTGTTTCGCGAGTTCTGTTGATACTATGATCAAATTCAGCGTAAGGTGATGATTTTCTAGCACACCATCGCCCATTTTCCTGCCACAGGTAATTTAATAGACTCCATCTTCTAATTTTTGTTGCGGGTACAATGCAGTCACGTACTCATGTAGGAAGATTAACCACCTTTTCCTTTTTCGATAATATAAACTGCAATCGTCTAAATAAAATCCTGATATAGTACGCTTCCTTTGGAATACAATAGATGATCTGTTTTAAGTTCACAATCAACTTTCTTCGTTTATTGTCGTGCACCTTTTACTTTCCTGAAATTTGGGCACACAGCAATCAGGCAAACTGTGCTTACATGTAGAATTACCTACAGTCAGCACCCAAGGACGGTTATTTGACATTGTAATTTCCAAATAGTTGAAGTTCCACTTGTTGCGCTGATTGCTGAGGTTCTGTCAAATTGATTTACCTACAAGTTATGACTTCTGAATTCTGATCTTTGTTTGTAGGTTCATAGAATCATTGAGGTTAATCTATTGGTTAATGGAAAGCGGAAACATGTAGTTAAATTCCCAATGCACTCCATCTAGAATATCCATTTTCTCTTTTAGATTTAAGCACAGCATATACCCACATGCTGTGATATTGCAATGGCAAATAATGATAGAAATATACTGCACTTACTGCTCCATCTTGCTCTTGAGCATTGCTAGAAAGCAACCTTAGTGGATTATTGGTTACAGAAATTCTTTTTGCTGGGTCAGCCATGAAGTTAGAGTATATCACCTACCTTGGTATCTGTTTTTTTTACGAAACATTGTACTTGTACACACAGAACCTGTGTTGAGTCAAAGACTCAACAAGGGTAACCTTGGTATCTTAGAGGTTACTGTTGCAGGATGCCCTAATCATACACACACCTTCCAGCATCAAAGTTTCATTCGACTGTGAGCCTCTTATGATTGATCTTCTCACATCCATATAAAATAAAAACAAAGCAAAGAGAAAAAAAATCAGAATGTGTACACAAACTTCTTGCATTGATCTATAGATTTTCTGGCAAATATCGCATCTGGTGATTTATCTTGCATTTTGGTTACTTTTTTTGTTCATTCTAATAGGCTCAATATACCTAAAGGAACAGAATGCAATAGGAAAAAAATGCTTGTAAACCATGTCAATGAAGACATAAAAGTATTGAGGCAGAAATTCCTGATTTTATTTTGAAGTACTTGCAATGTGCAGTATTGTGTAAGAACACTAACCTATCATAGAGGCAGTCCGTTAACAGCTTCATTGCTCAAGCATTATCTGATTTTCGCTGCTGCTAGAGAACCAAAAGCAAGATTCATGGAAGGGTAATTCATAAGAGATCATGAGCTTGGCAACTTCAATAACAAGCAGACAAGCAAAATTCGCATGGAGATCTAGTGATCGGTCAGACTTATGAAGTGACTTGCTTCCAGGCATGGTACTTGGAAGGTGTTTACTATCTATTGTTGCTTGCTAGGCAGCAGACCACTAATGAGTAGAAGCACCTAAATTAGTAAGTGGATATTGTCTGTACAGTTTCAAATACTGATTTGGAGTTTGAATAACATAATATCACGACAAGGATCAGTACTGTGAGTACGAACAGGTAAGATGGGAAAAGGAAAGCTATGGGCCTTGTGGAACATGTAACTCATGGTTATGGGCCATAGTCTAGGTCCATTCTTCAACGAGGCTTCTAGTGATTTCCTTCAATGATGATTGGCATCCCAAGGAGGTAGAGTTTCGGAACTTCTGGTTCAATTGCATATTTCAGTTTCCAAGTGGTTAATAGTTTTTCTTGTATTGGTAGTGGAGGAATGCAGCTAAATGATGAAAAAGCACACCTGCTTGAAACTGGAAGCCTGTATAAGTATGTGGTAAGCATCCTACTAATGGAGTTGCATAGGAAATAAAGCATGGATCATGGCAAGAAGGTGTGCTCCGTATTCCTTCTCTAATGATGCAGACCCATTTTTTTTAAACTGCTCAGTTTCTTTTTTGGAAAATCACATCTGCCTCTTGTATTTTGCATACCAAATAGCTTCCGTTCCAATTCTTCCTGCTGCTATGTAGTACTGAGAGCTGAAATAACACAAAGCCAGTAGCACTATTCTCTATGCAATCTTGCATATAATCATTTCAGTCACATCCAAGAATGAACTCATGTTTATCATGAATATTGATTGTTGCAAAGAGTGGGAAACATCATCACAAGTTCCGTACGTCTTTAACTGCTCTGCTGAGAACAGAATGTCAACTCATTCAATCAGTGAAGTTCCCTTTTTCTTTGTTACATCAGTGATAATAACTGCATAGCAGTATGATACAATGAAGCATTCAATCATGTTGCTGAATAGTGTGTTCCATTCATATCATTCTTAATCTTGGTGCTGGTGAACTCATTATTCATTAGCATCTAAAAAATATTCCATCAAGTTGATATATTTTTTAGTCCATTTATAGTAGTATCAAACACTGAAATCTGGTTTAGTTTGGCTCCCGTATTCAGAACATATTTATCACCATAATGCTCTGTGATTGATATTAATCAGCTTTGCTCAAATGTGTCTGTCTGCTTAATAAATCACAAAAATTAGAACTAGGTACTTTGTAAGGATCGATGGCCCAAGAAGGGGGGTTGAATTGGAACTTTTTTTAATTTCTAGAAGAGAAAAACAAACCTTAACCTAGATAACTAGTGATGCCCAAACTACAAGGTTCAAACCTATAAACTAAGCACACTATCAAGGATAAAACCTAGCAATGAGCACACTAACATATATATTGCAACCTAGGCAAGATATGAGCAAAACAAACACAACAAGAACAAGAGCAAAACAACAAGTAAATTGCAGGAAGTAAATGCTCAAAAGAAGTGCTGAAACATAAAGAGAGAGGACACGAGACAACCGGATTTTTTTCCCGTGGTATCGAGGAGTTGACACTCCCCCCTAATCCATGTTGGAGCACCCAGTAAGGGCTTTGCTCCCCCTCAAGCCACCAACACTTGAGTGCTCACTAAGAATGTCCCTTCTCCATCTCCGGAACGGTGGACTTCAAACCGTGTACAAGATCTTCCTCTTGGAGCTCCCACAATCTCCAAGAGCTCACCAAGAACCTCCGAATCACCAAGACGACGTCAACAACCAAGAGTAATAAGCCTCAATGCTTCACTTGACCAGCACTAAGCTCAGCAAGGAACTAGATGAACACTTATCACTCTCAAGCACTAAGAGAAGTCCTTAATTTTGCAAATCACAAATCACTTTTGGCTCTAGCACACTCTCACTTGATCATGGGCTGCTTGAAGTCTTCAGGGTGTCAAGAGCAGCTTAAATAACCCACGAGAGGGGTATAAATCGGCTAGAGAACACCAGCTAGCCGTTAGAAAAGTGCTACAAAAAAACACACCATCGGATGTTCCGATGGTTTCCATCCCTGGGGCGTCGGAACATCCGGTCACTCACAAGTTCAAATTCTAGCCGTTAGAAAAGTAACAGTGAAAAGTTCATCCGATGGTTGCTCCGACAATCTTGAGTTGGGCATCGAATCATCCGATGGTGAAGAGGGTTTGGCCAAAAACCTTCTGTAAATTTCAATTGAAAATATACTTGCTCCGACGCAATCATCTGATGGTTATACGCAGGGCGTCGAATCAACCGGTGCTGAAGGCCCAAAACCCAGAAACCTTATGTAAGTTTCAATTGAAAATATGCTTTGTCCGATGGTCTGTAGCAATTTGTCCCATGGTAGCATCGGAACAAGTGATGCCTCCCTCCAGAGATTCCAGCCTTGGATAATTCATCCGATGCAACTAAAAAATAGGGCGTCGGAACATCCGACGGTCCCCTTATCTTTATAACTCATCCAATTCAATCTCCTTTGAGTTTTTCATCGATTTCTTCGCTTATTAAGTTCTTCCATGAGTTATTTGAGCTACCAAGTATCAGAGAGTACTGAGTGTGCATCATTTTCATGGCTAGCTTCACATGATCAAGCTACTACCATCGAAACCCCTCTTAATAGTATGGTCCATGAGCTACAAACTAGTAAAACCTATATTCACAAGTGTCCTTCATCTCCTTGTGACACTTAGTTCTAGAAAGGTCCTTAGCCTTGTCGCATTAGCTCCATGTCCATTTTTTCCATTCAAATTAAGGGCCACATTCCAATATACTCATGACGAGATAACCAAGATATATCCGCTTCAAAGCACACGGGTTAGTCACAAGCATAAGGTTGTCATTTATCACCGAAACACACCCTTACCAAAGGTGCGAAAGGGCCTAGATGACATTTAGGTGCTCCATACTTTCTCGCACAACTGGAGGTACCATGGCCATCTTCAATCTTGTGTATGCAAGCACTAAGCTATGCTAGTACAGTTGTACTAATTTCCTTGCTCTATATTACCTGTGAACAATATTGTCTAACTTTTTGCAACCATTGAGCAAATACTCTCTACTATCTATTGCAATGGAGACATTTAAAATACTTTTCATTATTTATCCTTTGCAAGCTTCCATCTTTAGTGTTGCAAGAGGTCCTAGGACCGAGGGCGAGCTTAAAAAAAGTGTGAATTACCTATGTTTTTGCAAACTTCATTTTCAACTCCACCATCTGCAAGCAGGGTTTATCATCGAAATAAAAGTTGTAAAAGGTTTATTTAGTTTAAAAATTTTACAGAAACTTAAAATGCTTGAAGACTTAGCATAATGGTGATTGCAGATATATGCGTGGCTTGCACATTGGATTCCTGTCAGTTGAGGGAATAAGGAACAAGGGTCCAAGGTTTTTGGCGTCTTGCTATGAGGATACATGATGCCTTCACCTTCACTGTACCATTGGTGTATATCCACACACTCCATATATGTATGCCTGACTGAGCAAAAACATTTGTCTGCGGCTGCTTTAGCATGCCTGTGAAGTCACGGTCGTTGACCTCTACTCAATTTGGACTGTCTCTACTTCTGTAATTCAAAATATATGCAGTCAACTTAGGAGGATGCTTGCTATGGTGATATGACCTTAAGCAGTCATATGAGCCCACAAGCTTAGCCCCAGAAGCTTTTTAAGCTCAACATGACTGCAGCACTAGAAACTTGATTCAAAGATGTGTAGCTACTAAGAATTGCATACCATGAAATCTGAAGCTTAAAGTACTCATTGTCTCAGGGAAGTTATTAGTGTAGTGGGTTACCGTGACTTTGAATTGACAGAAACATTTCTTGTCACTGTACTCTCTTACACGGGACATGTTGCTTCAGTTTCCCTTTACTGATGTTGGTTGGAACTTAACTAGCCAGTTACTATTTGGTTTTCTCGTGTGTATCCAGAACAGAACACCAGTCGCTGTAGGAGAGCTGCACTCGCATCACATCGGTCATACTGGACAGCACAGCTGCACAGGGCCCCTGCCCTGACAGGGGATGGTGACCAGTATAGATTTGTGTTTCTACTATGGTAAGCACCTGTTAACTCTGACCTTAAAACACATACTTCATCTGCTTTGTTGCGAGATGGAGCTAGAACATGAGTTTTGGTGCCAGGAATTCGTATGGGTTACTTCTCTGCTGCTACCTGCTGTTTACATGTCCAGCTTTTTGTGCGTGTGCCCGATCAGAAGAACCAGGATTTAACCGGTGCACCCTGTGCCAAAGTCTTCCATCTAGTATACAAGCGATGTACAATCTGTACTGCCATCTTCTACTGCATTAAATTTGTGAAACCCTTTTTGATGCTGGCGTGATGCATGGCTCTTGCCTTCAAATTTCAATGTCCCAGGCCTACATATACTCACTTTCAAATAATTAACTAGGTTGAACATGACTTTTCAACTCTCATTGCAACTAAGATTAAAGTTTGGACTTATCTGTCCATAGGCAGGGATAGGTGGTTGCAATATTGAGCTATACATGCAGCATGATACAAATCTGTGTGGTTGCAATATTGGAGAAAATAAAGGCGCGCTGTCCAGGCAAGGACCTATCTATGGTATAGGAGTAAAAGTCTAGCTGTAGTATAACATGGAGGTAGTACAGTTGCAGCATAGGTAGAAGCAATATATTGGGCTAGCTAGGGCTGCAATTTCGATCTTGTCTTAGCAAAATGCTGGTGATGTCCTGATGGGAGGTCTGTGCCTTAGGTATTTCTTTTTTTTTTCTTGGCTTTGTTATCAACCTTCACAATTGTACCTGCTTTGGATTTTTCATCTCATGGCATTGGTTGCATGTTTAACCGAAGTAGCGACTCTTGGCATTTGGCAGTGGAATATTCAAGGTGTTCATTGCGTTGATGATTTACTTTACTTAATTAATAACATGCTGCATGTCCAAGCTCCAAAGGATAGTACAAAGGTTTCCCTGCATGAAAGATAGAAGTGCTGGATTCTGTCTCCAGCATTTTTGAATATTGTAGGCAGTTCGTATTTGCATGCAGGAGGGAGAAAACGACACATCCTGAAGTTGCTTTGGATCTATCACCAACAATAGTGACAGGAACGACAGTAGGGGTCTCCCCTTAGCCCCCTACTGTTTTCGCTCAAAAACAATATATATGACAGGAACGGCAGTGCAGCAGAAACAGGAGCAGCAACATCAAAAACGATAGCATTGGACATTAAAAGCTCCAAAGCAGGATATTCATATGATACCCTACTCTGAGACCACTTGCTTAAGGCAGGCAGGGTGCCAGCCACCTGTTGCATAGTTGGTAAACATTCATTTACTCCATAGCCATTTTCGTCATACATGTACATGTACAGTTAAATAACCAACTGCTTCATGGGTTCAAGTACCAGGTTATTAGTTATACTAGTCCAGCTGATAAGTAACAGTCATTCTATGTGTTTGCTGGTTGAAAATCTGTTTTATTTTCTGTGGAGCGTTATTTATGTTCCTGGCATTCAGTGTGTTTTTCAGGTTTTACCCTTATTTTTCCTGGATGTGAATGTGTTGTAGTTGTACTGTTGCTTTCCTTCTTTATGGTTTATGCAATATAATGGCATGTACTTCTCCTGCATGTTCAAGAATAAAACAACAGTTGTTTGGCCAGAACTGCTAGCGGATCAAGCAGTGCTCTCAGTACAGAAACGAGATCAGTGGCAATGATTCTTTTCTGACCACAACTCAACAATTCTAAACATCGAGGTAAACACTTCAATGTATCTACTTCTTCTACTCTAATGTTGAAGTTATTAAGGTGAATTAATCTTCTGTGCTGTATCTCTAGCTTCCATCTTAACTAAAGAAAACTCACACCAAACAGGAACTCTCTAGTCTTATATCATCACTAGACATGGGTTATCCTTTCATCCCGATGGTCTAGAGCTTCATCAAGGGTGAAACTACTCTAGCTCTAGGACATCGTCAGGCTTCAGGTGCTAAGAGGCCGTGATCCTAGTTATATGGCACCATTTTCATATACCAACAGTACAAACCCAATCTTTGATGGAATTAGTGTGTGGGAGTAACCAGGGGGCTGCCTTTTCAGATCAGGTCATTTTTTATGACCAGCTTGATCTGTCATTTCTCATGTGCCCTAGTCTTTCTGCACTCCTTATCCCTTCTGCTCCCTCTTCTCATACTTGTACTTTCCTTTGCCTTTCCTGGTTGCAAGTGTGTAGGTACTTTACTCCTTTTGTATATAATATGAATTGATCCTTTTGTAGGACTGATGAATTTAAAATTCTATAGTTGAACTTTTTAGATATAGTCAACACTGCATATCTTCAACTTTTCATAAGTCGCCATCTTAAGAAACCTTTCCAGTAGTCAACTGATAAGAGTATATATCTTTTTTTATGATCTCTCTCTGTTCAGTTCTCTTTAATATCTGTGTATATATTAGCTGTGGAAATTCTTACCATATATTATTATAAAGCACAGCCTTATATATTGCCCATCCAAGAGCAGTAGACCGCACACATACGATACGCACACTTAAAAGATAAAACTTGTGGGCCTTCAATTTCTCTTTTACCAATTTCATCTTTTATTTATGCATCTGTTTTGGCATGCACAGTATGCACACACCTGCAGACTGTCAGCAAAGCAAAACAAAAGGTAAAAAAACGATGTATGCTCTCATCTGAGATATATTGTTTTGCATCTATGTGGTATGTTAATTCACTCGGAATTTGTGAAAGATGCTTTAGCCTGCAATCTGTTTTGCCTAGGACGCTTCTACAAATTAAAAATAGGCTAACATCAAACAAGAAACTCTTTCTGATGTTAGCCTTTTTTTTGGAGCCTAGAACATTTCAATTTTCAAGTTCCATGACATCTACAGTTGAGTACAAGTTGAAATGCATTGATTTCTTGTATTGAATGATAAAACCCGAAACCCTAATTATATAATCCGAATCTCTATACATGCAGGCCAAAGGTTAAAAACTTTGATAAATGGGATTCTTTTGCACTGTGTCAGAAAATAAAGGCATGATCTGAATTCAGTGAAGAGTAATCGAAATATATGGAAAAGGTAAGGAAATCAGTTATTTGATTTATCTGCTAAAAGCAGCAGAAAAAAATGAAACAATTATAGATGCAAATCTAAGCTGACGCCCTCAGCTGCGGTGGTCGCCGGCTGCTCACAAACAAACTGACCTTGTGGCGACAGCAGCAAAGAGGAAGAAGACGAGGGCGACGGCAAAAGACGAGTTGAAGCCCTCGGCTCGTCTCCGCGGAACACGGACAGCGCAACCGGCCGCCGCTCTCCACCCGGCGGCATGCTCGTGCTCCCGTGCCCGGCAGGCGGCCCCCTCCATAGCCCAGCCGTCAGGGGGTTCCCGTTGATCGGCTGGGTGATCGACCCGATCCCGCTGTAGAACTGCGGGCCGATGGCGACGGCGCCGCCTGGAGCCCTCATCGTGGGCCACGAGGGGTACAATGTCGCCACCGTGGGGCCTGCCACGCCGAAGCGATGCTGCGGGTAGCCGAGGAGGTGGTGGTGGTGCGCGCCGCCAGCCGCGGCCGCCGCGGCGGCGGCCATCGCCGACTGCATCTGCACCCGCTTGGCGTGCTGCCGCTCGCGCTTGTGCGCGTTCTGGTGGCCTCCGAGCGCCTGCGACGTCGGGAAGTGCCTGCAGCAGTAGTGGCACTCGAACTTGCGGCTGCTGTCGGTGGGAGCGGCGACGGCGCCGCCGCCGCCGCTGCTGCTTTGCGTGGCGGCAGCCGTGGTGGCGGTGGTTTCTTTAGCCGCTGCCTTGCCCTCCGGTGATGAATGCGGGACGTCGATGCCGAAGATGCGGATGCCGGAGTTGGGGCTCTCACGGGGCGGAGCGGAGCGGAGGAACGGCAGCTCGGAGAAGGACGCGACGTTGCTGAAGTCGTGAGGCTCCCGAACGCTCGCCGCGCCGCCGCTGCTGCCTTCGCCGCCGCTGCCCATGCAGCCAGGTGGAGAAAGGTACAGAATTTCTCGTGTCTCTGCGGAATAATTTGCTGCACGTACGAAGTAACCGGCGTCTGAGCTGGTCTAGCTCGCTAGCAATGAGGTTGGGGAACCCTCTCAGCTAGCACTCTTCCTTGGCGATGCAAGGAGAGAGCATCAACGGGAGGAGGGGAGGGGAGGGGAGGAGAGACAAGGGAGGGAGAGCTAGGGAATAGAAAGGGCAGCAGGGAGGCCTGTGCTCGTGTTGCTCAAAGGAGTGCCAACTGCCAAATGTATACGAGTGATAGGTTTTGCATGGCTACTGTGGAGCAGGCCGGGTAATTGTCACCTTACTATATTGTGGTTAGTTAGGAGGAGGGGTGGGCCTGCCGGGAGGGTAGAGGGAAAGGAGATGTGGATACATCGTCCACGGTGGTGTTGTAGTAAATTCTCGAGCAGGGGTCGGGGTGGCCATAGTACACAGTAAGCTCTGGCAAGTACTACTGCACTCGGAGGCTTTGGAGTAGCTCCCATAACAAACAAGTACCTGTCACTGAGAGAGGAAAGGCCATGGCCATCTCTCTCTCTCTCTCCCTCGCTGTCTCTCTCTGCAGACGCACAGGCGCAGCACAAGCACATAGACGCAGCGCAGCAGCCTCTCTCTATCTCTCTCCTCTCTTTTTCTTTGCTTTCCTCATTTCTCTGGCTTTCATGCATGTGTAAGCATCAGTGAATACGTGACAAGCTCTGATCGTGGGCCTGTCGCGCTATATAGCTATATGTGGGGGTGGTACTGGCTGTTTTATGGAGGCTCTTTATAGCTGTTGGCTTCTTTACATCTGGAGCTGCAGGCTTGTGTTTGGAAGTGGTCCTGCGTACAGATCTAGTTGTAGCCTTGTGCCTTACTGCCTTGGCTCGGCTAGCTGCGCCTGTGTGTGACTGATTTCTCTCTACCTCCTCCAAGAAGAGAATACTCTGTGCCTTAGTCGTTTCTTATCCTGTTTGTTTTCCCCTTTTCTCAAGTCATACCCCATATGGGAACGTCCTAAAATATCTCTCCCTGTTACTACCTACCACTCATCAAAGTAATACAACTTGGTAACCTAATGACTGGAGATCAGAATGAGAGGCCTACGTGTAGGCGGCACTCAGATCGATATGATCAATGGCAGCGGGATGTTATGCTCTGACTAGGTTCATCATCCAATGTTTTGCTTTGCCCTTTTGCTATAATCAAGCTTCTCCACTCGCTTTGGTTTTTTTGTCGATATGATTAAAGCGAGGCTCACCTGATGTAGCGGACACATGCATGCTTTGCAGGTGCCCGCGCTGGTTGGAGACGAAGAAAGGAATGTTCGAGTTAACCCACTATTCTCAAGCATCCATCATCCATGCGTGAGTTGAAACAAAAATAGCGGAGTGCTGCTACCATTTCGGTGTCCTTCAACCTGTGGTTCGGTCTCATTATCTGAAGGGAACCGAACCATCATTCGCCACTTGCAAAATCAATGATAGATAGATACCCCAGCTGCCCAGCCACAGCTACAGATCAAAAAAGGATCATGGAATCGATCTCTCATTTTTCCAGAATATGTTATTGTTTCAGGTGAGAAAGGCAGGTCGCTGTTTCTCCTCTGGCCGTCTAATCAGTTCCTGGGCGAAGGGGATTCTGCTGATCTGCATCAACGTGTATGCTGCTTGCTCTGCTATATCAAAAGGTGCGCTCCTCCACGACCTTTGATTTTGTGAAGCATAACAGCCTTTGTTAAAAGAGATCAACTCCTGGATACTTTTCTCATCTTGTCCACCCGTATCCTGCCTTTGGTGATTGTTATATAGCTTCCCAAGAAAAGGGGAATAGTCGGCAGCAGCTGAGGATCGTGATGTAGACATGGCCCCGGAATGATTAGTTAGTTATCAGCACTGTCACTGCTGCTGCTGTCGCCCAAATCATTTCGCAAGCACTGTCACTGCTGCTGTCGTCCAAATCATTTCGCAAGCATATCATAATAACTATATGGTTCTGAACCAAGAGCTAGAGCTCTCGCTTGCAGAGAAATCACCCATGACTATTTTAAGAAGGTTGCTACGTACGCTAAGTATGTGTGTGGTGAATGTACGTGTGGCGTATAACATATATGCCTTCTTGTTCCTGTGAAAGTATTAAATCTGTCCACAGCATAGGGGTAAACTTAAACCTGCATATCTGTGCATGTAGAAGCTCTCTCTAGATCCAGCAGCTGGGGTTGCTATCCAGGAGTCTGTGGACTAAATCATGCTAGGTGCGTTGTACTACTAGCTAACCAGTCGTACTAAATGATCTGGACAGAAAGAATAGTTGCTAATTGATTGATCAAGGAGTTGCTTGACCAGAGCCAAAAACATACAAATCGTTGTGGTTGGTTGCAGGTCTAGATCTCACCAGCATTCCCCAGCACTTGATCAACAGCTACTTGTGCTAATCAGAAAGGGACATCCCTGCCGTTCCCAGGGAAAATGCCACCACCCTTGTCCTCCAGAGGAACTTGCTCTTCTTGGTGGCGGGACCATATGGAAAGAGAGAAAAATGAACCTTGTCAGTTTCTGTCAGCAACCCAATGGAGCAAGGTTATTAAAGGACTGCTGCTTGCGCAATTTGCTCGTTCCTCTCTCATTTTCTTTTGGGAGAAACTGCCAGCTGCTCCTCTTTCCTATGGATTCTCATCGATCATATGCGCGCGGTATGCCTGGGTACTGACTTTTTTCAACTGTGGGTTACATATGTTCCTACCAAAGCAGCAACTTGATCATTAAGGCATGGGGCCTCCCACATTACGTATCTTTTGTCCATACTATATCGATAAAGTGGGAGTGTCCATAATCATCTGCGTGCATTTTGATTGTTCCTCTGAGCTATTTACAGTAAAGCTTGTAAAAGTTAGGACTGTTTCTGCACATTCAAATGTCACTCGGCAGAGTACAACCCTGTGAGGAAATGGAACACAAAGATACTTACCAGTCAAAAAAAATTTGAGACTAATGCATTTTACACTGGGAAGTTTATTGTAAACCCAGAATTAGTTTTTTTAGATAAAGTGTAAATCCAGAATTAGTTGTAGCAATCACGGCCATTTTGGCACGAACATCATGTCGATATGAAAAGTTTCCAAAAATACACAGAGCTTGGTAGTGCTAGATGCTTCCATGATGAAACCTATGTTACTGACCACTACTGACCAGTGCCCAAACTTTCACGCAGGACTGATGATCACATAAACTGTGAACGCGGTGGCTGCTTTACTCATGCAATTCCTGACTCATATGCAATTATTCCTCCTAGCATAAAGGCTCATCCACCATCCTGGACATCAGACACGGACACCAGCCTGCCTCTAGCTACTGGCTCGTCCGCGCGCTCAGGCTCAGCAGTCAGCTCAGCACACAGGTGCGCAACCACTCCCCATCTCTGCTACCCTGCTAGTCTGCTAGACGGTGGAACAAGGTACTCCCTCCGTTTCGCGAATACATGTCGTTTCAGACATGTTAGCAGAAACTAAGGAGAGTGCTTTTTTACAATTTCGCCCTCATCTTATCCATTCGCAGCTTGCAAATCTGTCTCATCTTCCTCGGTGGCTCGATGAGAATCACACAGCTGCGCCCGGCGGCGGCACTGTTGCCGTTGCTCGTGTTGGCCTGCCTTCTCCTCCCTCTATGGCCTTTGCTGATTGCCAGTCCCCACCTGCCGTACCCGCACCCAAATCATCCACCGCTCGCCTCGCAGCCATGCGCTTGAACAAAGGAACCGTCTGATGAAGGTGATCTCGCTGCAGTAATCGGCGCCAGGGCCGGGACCAGCGGCGCCATTCTCCATGAGGACTCCCCCGCCATGCACCTTCGGTCGGTCCCTGCTCCTCTCGCGAGCTATTCGATGGGGGATTGATCGATCTGCACGGGGTTTGACCCGGAGCAAGGCTAGCTGCTCTCGGACAGGTATCTGAACATACAGACACAGGCGCGTGGTATGGCCATGTGGGGGCAGATGGGGAGCCCAAGATCTCGCTGAGGAGGCGGTGCAGTGTGATCCCCTCCGGGAGCCGCTTATGAGCCAGGATGCGGTGACGGCGGCGGCGGAGGCGGAGGCCGAGCTCCCCGTTGGAGACAGGGGTAAAAGCGGCAGGTCACATTTGAGTTGAACTGCAACGTCAAATATTTTGACACCTTTCGAAGTTGAGCTGCAGCGTCGAATAAATACGAACGGAGGGAGTACTTGCCTGCAGCCTCGCATCAATAGATTGGCCATCCACCTGTTTCTGTTAGCTTACGTGGTGTATCTTTTTTTTTTTTTGCTTCTTATAAGGCGTAATGCCCTCAAGGTGCTGGACTCTATGTTCGTCATTAGGAAACTGAGTGCGACCCATTTTACACAAGGAAGCTTAAACAAAATATAAATCACAAACAAGTCCTTTCCAATGACTTGAGGTGCGTGGACGACACATGCTGCACTGCTGATTTCGTTGGTCTCCGGACTCCGGCACATCACTGACGACGGGCAGGCTGACGAGAGCTGCACTGCAACGTTTTGGGGATGAGAGGGATCCAGAACTGCCTCCACCTTGTCACTGATACTCAAGCAGCTCACCTAACATGACATTTGACCTAACATTATTTTGAGGTTTCTTGAGGCTTCAGAGCAATGCCAAATCTAGAATCGACAAGGGTATTCTAGGGCTATCTGCTACCCGGTATTACTATGTAGGGATGGGATCCTCATCAACCAACCAGACATCAACAACTAGATGGATTGTATATGGACCATGGACCCTGTACGTACAAGGGGAAGGCCATATAGGCTATAGCGAACAAGATCGCGGATGCTGTATGGTGGAAGAGTTGGTTGTGCATGCATCTTCTTCAAATTGTTACTGTACAAGTATACATATTGATTTCTCAGATAACATTGTTAGATGATATATTCGCACAGAGAATGTGCGAGCCCTTCGATCAAGATGGAGAAGTTTTTTTGGCCTTGTCACGTGCAGGGAAAGAGAACTTCTATTACTCCCTCCGTCCCAAATTACTATTTGTTTGGTTTTTCTAGATACGTAGTTTTTGCTGTGCACCATACGTAGCAAAAGCTATGTACCTAGAGAAACCAAAACAAATAGTAATTTGAGACGGAGGGGGTACTAGCTATCAGCAGCAGCTACCAATTGGACCAATATTAAAGAAGCTGAGTACAAACAACATTAGGTGTGCAGCTATTATATGCATCAATGCAACCCTTTGTCCACGGACGAACACTTAATTGATCGTCAGATTTAAATAGCTACTACATGCAAGGACCGCATGCTCCATTTCACTATTTCGGCTGCATTATCATATCATTGTAAATTGGGTCTGCCTAACCAGCAGCTACAAGCAATTTAGTTAGAGAAATTGCGTGAACATCCATCAGTGCCTACTTTGCAACTATGCTGTAAGTTCAGAGCACCAGCTGGTGTGTCTAATCTTTTTGGAAACTCACAGCTTAAACTTAGTTTAGATAGAGATTAATTATATATATGTATTGGGAGGGATTGGTAGGGAAACTAGTTTATTTTCCACTCCAATTCATTTGTTAGAGGAGGAAATAGATCTATCCAAATGAACCCCCTTGAAAGTACGAATTCATCTGTTTACTAGGTTTTTTTAATATATATCCTTGTCGCATGTACATCTTTACTATAAATATAAATATAAGTTATTGTTTGCTAGATTTTCTGTGAATATAATTTTTTATTTACTAGCTACTCCCTCTATCCAAAAATAAGTTATTCTGTGATTCAAAATTTATCAAAAAAATAATTCATTATACTCAATTTGGCATGTGTGCATGTGCATGTAGGCATGCAGCAATCAATTAGCACCAAATGTGAGTTCGAGAGAGTAGGTTTCTTGAAAACATGTGTCCAGTGGCAGGTGCATCTATATACTAGTAAAGAGAAACCAGGAGAAGAGGAGGCGAGTAAAGGTAAATCCAGCAGGGTCCATCGCCTCCCGATTCATCATGGCAAATTTATGTAGTAAAACGCACAGATTTCCACACAAGGCTCCCTACTAAGTTGTGAATTTGCAAAAAGATAGGACACTTAACAACTAAATTTCAACTGTTTGATTTAATTAGTCATGGGACGTTTCTTTTATAATTCAAGTTTGCTTGTAATGGAGGAACTCATCATTACTTAGGATATTTGGGAGTGGGTCCAATATCGCCGGACGTACTTGTAAATTAGCCATTAAAACCACGTACTGCACCACACCGTGCACACAGCTAGCCCATGCTCATGCTGGCGCTCCAACACCAACGAAGCTCACAACATAGTCCCCACCTTCATTTATCTAGGCATGTCCTAACACTTGGAACCATTAGGTCGCTTAACACGCATGCGGCCAAACAAACACTCTCTTCCAACTTGCTTAGCGTACGTGGTCCGGTGCGGCCGCACCGTCCCTCGCGCGCGCCGGTCCATGCAGCAGCATGCACGGGCAAGAGACGACGGCGTCGTACACGTACTGCGCGCGTCGCGGCCGCGAGTACTGAGTACTCGCTCGTCGCCGTCGTCCACAGCTCGGCGATGATGGCGGGGCACGTAGTTCGTTTGCTAGGATGCAGCGCGTACGGCGTGCATGCGACACCGTGACTGTGCCCTATGCCGCAGCGCGCGCAAGGGGGTGGGTGCATCTCTGCACGCAGTTGCATGGGGACCCTGCTTGCCGGCTCTCGGCTCCCGTCCATCAATGTGTGTGTACGTCGGAATTGATCCCCGTCACAGGCTCGCTCTGGCGCTGCGGCCGGCCGATGGGCACGGCGTTATAGGCCTGTGACCTTGTCGGGGTAGAGATCTCGAGACCTCCCTCCCCCTCAGCTCGCCCCCGGCCGCGCGCGCAGGCAGGGCGCAGGACCACCGGCCACTTATACCACCCAGCCGCGACCAAAGCCAACCTCTCTGGCCAGACCGGGCATGCACGCGGCAGGCTAGCTACCTGACTAGCGTGTCCGACGAACTGTTCAATCAACCCCCCAACTGCGTGCGTGCGTATGTTCACAGTGGCAGTATCATATCGGCCGGCCAGGATTGGATCCGCGTGCTTATGCATATGCATGCATGCCGGAATGCGTGTACCAATGTACCATCGGTACGTGCATTCGGGACCGGCCGGTGTGATGCGTGTGGGTCCCGTAAAACAGAGAGAGGTGCTATACATACGCGCGGAGATTGGGTCACTACTGTACCTGCGTCTTCTGCTCTAGCGTACCTATACATGTGTGTGCAGGTGTCTTGTGTTCATGTCTTTGGTCAGTCCATCAGATGGGTCTCTAGCTACTAGCTAGGTGTGGGTGTGTACGTATGGTTACAGTCTTATTACAGACTTGCAGCTGCTACACGTACGCGTACAGGCCGGGGCTCTGGCAAGTACACACACGTACACAGTACGCAGCAGCTGGGCGCTCGACATGCTACGAGCCCTGGCTCCGGCCTCCGGCGCGGCAGGCCACGGACAGCGATAAAAAAACCCCTCACTCACCTACACGTAGTCACCTTGCGATCGATAAGACGATAACTAACGACTGTAGAACCATGCTGCCGGCGCACATGCGTTTGCATGCATGAAGCAGGCCAGCCACACCAACCCATATCTGTGCTCGGCATGACACATCGACACGACAGGTTTACGTTGACCTGGCCTGGCCTCCTTTTCTCCTCGATGGATCACTGGCGGCTAACCGAGCTTGTCGGGGATAGGAATGATGGGTGCCTAGACACAAACGGGGAGCCGATCGATCGCCGTCCATTCGCCGATAATAATTCAGGTAGCTGCATTCGTTTTCCTCCTCTCTCTCGGAGGAATAATAATTCAGCTAACTGCTAACCTAGCAGAGAGACTGTGAGAGGCTGAGCGCTAGCGCCGGCACCGCCAGCACACATGCATGTACGTGTACGGCCCCACCTCCAGGTGTGGGCTCTGGCCGGCCCGATAGATGATGTACGTGACGAAGCTGACACGACATGATCGGTGGTGTGCGCGCCCTGCCCCCAAAAGCTAGCTGTATCTCCCAGCGCCGCCGTACGGCCGGTCTGCTGCCTGCGCCTGCCATGCCATTGCCAACGGCGTGATAGCTCGCTGTTTGGTGTGGTGCCGACCAATCCCGATGCGCCCGGCACCGGATGGCAGCCTCCCGCTCTCCAGATCCAGTACACTGGCGGTTTATGTAGCTCTGCCACCCGCTCTCTGCGCCCCCCTTTGTACGTTGCTGCTGGATCCGAGGCTTGCGCGCGTTGGCTGTATTGATCACTTCCTCGCGGCGTGCACGCCGGGGAAGGGGTTCTACTCGGGCACGGGTAGGGTAGCGGGGCCTGGACCTAGCTAGCTTGCTAGGCGCGTGCATGCGAGCTCCGATCGGGCCGGCCGCGGCAGCGCCCTCGCGGCCGCCGATTGGCCGGAGAAGGGCGTGCCGTGGCATGGGGCGGAGGGCCACGGCGCGCACATGCACGCGCCGCGTGAGCGTACATGGTGGCGTGGGCTCGCCCCCGGCGAGGGTCCGCCGCTGTTGTTCGCCAGAAATTCCCTGGACCATGGGAGCGCATGGCCATGTCCGGTCCGGCAGCAAGCTAGCTACTTAACTTTTCTAAATTTAAAGATATTACATAATATGCATAAGCAAAAACTATGTAATTAAAAAAAGCTAAAACGATTTGGAACGGAGGGAATAATAAGCCAGGGAGGGAGAAGAGAGAACAACGGGCGGCGTGCACGCGCTGCAGTACCGTGTACGGGGATGATAAGGCGCGGCGCCGCGCCATTGGCGCGCCTGCCGTGGGCAACAGTTGCGGTTGGCGTTTAGCTGTCGCGCGCGCGATGGGGGGAGTGCAGCGTCGTCAGAGCGCCCATTGATTGTGTCATTCCGCAACGTGGCTGTTTGATTGATGAATCGGGGCGCCCCGTACGGTGCCGCTGCTTTCTTTCCGGGCACTGTTGACCAACAGCGCCCCCCAAATCATCCCTCGTTTGCGTTCGCACGGAAGAGGCTGTAGGCAGGAGTACTGCATTTTTTTCTCTTTTGCGAAAGAGGCAGGAGTACTAGCACTGTAGTACTAGTATTGCCTTTTCCATGCACGAGTTTAAGGTAGGTAACCCGTCCCGTGAAAAATCGGAAGTGCTATAATAATGCAGCTACGTACTTCCGTCCATGCGCCGCCTGCGAGCTCCACATTCCACAACCGGCCGGCGTCCAACCTTGCCGCCCGCGAGCATACTGTTAATTACACGAGAGAGTTGTTTATGTTACGGTGACTCTGCAGTGGGTTAATAGCCGTTTTGGTCCCTAACTTGCTAGGCTCATTCTAGTCACTAAATAAACTATCATAAATAAAATATTAAAAGGGACAATTCAATCCTTGAACTATTGTTTTTGTCCAATCTAGTCCAGGTGGCGTGCCGCATCTTTTTTAAACGTGGTGGTGCGCCACGTTGGATGCCACGTCACCCGGTCTAGTGTGCATGAGCACGACAAAGCCATGAGGTGCGGGCGCTGCAACTCGGTTCTCAGACAGTAAACTCAACTGAGAATTGGAGACTAATTCCGTGAAATTATATGTCACTACTAGAAAACTAGAAATTCCAATCAAAGTAACATCTATCAATCAAAGGTCACAGGATTTAATTTGAATCGAGAATAATGTCACCTTATATAGAAAAGAAATTTAGGGAGTAACCATTCTCGACTCCGCTGTAATAACTTATTAGATATCGTACTAATCATGTGTGCAAATTAAATCAACAAACTCCATCGCAGCATGCATGTTGAAATAGGTTCGAAGCAAGATAGCTCCATAGTTTCCTAATTAACGCTATTTATCTTAGATACTGTACTTCTTTGAGCATCGACGACAACGTTTCATTGATCTATTCCACCATCTAGTAGGATAAAAAATTTATTCCATCATCTAAAAAGAATCCTTCATTGAACTTTTAACTTTGCGAGAAATAATGTAGCACCATCAAAAAAGAATTCGGAAGGTTCTCTTTTGAGAGAGGATCAAGTATGCTTCTTTTTCTAGGGAACAAGTACGGTTTTTAGGTTTTATAGAGACCAAGTACAGTTCTAATCTTACGAACTAAGCATAGTTTAGTTGGTTAGATTTTCTACGGTGAAACCTATCCACCCATTCAAAATCTCAACCTAATACTCTCTGTTCCTTTTTATAAGGCACGATGTGACATGGCACGGTCCCTCAAATTAGATTTTGACCATTTATTTATCTTATATTATATTATCCAAATTAGATTTTGATCATTTATTTATCTTATCTTATATTATTGATGATTATAATTTTATAATCATTGGAAAGTAAATTTGATTACAAATCTAACCATGTCAAATTTATATTAAAAAAATAAAAATTATTGGGTAAATTATTGGTCAAAGATTGTAAAATTTGAATCTTGATATGCGTACGCGCGAGGAGTACAATGTAACGCTCGCATTTTAAGATTTGTCAATCTAATCTCTCATAGAATCTCATAGTATATGTGTTTGTAAGAGCAAGTGCACGTACAAGTATGTGAGGATATACATCTTTAATGCGTTTTTAAAAAAATATTTTTTTCTAATACAAACAGCTGTGTTTTTTTAAGAGGAAAATGTAGTTCTGGTAAAAGGGGAAATGTAAACTACCCGCAAAAAAGGAAATGTAAACGTGGATCAGAAGTCAATAGAGGCCGAAAGCCGACTGGCCACCCCGGCCCAACTATCCAACAGCCCCTACCTAGTTCGACGAGACGGAAGAGCCTCAAAACGACCCAAAACGGCAAAACCCCAGCAAAAAGCCCTGCCGACTGCCGTTGCCCCCCGGCCGCCCCCCTCGACGGCCGCCGCCGCCGCCTCCGCCTCCTATGCCCTTCCGCCCCACGCTCCCGCGCCGCTGTCCCCACGACCGCAAGCTTACGTCCTTCCTATCAGCCGTCGCCTCCCTCGCGAACGCACCCTCGCGCTCGCCGCCCGCCGGCGCAGTGCCTGCAGCCGCCACACCCTCCGCTTACAACGCCCTCATGTCCGCTTACTCCCGCGCTGGCCGCCCCGACGAGGTCCTCCGCCTCTTCCGCTCCCTCCCCTTCCCGCCCACCGCCCCGCTCTTCACTACCCTCATCTCCTCCCTCGCGGACTCCGGCCACTACCGCGCCGCGCGCGCCGCCTTTTCCTCTCTCCTCGTCTCCGGCCACCCGCCTACGGTTTCCACCTTCACCGCGATGCTCAAGGCCCACGGTCCGGTCTCAGCCAACGGCGTGTACCACATATTCGGCGCTATGATCGCCGTGGGCTGCGCCCCCGACGCTGCCGCGTACAATTGCCTCATTTCGATACTATGCGACAACCAGCGGGTGGAGGAGGCCTTGGGCATCCTTGAATTCATGGCAGACAATGAAATCCGCCCCACCATCCGCTCGTACACCGCTGTCCTGCGCGGGTACTGTGAGCAGGGCAT